>NW_027436772.1:7500-374782 GCF_047716275.1 Strix uralensis | reverse complement strand
GCAGATGGAGATGAGACACCCTAATGGACAGACGAGTAAATTACGAATGCTCATTGACACTGGAGCAGATGTCACAATTGTACCACTTTATCTATGGCCTAGTCAGTGGCCTTTACTGCCTGCTAATACAGGAATTCTAGGGGTTGGAGGAACTCAAGTCACATCCATCAGCAGAGACACAATAGCATTTATGTTTCCGGATGGCAAGCTAGTAACCACACGTCCCTATGTGATGCACTCACCTGTGGCACTGGTGGGCAGATATCTGCTCAGTCAAATGGGAGCTCGATTGATTACTTCGCCTTTTTAGGCGCGGCCACGGTAGAGCAGCCAATCCTAAAATTAACCTGGAAAACTGATGATCCCATATGGATCGACCAGTGGCCGCTAAAACTGGACCGGCTGCAAATTATTAATGATTTGGTACAGGAACAGCTAGATGCCGGACATATCCTGCCTTCAACTAGCCCATGGAACACACCAATTTTTACAATTCAGAAAAAGTCTGGGAAGTGGCGTCTGTTACATGATTTGAGAGCGATTAATGCGGTTATCTGTGACATGGGCACCTTACAACCTGGTTTGCCTTCCCCAGTAATGTTACCTGAAGGCTGGGATCTGGTAGTTATCGATCTAAAAGATTGCTTCTTTACAATCCCCTTACATCCAGAGGATGCTGAAAGGTTTGCCTTTACAGTGCCATCGATTAATAAGGCCGAACCAGCAAAGAGGTATCACTGGGTGGTGCTACCACAAGGGATGAAAAATTCACCCATGATCTGTCAGTCTTTCGTCGCGTGGGCTCTGGAACCCATCCGAAAACAGTATCCTCATTTACTCATTTATCATTACATGGATGATATCTTAGTGGCAGGAAAACAACTGGACTGCGAGACAATATTGGGCCAGCTAACATGCAGTCTCAAGGAGAGGGGATTAGAGATAGCACCAGAGAAAATTCAGAAACAGGGGCCATGGCTGTATCTGGGCTGGATTATTACAAATGCAATGATTCGCCCTCAAAAGGTTAAAATCAACACAAAAATAGAAACATTGTCTGATGCACAGAGATTAATTGGGGATATCCAGTGGGTTCGTAATATCTGTGGAATTACGAACGATGATCTGAAACCTTTGATGCCACTCCTGGGCACGTCTGTACAAGCTCAGGAGCGCCGTCAACTGGATGAGGATCAACAGCAAGCTTTACAAGTAATTAGCAATAAAATCATGACAACTTATACTCACAGGCGACTGGATGATAAAGCTCTTTCTTTTATGTTAGTTAACTCCGGGGGTAAACGTGAACACCCATTGGGGCTTATTATTCAGTTGAGTGAAAAAACCAAATTTACGACTTTTGGAATGGATTTTTCTCCCTTTTCAGCCCAGAAACACAGTAGTTACACGTCCTGACTTATTTTCACAGCTTGTCATAAAAGGGAGGCAGCGAATTTTAGATATTTCAGGCATCGAACCAGAAGTCATCTACATACCTGTATCTCAGTTTTATTTAGATTGGTTATTATCTGCTTCAACTGTCTTTCAAATAGCAATTGCTGATTTCTTAGGTACTATCACCAATAGTTATCCATCGGATAAGCTTTTGTCATTATTATGCCATCAGCGGTTTGTACATTTACCCTTGCGATCAGAGGTTCCAGTAGAAGGGATAACTGTCTTCACTGATGTTGGACGAAAATCTCGAAGGGCTGCAGTCACCTGGAAGGAAGGGGACACCTGGGAACATCAATTACTCCCTGGAGTGCCTGGTGACTCTTTACAGACTTTAGAACTTCGAGCTGTTATCTGGACATTTCAACGCTGGTCTCAAGAACCTCTTAATATAGTATCAGACTCATTGTATGTAGTAGGTACAGTACAACGTCTGGAAAACAGCATGGTGAAACCTGTGCGAAATCCTGTATTACATACTTTGTTGTTACAATTGCTGACACTTTTGAACCAACGTCAGGATGAATATTTTATTATGCACATCCGCAGTCATCAACAATGTGGAGGCCTTGTGTTGGGAAACGCTCGAGCTGATCAACTTGTCGCTCCAGCCTGGACGGGCCCTGCCGTTAACACCTTTGAACAGGCCAGGCTGTCACACCAGTTTTTTCACCAGTCAGCAAAAATGTTAGCCAGACAATTTCACATTCCTGTGGCTGATGCTAGAGGAATTGTGCAATCCTGTCCCGATTGCCAGAAGGTGGGAGTAGGCCTCGGTTTGGGAGTAAACCCCCGAGGACTCCAACCTTTACAACTCTGGCAAATGGATGTGACCCATATCCCAGAATTTGGCAGGCTTAAATATGTGCATGTTTCTATTGATACCTTTTCTCTAGCACTCTGGGCAACAGCGCAAACAGGTGAAACAGCACGGCATGTCATCAAACATATGCATGCTGCAATTATGGCACTGGGCGTGCCTGCAGAGATCAAAACTGACAATGGTCCGGCCTACACTTCCCAGAAATTTACTCATTTTTGCCAACTCTGGGGTATACGTCACATCACAGGAATACCGCATTCCCCCACGGGACAAGCCATCGTGGAGAGAGCACATCAAACCTTGAAAGCGCTTTTCAAAAACAAAAAGGGGGAGAAGTCTTGGCTGCTGCAGAGCGACTTGCAAAAGCGGTGTATGTATTAAATTTTTTGCGGTTCACAGGTGATAGAAATGAACCACCAGTAATAATACATAGTTTGGGTTTGAAATCTGGTACATACCAATGTGACAGTAATGTTTTTGTTCAATACAGGGATGTCGTTACAGGAGAATGGAGAGGACCTGCAGAACTAAGAATGACCGGTCGGGGATATGCTTGTGTTGTTACAGATACTGGCGTCAGATGGGTACCGAGTTGATGGGTGCGGCCCTGGAAAGGGGAAGTCAGGAAGAACGACGCAGAGCACTAGGCTCACTCACAGGTCCTAGGCAGGGGTTCCTGCTTGTGTTTTTACAGGTAACAATTCATCTACGTAGGCCTCTGCAAACTGGACGGAGAACCCTGTGTTTTGAGGCACTTCAGAGACATCAACATCGACTGAACCTGATTCTGACCTCGTTACTAACAGCACTACATCCAGCAAACAGAGAAGCCTTTTGTCTTTTCCTGGGCTTGCAGTCGTTTTGCACGGCTGTTCGAATACAGCCACTTATCACAGTTCAGAAGTTTATACTGAAGCAAGTTGGTTGTCTGAATTTGCCAACGAGCCAACATATCAGCAATCCACTTTTAGTTACAGAAAGGCAGGCTTAATTTTTTAGAAAACAGCAGTAGTTTGTTAAAGTTATAGGCTTAATTGAAAACCTTAGATAAAGGATTCTAGCAGAAATTGATTTTGAAGCTTTGTAGACGTTTGGCTTTGCAGTGTGTTAATTAGAACAATAAGATAGTACATAAGAGTTGTGGTGTTGGGAAAGAATGGCTCTCGAAGCTGGCAGGTGTACCAGGACACCTGAGAAAAGAAGGTGGAATGATGACTACACGTCAAATGTGGGCCACATTTGTTCTGGTTTGGCTCATATTAAGCCATGAAGGGATTCTTGACATCGAACCCAGAGCAACCATTTGGGTAACCTGGGCAAACGCATCTGGGATAAAGGATTTCTGTTTGAGTCTACAACAAGCAGATGATCCTTTTAGGACCTGTTTAATTGGCATTCCGTTGCAGGAAAATGAAACTGATTTCGAAGGATATTGGAAACAACAGAGAGTGGACCTGATTGGCAGACCAGATGATGATAGTTGTTTCATTTTAAATTGGCCCTCCATGCGTAATGCAGCTTGGCAAAAGACAGTCATTGAGAATCTAAACCAGTTAACTTCTTTACCCTTGCAAGAATTGGATTTGTTGGCCAGTGTTACACCTGTTAAGTATGTTGATGTTACGGAGATGCCAAACTGCCATAATGTGGTTCCTCAGCTGCAGCCAGTGAATGGCACAGGAGTGGTTTGGTTTGGTGACCCATGACATATTTGGTTAGCTCAGAATGGTCACCGAGATTTATTTGTAGGTTGTCAAAATGTGACAGGGCATTCTTCTTGGAATAATTTGAAAACAGGAGGATTCTCCGTAGAAACCACCGGAGGCTTTAAACTTCCACCTGGAGTGTTTCTGATTTGTGGGGATAGAGCATGGCCTGGTATTCCTGTACGACCTGTCGGTGGTCCTTGTTATCTTGGACGACTAGACTCGGGATGAGGGGCTGGTTGCAGACCTTGGTCAAAGGAGTGTTGATAGTGCTAGTAGGTTTACTAATCTTGATGTTGCTTCTTCCCTGTCTGTTTCAGAGTTTGTGACGGATGTTGAATAGTCTGGGTGAACAAATGTTTAAGAAAAGAGAAGTCCCGATTGCTCAAAAACAAAAAGGGGGATTTGTGGAATGGCTGGAAAGTAATGGACATATTATGAGCGATCCAAACCGAGGGGCCTCACTGTAACAACAAGCTGCAGCTGTGTTCAAGGACAAAAACAAGGCCGAGACGGCCTGAGAAACTACACTCCTTCCCAAGAGATAAAGATGTTGGAATGTCGAAAACAGGGGGTCTACCTAAGGGGGAGAGCATCGCGTGGACACCACACCGAGACCAATCATAGGGGGCAAAAGGGCGCGTGAACAAGTAGCTTTAGCATATTAGCAATAAGATAGCGGCACGTGAAGCTTGAGATAGAGTATAAATTGCTGTGTAACCTTTAATAAAGTGGCATCAACTTGATCATATTGGTCGTTTAAGTTGTGTCCGAGACTTCTGCGTTGGCAGTGGGCAGCGGTTCAGTGGTGGCAATGTCAATGTGGGAGCTATATCACAGTGGGCAGCAGGACAGTGACGGCCATGGCACAGTGAGCAACAGGTCACTGATGGCCATGTCACTGTGGGGGCCATGTCACAGTGGGCAGCAGGTCAGTGCTGGCCATGTCACTGTGGGGGCCATGTCACAGTGGGAAACAGGTCAGTAGTGGCCATGTCACTATGGGGGCTATGTCACAGTGGGTAGCAGGTCAGTGGTGGCCATGTCACTATGTGGGCTATGTCACAGTGGGCTGCAGGTCAGTGATGGCCATGTCACGATGAGGTCATGTCACAGTGGGCAGAAGGTCAGTTGTGGCCATGTCACAGTGGGCAGCAGGGCAATGGTGGTCATGTCACTGTGGGGGATATGACACAGTGGGCAGCAGGTCAGTGATGGCCATGGCACTGTGCGGCCCATGTAACAGTGGGCAGCAGGTCAGTGGTGGCCATGTCACTGTGGGGGCCATGTCACAGGGGGCAGCGGGTCAGTGGTGGCCATGTCACTGTGGGGGCCATGCCACAGGGGGCAGCGGGTCAGTGGTGGCCATGTCACTTGGGGCCATGTCACAGTGAGCAGCAGGTCAGTTGTGGCCATGTCACTGTAGGGGACATGTCTCAGTGGGCAGCAGGTCAGTGGTGGCCATGTCACTGTGGGGGCCATGTCACATTGGGCAGCAGGTCAGTGGTGGCCATGTCACTGTGGGGGCCATGTCACAGTGGGCAGCATGTCAGTGGTGATCATGTTACTGTTTGGGATATGTCACAGTGGGGAGCAGGTCAGTGCAGGCCATGTCACTCTGGGTGCTACATCACAGTGGGCAGCGGTTCAGTGGTGGCCATGCCACTGTGCGGTCATGTCACAGTGTACAGCAGATCAGTGATGGCCATGTCACAGTGAATAACAGGCCACTGGTTGCCATGTCACTGTGGGGGCTATGTCACAGTGGGGAGCAGGTCAGTTGTGGCCATGTCACTATGGGGGCCATGTCACAGTGGGCAGCAGGTCAGTGGTGGCCATGTCACTGTGGGGCCATGTCACTGTTGGCAGGATATCAGTGGTGATCATGTTACTATTTGGGACATGTCACAGTTGGCAGCGTGTCAGTGGTGGCCACGTCACTGTGGGGCCATGACACAGTGGGCAGCGGGCAGTGGTGGGCATGTCACTGTGGGTGCTACATCACAGTGTGCAGCAGGTCAGTGGTGGCCATGTCACTGTGGGGCCCATGTCACAGTGGGCAGCGGGTCAGTGGTGGCCATGTCACTGTGGGGGCCATGTCACAGTGGGCAGCGGATAAGTGGTGGCCATGTCACTGTGGGGCCATGTTACAGTGGGCAGCAGGTCAGTGGTGGTCATGTCACTGTGGGGGCCATGTCACAGTCGGCAGCGGTTCTGTGGTGGCCATGTCACTTGGGGCCATGTCACAGTGAGCAGCAGGTCAGTTGTGGCCATGTCACTGCGGGGGCTATGTCACAGTGGATAGCAGGTCACTGGTGGCCATGTCACTGTGGGGCCATGTCACAGTGCGCAGCAGGTTATTGGTAGCCATGTCACTGTGGGGGCCATTTCACAGTGGGCAGCAGGTCAGTGCTGGCCATGTCACTGTGGGGGCCATGTCACAGTGTGCAGCAGGTCAGTGCTGGCCATGTCACTCTGGGGGCCACGTCACAGTGGGCAGCAGGTCAGTGGTAGCCATGTCACTGTGAGGTCATGTCACAGTGTGCAGCAGGTCAGTGGTGGCCATGTTACAGTGAGAAACAGGCCACTGGTTGCCATGTCACTGTGGGGGCTTTTTCACAGTGGGCAGCAGGTCAGTTGTGGCCATGTCACTGTGGGGGACATGTCACAGTGGTCAGCGTGTCAGTTGTGGCCATATCACTATGGTGGTCATGTCACAGTGGGTAGCAGGTCAGTGGTGGCCATGTCACTGTGGCGGCCATGTCACAGTGGTCAGCGTGTCAGTGGTGACCATGTCACTGTGGGGGCCATGTCACAGTGGGCAGGATGTCAGTGGTGATTATATTACTGTTTGGGACATGTCACAGTGGGCAGCGGGTCAGTGGTGGCCATGTCACTGTGGGGGATACATCACAGTGTGCAGCAGGTCAGTGGTGGCCATGTCACTGTGGGGGCTATGTCACAGTGGGCAGCAGGTCAGTGCTGGCCATGTTACAGTGAGCAACAGGCCCGTGGTTGCCATGTCACCGTGTGGGCTATGTCACAGTGGGCAGCAGGTCAGTTGTGGCCATGTCTCTATGCGGGCCATGTCACAGTGGGCAGCAGGTCAGTGGTGGCAATGTCACTGTGGGGCCATGACACAGTGGGCAGCGGGCAGTGGTGGGCATGTCACTGTGGGTGCTACATCACAGTGTGCAGCAGGTCAGTGATGGCCATGTCACAGTGAGTAACAGGCCACTGGTTGCCATGTCACTGTGGGTCAGTGTTACACTGGGAAGCAGGTCAGTTGTGGCCATGTCACTATGGGTCCATGTCACAGAGGGCAGCATGTCAGTGGTGATCATGTTACTATTTGGGACATGTCACAGTGGGGAGCAGGTCAGTGATGGCCATGTCACAGTGAGCAACAGGCCACTGGTTGCCATGTCACTGTGGGCGCTATGTCACAGTTGGCAGAAGGTGAGTGCTGGCCATGTCACTATGGGGGCCATGTCACAGCGGGCAGCAGGTCAGTGGTGGCCATGTCACTGTGAGGTCATGTCACAGTGTGCAGCGGGTCAGTGGTGGCCATGTCACAGTGAGAAACAGGCCACTTGTTGCCATGTCACTGTGGGGGCCATGTCACAGTGAGCAGCAGTTCAGTGGTGGCCATGTCACTATGGGGGCTATGTCACAGTGGGCAGCAGGTCAGTGGTAGCCATGTCATTATGGGGGCCATGTCACAGTGGTCAGCGGGTCAGTGGTAGCCATGTCACTGTGGAGGCCATGTCACAGAGGGCAGCATGTCAGTGGTGATCATGTTACTATTGGGGACATGTAACAGTGGGCAGTAGGTCAGTAGTGGCCACGTCACTGTGGGGCCATGTCACAGTGTGCAGCAGGTCAGTGATGGCCATGTCACAGTGAGCAACAGGCCACTGGTTGCCATGTCACTGTGGCGGCTATGTCACAGTTGGCAGCAGGTGAGTACTGGCCATGTCACTGTGGCGCCATGTCACATTTGGCAGCAGGTCAGTTGTGGCCATATCACTGTGGGGGCCATATCACAGTGGGAAGCATGTCAGTGGTGATCATGTTAGTGTTTGGGACATGTCACAGTGGGGAGAAGGTCAGTGGTGGCCATGTCACTGTGGTGGACAGTCACAGTGGGCAGCAGGTCAGTGGTGGCCACGTCACTGTGGGGCCATGTGATGTGGGCAGCGTGTCAGTAGTGATCATGTTGCTGTATGGGACATGTCACAGTGGGGAGCAGGTCAGTGGTGGCCATGTCACTGTGAGGTCATGTCACAGTGTGCAGCAGGTCAGTGGTGGCCATGTCACAGTGAGAAACAGGCCACTGGTTGCCATGTCACTATGGGGTCCATGTCAGAGTGGGCAGCAGGGCAGTGGTGGCCATGTCACTATGGGGGCCATGTCACAGTGGGCAGCAGGTCAGTGGTGGCCATGTCACTGTGGGCGCCATGTCACAGTGGTCAGCAGGTCAGTGGTGGCCATATCACTGTGGGGCCATGACACAGTGGGCAGCGGGCAGTGGTGGGCATGTCACTGTGGGTGCTACATCACAGTGTGCAGCAGGTCAGTGGTGGCCATGTCACTGTGGGGCCCATGTCACAGTGGGCAGCGGGTCAGTGGTGGCCATGTCACTGTGGGGGCCATGTGACAGTGGGCAGCGGTTCTGTGGTGGCCATGTCACTATGGGGGCCATGTCACAGTGTGCAGCGGATAAGTGGTGGCCATGTCACTGTGGGGCCATGTTACAGTGGGCAGCAGGTCAGTGGTGGTCATGTCACTGTGGGGGCCATGTCACAGTCGGCAGCGGTTCTGTGGTGGCCATGTCACTTGGGGCCATGTCACAGTGAGCAGCAGGTCAGTTGTGGCCATGTCACTGCGGGGGCTATGTCACAGTGGATAGCAGGTCACTGGTGGCCATGTCACTGTGGGGCCATGTCACAGTGCGCAGCAGGTTATTGGTAGCCATGTCACTGTGGGGGCCATTTCACAGTGGGCAGCAGGTCAGTGCTGGCCATGTCACTGTGGGGGCCATGTCACAGTGGGCAGCAGGTCAGTGCTGGCCATGTCACTCTGGGGGCCACGTCACAGTGGGCAGCAGGTCAGTGGTGGCCATGTCACTGTGAGGTCATGTCACAGTGTGCAGCAGGTCAGAGGTGGCCATGTTACAGTGAGAAACAGGCCACTGGTTGCCATGTCACTGTGGGGGCTTTTTCACAGTGTGCAGCAGGTCAGTGATGGCCATGTCACAGTGAGCAACAGGCCACTGGTTGCCATGTCACTGTGGCGGCTATGTCACAGTTGGCAGCAGGTGAGTACTGGCCATGTCACTGTGGCGCCATGTCACATTTGGCAGCAGGTCAGTTGTGGCCATATCACTGTGGGGGCCATATCACAGTGGGAAGCATGTCAGTGGTGATCATGTTAGTGTTTGGGACATGTCACAGTGGGGAGAAGGTCAGTGGTGGCCATGTCACTGTGGTGGACAGTCACAGTGGGCAGCAGGTCAGTGGTGGCCACGTCACTGTGGGGCCATGTGATGTGGGCAGCGTGTCAGTAGTGATCATGTTGCTGTATGGGACATGTCACAGTGGGGAGCAGGTCAGTGGTGGCCATGTCACTGTGAGGTCATGTCACAGTGTGCAGCAGGTCAGTGGTGGCCATGTCACAGTGAGAAACAGGCCACTGGTTGCCAAGTCACTATGGGGTCCATGTCAGAGTGGGCAGCAGGGCAGTGGTGGCCATGTCACTATGGGGGCCATGTCACAGTGGGCAGCAGGTCAGTGGTGGCCATGTCACTGTGGGCGCCATGTCACAGTGGTCAGCAGGTCAGTGGTGGCCATGTCACTGTGGGGGCCATGTCACAGGTGTCAGCGGGTCAGTGGTGGCCATGTCACTGTGAGGTCATGTCACAGTGGTCAGCAGATCAGTTGTGGCCATGTCACAGTGAGCAACAGTCCACTGGTGGCCATGTCACTGTGGTGGCCAATCACAGTGGGCAGCAGGTCAGTGGTGGCCACGTCACAGTGAGGCCATGTGACAGTGGGCAGCATGTCAGTAGTGATCATGTTACTATATGGGACATGTCACAGTGGGGAGCAGGTCAGTGGTGGCCAAGTCACTGTGAGGTCATGTCACAGTGTGCAGAAGGCCAGTGGTGGCCATGTCATAGTGAGCAACAGGCCACTGGTTGCCATGTCACTGTGGGGGCTATGTCACAGTGGGCAGCATGTCAGTGCTGGCCATGTCATAGTGAGAAACAGGCCACTGGTTACCATGTCACTGTGGGGGCTATGTCACAGTGGGTAGCAGGTCAGTGGTGGACATGTCACAGTGAGCAACAGGCCACTGGTTGCCATGTCACTGTGGGGGCTATGTCACAGTGGGCAGCAGGTCTCTGCTGGCCATGTCACTATGGGGGTCATGTCACATTGGGCAGCAGGTCGGTGGTGGCTATGTCACTATGGGGGCCATGTCACAGTGGGAAGCAGGTCAGTAGTGGCCACGTCACTGTGGGGCCATGTCACAGTGTGCAGCAGGTCAGTGATGGCCATGTCACACTGAATAACAGGCCACTGGTTGCCATGTCACTGTGGGGGCTATGTCACAGTGGGCAGCATGTCAGTGGTGCCCATTTCACTATGGGGGCCATGTCACAGTGGGTAGCAGGTCAGTGGTGGCCATGTCACTGTGGGGGCCATGTCACAGTGGGCAGCAGGTCAGTAGTGGCCATGTCACTGTGAGGTCATGTCACAGTGTGCAGCAGGTCAGTGATGGCCATGTCACACTGAATAACAGGCCACTGGTTGCCATGTCACTGTGGGGTCTATATCACAGTGGGCAGCAGGTCAGTGGTGCTCATGTCACTATGGGGGTCATGTCACATTGTGCAGCAGGTCAGTGATGGCCATGTCACAGTGAGCAACAGGCCACTCGTTGCCATGTCACTGTGGGGGCTATGTCACAGTGGGCAGCAGGTCCGTGGTTACCATGTCACTATGGGGGCCATGTCACAGTGGGTAGCATGTCAGTGGTGCCCATGTCACTATGGGGGCCATGTCACAGTGGGTAGCAGGTCAGTGGTGGCCAGGTCACTGTGGGGCTATGTCACAGTGGTGAGCAGATCAGTGGTGGCCCTGTCAGTGTGGGGACCATGTCACAGTGGGCAGCAGGTCAGTGGTGCCATGTCACTATGGGGGCTATGTCACATTGGCCAGAAGGTCAGTGGTGGTCATGTCACTGTGAGGTCATATCACAGTGTGCAGCAGGTCAGTGGTCGCCATGTCACAGTCAGCAACAGGCAACTGGTTGCCATGTCACTGTGGGCCTATGTCACAGTGGGAAGCAGGTCAGTGGTTACCATGTCACTATGGGGGCCATATCACAGTGGGCAGCTGGTCAGTGGTGGCCATGTCACTGTGAGGTCATGTCACAGTGTGCAGCAGGTCAGTGGTGGCCATGTCACAGTGAGCAAGAGGCCACTGGTTGTCATGTCACTGTGGGCGCTATATCACAGTGGGCAGCAGGTCAGTGCTGGTCATGTCACAATGGGGGCCATGTCACAGTGGGCAGCAGATCAGTGGTGTCCATGTCACTGTGAGGTCATGTCACAGTGTGCAGCAGGTCAGTGGTGGCCATGTCACAGTGAGCAAGAGGCCACTGGTTGTCATGTCACTGTGGGCGCTATATCACAGTGGGCAGCAGGTCAGTGCTGGTCATGTCACAATGGGGGCCATGTCACAGTGGGCAGCAGATCAGTGGTGTCCATGTCACTGTGAGGTCATGTCACAGTGTGCAGCAGGTCAGTGGTGGCCATGTCACAGTGAGCAAAAGGCCACTGATTGCCATGTCACTGTGGGGGCTATGTCACGGTCGGTAGCAGGTCAGTGGTGGCCATGTCACTGTGGGGCTATATCACAGTTGTCAGAGGATCAGTGGTGGCCATGTCACTGTGCGGTCATGTCACAGTGTGCAGAAGGTCAGTGGTGGCCATGTCACAGTGAAAAACAGGCCACTCGTTGCCATGTCACTGTGGGGACTATGTCACAGTGGGCAGCAGGTCAGTTGTGGCCAATCCTCTATGGGGGCCATGTCACAGTGGGCAGCATGTCAGTTGTGCCCATGTCACTTTGGGGGCCATTTCACAGTGGGTAGCAGGTCAGTGGTGGCCATGTCACTATGGGGGCTATGTCACAGTGGGCAGCAGTTCAGTAGTGGCCACATCACTGTGGGGCCATGTCACAGTGTGCAGCAGGTCAGTGACTGCCATGTCACAGTGAGCAACAGGCCACTGGTTGCCATGTCAATGTGGCGGATATGTCACAGTGGGTAGCATGTCAGTGGTGGCCATGTTTCTGTGGTGCTATATCACAGTTGTCAGCGGATCAGTGGCGGCCATGTCACTGTGGGGTCATGTCAGAGTGGGCAGCAGGTCGGTAGTGGCCACGTCACTGTGGGGCCATGTCACATTGTGCAGCAGGTCAGTGATGGCCATGTCACAGTGAGCAACAGGCCACTGGTTGCCATGTCACTGTGGGGGCTATGTCACAGTGGGCAGCAGGTCAGTGGTGGCCATGTCACTATGGGGGCTATGTCACAGTGGGCAGCAGGTCAGTGGTGGCCATGTCAATATGGGGGCCATGTCACAGTGAGCAGCAGTTCAGTGGTGGCCATGTCACTATGGGGGCTATGTCACAGTGGGCAGCAGGTCAGTGGTGGCCATGTCATTATGGGGGCCATGTCACAGTGGTCAGCGGGTCATTGGTAGCCATGTCACTGTGGGGGCCATGTCACAGAGGGCAGCATGTCAGTGGTGATCATGTTACTATTTGGGACATGTCACAGTGGGCAGCAGGTCAGTAGTGGCCACATCACTGTGGGGCCATGTCACAGTGTGCAGCAGGTCAGTGATGGCCATGTCACAGTGAGTAAGAGGCCACTGGTTGCCATGTCACTGTGGGGGCAATGTCACACTGGGAAGCAGGTCAGTTCTGGCCATGTCAATATGGGTCCATGTCACAGTGGGCAGCAGGTCAGTGGTGGCCATGTCACTATGGGGGCTATGTCACATTGGGCAGCTGGTCAGTGGTGGCCATGAACCTGTGAGGTCATTTCACAGTGTGCAGCAGGTCATTGGTGGCCATGTCACAGTGAGCAACAGGCCACTGGTTGCCATGTCACTGTGGGGGCTATTTCACAGTGGGCAGCAGGTCAGTTGTGGCCATGTCACCATGGGGCCATGTCACAGTGGGAAGCAGGTCAGTGGTGGCCATGTCACTATGGGGGCCATGTCACAGTGGGCAGCAGGTCAGTGGTGATCATGTTACTATTTGGGACATGTCACAGTGGGCAGTAGGTCAGTAGTGGCCACGTCACTGTGGGGCCATGTCACAGTGGGCAGCAGGTCAGTGATGGCCATGTAACAGTGAACAAGAGGCCACTGGTTGCCATGTCACTGTGGCGGCTATGTCACAGTTGGCAGCAGGTGAGTACTGGCCATGTCACTATGGGGGTCATGTCACAGTGGGCAGCAGCTCAGTGGTGGCCATGTCACTGTGGGGTCATGTCACAGTGTGCAGCGGGTCAGTGGTGGCCATGTCACAGTGAGTAAAAGGCCAATGGTTGCCATGTCACTGTGGCGGCAATGTCACACTGGGCAGCAGGTCAGTTGTGCCCACGTCTCTATGGGGCCATGTCACAGTGGGCAGCAGGTCAGTGGTGATCATGTTAGTGTTTGGGACATGTCACAGTGGGGAGAAGGTCAGTGGTGGCCATGTCACTGTGGTGGACAGTCACAGTGGGCAGCAGGTCAGTGGTGGCCACTTCACTGTGAGCTCATGTCACAGTGTGCAGCAGGTCAGTGGTGGCCATGTCACAGTGAGAAACAGGCCACTGTTTGCCATGTCACTATGGGGTCCATGTCACAGTGGGCAGCAGGGCAGTTGTGGCCATGTCACTATGGGGGCCATGTCACAGTGGGCAGCAGGTCAGTGGTGGCCATGTCACTGTGGGCGCCATGTCACAGTGGTCAGCAGGTCAGTGGTGGCCATGTCACTGTGGGGGCCATGTCACAGGTGTCAGCGGGTCAGTGGTGGCCATGTCACTGTGAGGTCATGTCACAGTGGTCAGCAGATCAGTTGTGGCCATGTCACAATGAGCAACAGTCCACTGGTGGCCATGTCACTGTGGTGGCCAATCAGAGTGGGCAGCAGGTCAGTGGTGGCCACGTCACAGTGAGGCCATGTGACAGTGGGCAGCATGTCAGTAGTGATCATATTGCTGTATGGGACATGTCACAGTGGGGAGCAGGTCAGTGGTGGCCAAGTCACTGTGAGGTCATGTCACAGTGTGCAGAAGGTCAGTGGTGGCCATGTCATAGTGAGCAACAGGACACTGGTTGCCATGTCACTGTGGGGGCTATGTCACAGTGGGCAGCATGTCAGTGCTGGCCATGTCACAGTGAGCAACAGGCCACAGGTTGCCATGTTACTGTGGGGGCTATGTCACAGTGGGTAGCAGGTCAGTGGTGGCCATGTCACAGTGAGCAACAGGCCACTGGTTGCCATGTCACTGCGGGGGCTATCTCACAGTGGGTAGCAGGTCAGTGGTGGCCATGTTACAGTGAGCAACAGGCCACTGGTTGCCATGTCACTGTGGGGGCTATGTCACAGTGGGCAGCAGGTCACTGCTGGCCATGTCACTATGGGGGCCATGTCACAGTGGGTAGCAGGTCAGTGATGGCCATGTCACAGTGAATAACAGGCCACTGGTTGCCATGTCACTGTGGGGGCTATGTCACAGTGGGCAGCAGGTCAGTTGTGGCCATGTCACTATGGGTCCATGGCACAGTGGGCAGCAGGTCAGTGGTGGCCATGTGTACTATGGGGGCTATGTCACATTGGGCAGCTGGTCAGTGGTGGCCATGTCACTGTGAGGTCATGTCACAGTGTGCAGCAGGTCAGTGGTGGCCATGTCACAGTGAGCAACAGGCCACTGGTTGCCATGTCACTGTGGGGGTTATGTCACAGTGGGCAGCAGGTCAGTGGTGGCCATGTCACTATGGGGGCTATGTCACATTCGGCAGCAGGTCAGTGGTGGCCATGTCACTGTGAGGTCATGTCACAGTGTGCAGCAGGTCAGTGGTGGCCATGTCACAGTGAGAAACAGGCCACTCGTTCCCATGTCACTGTGGGGGCTATGTCACAGTGGGCAGCAGGTCAGTTGTGGCCAAGTCTCTATGGGGGCCATGTCACAGTGTTCAGCGGATCAGTGGTGGCCATGTCACTGTGGGGACCATGTCACAGTGGGCAGCAGGTCAGTTGTGGCCATGTGACTATGGGTCCATGTCACAGTGGGCAGCAGGTCAGTGGTGGCCATGTCACTATGGGGGCTATGTCACATTGGGCAGCAGGTCAGTAGTGGCCATGTCACTGTGAGTTCATGTCACAGTGTGCAGCAGGTCAGTGGTGGCCATGTCACAGTGAGCAACAGGCCACTGGTTGCCATGTCACTGTGGGGTCTAAGTCACAGTGGGCAACAGGTCAGTGGTGGCCATGTCACTATGGGGGCCATGTCACAGTGGGCAGCAGGTCAGTGGTGGCCATGTCACTGTGAGGTCATATCACAGTGTGCAGAAGGTCAGTGGTGGCCATGTCAGAGTGAGAAACAGGCCACTCGTTGCCATGTCACTGTGGGGGCTATGTCACAGTGGGCAGCAGGTCAGGTGTGGCCATGTCACTATGGGGGCCATGTCACAGTGGGCAGTAGGTCAGTGCTGGCCATGTCACTATGGGGGCTATATCACAGTGGGCAGCAGGTCAGTGGTGGCCATGTCATTATGGGGGCCATGTCACAGTGGTCAGCGGGTCAGTGGTGATCATGTTACTGTTTGTGACATGTCACAGTGGGCAGCAGGTCAGTAGTGGCCACGTCACTGTGGGGCCATGTCACAGTGTGCAGCAGGTCAGTGATGGTCATGTCACACTGAGTAACAGGCCACTGGTTGCCATGTCACTGTGGGTCAGTGTTACACTGGGAAGAAGGTCAGTTGTGGCCATGTCACTATGGGTCCATGTCACAGAGGGCAGCATGTCAGTGGTGATCATGTTACTATTTGGGACATGTCACAGTGGGGAGCAGGTCAGTGATGGCCATGTCACAGTGAGCAACAGGCCACTGGTTGCCATGTCACTGTGGGCGCTATGTCACAGTTGGCAGCAGGTGAGTGCTGGCCATGTCACTATGGGGGCCATGTCACAGCGGGCAGCAAGTCAGTGGTGGCCATGTCACTGTGAGGTCATGTCACAGTGTGCAGCAGGTCAGTGGTCGCCATGTCACAGTGAGCAACAGGCAACTGGTTGCCATGTCACTGTGGGCCTATGTCACAGTGGGCAGCAGGTCAGTGGTGGCCATGTCACTATGGGGGCCATATCACAGTGGGCAGCAGGTCAGTGGTGGCCATGTCAATATGGGGGCCATGTCACAGTGGGCAGCAGGTCAGTGATGGCCATGTCACAGTGAGCAAGAGGCCACTGGTTGTCATGTCACTGTGGGCGCTATATCACAGTGGGCAGCAGGCCAGTGCTGGTCATGTCACAATGGGGGCCATGTCACAGTGGGCAGCAGATCAGTGGTGGCCATGTCACTGTGAGGTCATGTCACAGTGTGCAGCAGGTCAGTGGTGGCCATGTCACAGTGAGCAACAGGCCACTGGTTGCCATGTCACTGTGGGGGCTATGTCACAGTGGGTAGCAGGTCAGTGTTGGCCATGTCACTGTGGGGGCCATGTCACAGTGGGCAGCAGGTCAGTAGTGGCCACGTCACTATGGGGGCCATGTCACAGTGTGCAGCAGGTCAGTGCTGGCCATGTCAGTGAGCAACAGGCCACTGGTTGCCATGTCACTGTGGGGGCTATGTTACAGTGGGCAGCAGGTCAGTTGTGGCCATGTCACTATGGGTCCATGTCACAGTGGGCAGCAGGTCAGTGGTGGCCATGTGTACTATGGGGGCTATGTCACAGTGGGCAGCTGATCAGTGGTGGCCATGTCACAGTGAGCAACAGGCCACTGGTTGCCATGTCACTGTGGGGGTTATGTCAGAGTGGGAAGCCGGTCATTGGTGGCCATGTCACTATGGGGGCCATGTCACAGTGGGCAGCATGTCAGTGGTGACCATGTCACTATGGGGGCCATGTCACAGTGGGCAGCAGGTCAGTAGTGGCCACGTCACTGTGGGGTCATGTCACAGTGTGCATCAGGCAGTGATGGCCATGTCACAGTGAGCAACAGGCCACTGGTTGCCATGTCACTGTGGGGGCTATGTCACAGTGGGCAGCAGGTCTGTGCTGGCCATGTCACTATGGGGGCCATGTCACAGTGGGCAGCAGGTCAGTGGTGGCCATGTCACTATGGGGGCTATGTCACATTGGGCAGCAGGTCAGTGGTGGCCATGTCACTGTGAGGTCATGTCACAGTGTGCAGCAGGTCAGTGGTGGCCATGTCACAGTGAGAAACAGGCCACTCGTTCCCATGTCACTGTGGGGTCTATGTCAGAGTGGGCAGCAGATCAGTTGTGGTCAAGTTTCTATGGGGGCCATGTCACAGTGGTCAGCGGATCAGTGGTGGCCATGTCACTGTGGGGACCATGTCACAGTGGGCAGCAGGTCAGTTGTGGCCATGTGACTATGGGTCTATGTCACAGTGGGCAGCAGGTCAGTTGTGGCCATGTTACTATGGGTCCATGTCACAGTGGGCAGCAGGTCAGTGATGGCCTTGTCACAGTGAGTAACAGGCCACTGGTTGCCATGTCACTGTGGGGGCTATGTCACAGTGTGCAGCAGGTCAGTGATGGCCATGTCACAGTGAGCAACAGGCCACTGGTTGCCATGTCACTGTGGGGTCTATGTCACAGTGGGCAGCAGGTCAGTGGTGGCCATGTCACTATGGGGCCCATGTCACAGTGTGCAGCAGGTCAGTGATGGCCATGTCACAGTGAGCAACAGGCCACTGGTTGCCATGTCACTGTCGGGGCTATATCAGAGTGGGCAGCAGGTCAGTGGTGCTCATGTCACTATGGGGGCCATGTAACAGTGTGCAGCAGGTCAGTGATGGCCATGTCACAGTGAGCAACAGGCCACTGGTTGCCATGTCACTGTGGGGGTTATGTCACATTGGGTAGCAGGTCAGTGGTGGACATGTCACTGTGAGGTCATGTCACAGTGTGCAGCAGGTCAGTGGTGGCCATGTCAGAGTGAGAAACAGGCCACTCGTTGCCATGTCACTGTGGGGGCTATGTCACATTGGGCAGCAGGTCAGTTGTGGCCAAGTCTCTATGGTGGCCATGTCACAGTGGGTAGCATGTCAGTGGTGCCCATGTCACTATGGGGGCCATGTCACAGTGGGTAGCAGGTCAGTGGTGGCCAGGTCACTGTGGGGCTATGTCACAGTGGTCAGCAGATCAGTGGTGGCCATGTCAGTGTGGTGACCATGTCACAGTGGGCAGCAGGTCAGTTGTGGCCATGTCACTATGGGTCCATGTCACAGTGGGCAGCAGGTCAGTGGTGGCCATGTCACTACGGGGGCTATGTCACATTGTCCAGAAGGTCAGTGGTGGTCATGTCACTGTGAGGTCATGTCACAGTGTGCAGCAGGTCAGTGGTCGCCATGTCACAGTGAGAAACAGGCCACTCGTTGCCATGTCACAGTGGGCCTATGTCACAGTGGGCAGCAGGTCAGTGGTTACCATGTCACTATGGGGGCCATATCACAGTGGGCAGCAGGTCAGTGGTGGCCATGTCACTGTGGGTCTATATCACAGTGGTCAGCGGATCAGTGGTGGCCATGTCACTGTGGGGGCCATGTCACAGTGGGCAGCAGGTCAGTAGTGGCCACGTCACTATGGGGGCCATGTCACAGTGTGCAGCAGGTCAGTGCTGGCCATGTCAGTGAGCAACAGGCCACTGGTTGCCATGTCACTGTGGGGGCTATGTCAGAGTGGGCAGCAGGTCAGTGGTGGCCATGTCACTGTGGGCGCCATGTCACAGTGGGCAGCAGGTCAGTGGTGGCCATGTCACTATGGGGGCCATGTCACAGTGGGCAGCAGGTCAGTAGTGGCCACGTCACTGTGGGACCATGTCACAGTGTGCAGCAGGTCAGTGATGGCCTTGTCACAGTGAGTAACAGGCCACTGGTTGCCATGTCACTGTGGGGGAGATGTCCCACTGGGTAGCAGGTCAGTGGTGGCCATGTCACTGTGGGGCTATATCACAGTTGTCAGCGGATCAGTTGTGGCCATGTCACTGTGGGGTCATGTCACAGTGGGCAGCAGGTCGGTAGTGGCCACGTCACTATGGGGTCATGTCACATTGTGCAGCAGGTCAGTGATGGCCATGTCACAGTGAGCAACAGGCCACTGGTTGCCATGTCACTGTGGGGGCTATGTCACAGTGGGCAACAGGTCAGTGGTGGCCATGTCACTGTGGGGACCATGTCACAGTGGGCAGCAGGTCAGTGGTGGCCATGTCACTATGGAGGCCATGTCACAGTGGGCAGCAGGTTTAGTAGTGGCCATGTCACTGTGAGGTGTGGTAGGTAGGGTCCGGCGACCGGAAGATATCGCGTTGTACGGAAAGATAAGCTAGGGTCCGGCGACCGGAAGATATCGTGTTGTACGGAAAGGTAGAGCCTCCCTCCCTGCAACCAATCAATATGGATCTCTGACGTAAGCAGGCGGAAGTGACGAGGTAAACCCAGGTTATATAATGCAGTGTAACCTTTGAATAAATGTCATTTTGCCTCCACCACATTGGTGTCTGTGTGCTGATGGACCAAGCAACCTGGGATTGGTTGCTGTGCTGTTCCTGAACCAGGTCGCCACGCCTTGAGAAAGGCAGCAAGTGGTGCCGAAACCCGGGAATTTCGCCTGGATTTGGTGAACGGCGGCCGGAGCGGCAGGACCAGCCCGGCGGGGAGGACGCTCCCGGACCTTCAAGGAGAATGGAAGCCCTGGTAAATGTATCTGAGCTGCATAAGCAGTGGGGGATTGATTGTAAGCCCAAAGACTTTACCCTTGCAGTCGCAAGGCTTTTACAGATCGGGGTCATTGATCAGCCGGTGGATATTCTCCACCCAGAAACGTGGGATAAATGCACTAAAGTGTTTGCCGAGGAGACCATGTGCTCAGGCACGGCGAAACACCTTAAGGCGTGGGGGAGGGTCGTGCAGGCTTTGAAAAAAGCCCTGCAGGAGCAGGAAGCATGGAGGGCGGCAAGGGACTGTTTATTAGCTGTCCCGAAACTTGGGGTTGGAGCAGCCACACAGACCTCACGCCCTCTAAATGATGATAATTCAGCGGACCCCCCCCTCAATCCCCAAACCACCCTACTCCGCTCGTGAGGGATCAGGGGCGGGCGGAGTCCCTCTGGGGTGGGCTGGCCGGGGAGGCTGGGAATGCCGCGGAGAAAATAGAATCTGATAACATCTGGGTGAGACCACCGCCCTATGCGCCTCTGAATGGCACTGACCGGGAAGAGAAAGGGAGGGGCGATGATGTTCTTGGGGAAGATAAGGAAGTAATGCAAGGTTTAATGAATACAAGTGGGCAGGAAGATAAGGACAACAAAGAAGAGAAAGGCGGTATGGACATTCAAAAGGGGAAAGCCAATCAGAGCATTTACCCAGTAATATGCCCGCATTCTCCACCAATGGAGAGTGAGGAGGAGGAGAATGGGAGGGATGGTCAGAAAGGGGAGGCGGAGGCGACTAAGGGGTGGGGGACCAGTCAGAATGTCCGCCTACAAACACGCCCCTATAGAGTAAACTCCTCCCCGGTCAGACGAGGGGGCGAGTCGAAGGGGAGGGAATTGCCCGATTACGGACAAAGTAGGAGGGGTCGAAGTCCCAAAAAGGAAAGTAGGCGGGACAGGAGCCCAAAGGAAAAACACCAGAGCCTGGAAGTGACTAGTGAGTCGAGTTCCGATCTTGAGTCGGATGCAGATGGAGACGACTGGCTCACGGCTGATTTAAACTCAGATGAAGATGAGACAAAAATTGGAACTCGATATAATACTGCTCATAGCAAAAAAGGAATACGAGAGGATAAAATTCCTCTTACGGATTGGAGGAAAATAAAAATTGCATGTGCAGATTGGGCCCCCTCAGCCGCGCTAGCATTCCCGGTTAGAGTAATGGGAGATGGTGATGGGGCACGAAGAGTGTACTCTCCTATAAATCCTAAAGATATACAGGCGATCATTAAGGCGATCGCTGATAAGGGGCTCAATTCTGCCATGGTCTCTACTTTAGTAGATGGCATCTTCGGAGGAGATGACATGCTCCCATTTGATATAAAACAAACCTGCAGGCTGGTTTTTGATGGCGCAGGGATGATAGTTTTCAAACAAGATTGGGAGGACAACTGCGTGAGACAATTAGCTCAGGTAACAGGGGCGGACCACCCATTGTATGGTTCTAGTTTACAACGATTGATGGGAACGGATCCAACAATGATCACACCTCAAGCGCAGGCTCTGGGTCTGCGAGCCCATGAGGTGATGACAACCACCCGTGCAGGTAGGGAAGCTATTCGCACAGCTTCTAAGGTTATTGCCAAGCCGTCCCCATGGTCAACTATAAAACAAAATGAGAGTGAGAGTTTCGCGCAGTTTGTGGATCGCCTTCAAGCAGCGATTGACTCTTCCTCCCTGCCTGCAGAGGCAAAGGGTCCGGTAGTCACAGACTGTTTACGCCAACAATGCAATGCCAGCACTAAAGAAATTTTACGATCACTGCCGGTGGGGTCGAGTTTGGCAGACATGATTAGACATGTCGCGAAAGAGGAACATTTAGTCCCGATTCAAGCGGCCGTCCATACCGCAATAGCTAACATAATGGCATGTTTTAAATGTGGCCAAGCAGGCCATATCATGGCAAATTGCCCTCAATTAATGAATCCACCCACGATACCTACCTCACGTCAGATATCACCTAAAGGTCCATGTTGGCGCTGCGGTAAGAACGGACATCATGCAAAGGAATGTAAATTGAAGAGTCAGGGAAACGGGAGGGGGAGGAGGCGCCTGAGCCGCGCACAGCTTCCTCCCGTACGAGATATGAGGCGGCAACAAACCCAAATATTAGGAGACATGGACAAACATATGGGGAAATATATTGGTGCCCAGGTTCAAATCCAGGGAAAAGTTATTGTAACTACCCTGGATATTGGTTTTGTGGATATTGGGGTTGTGAAACCATAGTGACGGGTAGTAGATGGACACCAGAAAGAAAGGATGAATTTTTACGAGTGAGCTGGGGATCTAACTGTTTCCAGTTGGTTTTGGAAATTTTAAATCCGGGTGATTCAGGATGGCTTTTAGGTAAGATGTGGTCTCCGTTTCTTCAGAGAAGTTACAAAGATATGGGAGTACTTGTGCAGATCATTAAGACTGTACCCCAGGCACCTCAAGCTGTTGGGCCAAATCTAGTCCTTAATCCACAGACGCCTAAACCTGTGAGATATGACACTACGACTGCTGTTAGAAAAGCGACTCCTACTGATGTTGAAATTTTGACAACGTTTGATCCTAAACTACCCCCTTTATGGAAATTACTAAATTCGACATACCAAATATTAAATTCAACAAATCCAAAGATGACGACACATTGTTGGCTTTGTTATGATGTACAACCCCCTCTTTATGAGGCAGTGGGTATACCTTCTGAACCAAAATGGGTGAGTGGGCCTAACCCGATACAGTGTTTGTGGAGCGATTCTCAAAACAAACAGGGAGTAACAATGCAGCAAGTGTCAGGGCAAGGTGCATGTGTTGGTGTAATACCTCTTGAAAAAAGAAGTCTATGTAAGTTTGAGATTATACAAGACAGACAACAACTTAATAAAAACAACGGAGAAATAGCTGATTGGTTAGTCCCGGCTACTAATACAAAATGGATATGTTCAAAGGCCGGAATTACTCCATGTATATCTATTAGGAAACTTAAGATAAAAGCCGAATTTTGTATACAAGTATTAATTATTCTGAGAATTATATATCACCCGGAGGAATATGTTTATGATCATTTGACTTCTTCAACCTTGCACCATGTACAAAAGCGAGAACCTTTTACCGCTCTGACCATAGCTACCCTGTTGACCATAGGAGCCGCGGGAGCAGGAACAGGAATAGCTTCATTAGTTGAGCAGAATCAAAAATTTCATTCCCTTAGAATGGCAGTGGATGAGGATCTTACTCGAATTGAGAAATCAATCAGCGCTTTAGAACAATCGCTGAGTTCACTGTCGGAAGTAGTTCTCCAAAATCGTAGAGGATTAGATCTCTTGTTTTTACAACAAGGAGGACTATGTGCTGCTTTGGGGGAAGAATGCTGTATATATGCAGACAACACTGGTGTCGTTCGTGATACTATGGCCAAACTCCGGGAGGGTTTAGAAAAAAGAAAGAGGGATAGGGAAGCCCAGCAAGGATGGTTTGAGTCGTGGTTTAACCATACGCCGTGGCTAACCACCCTCATTTCTACGCTAATGGGACCAATTATACTGTTCATGCTAGTGTTGATTTTTGGACCATGTATATTGAACAGGCTTGTGCTGTTTGTTAAGAGTCGACTAGAAAAAGTTAACATAATGTTAGTAGAACGTCGACAGTTGCTTTGAGAACGCAACATTAGTATATAATCTTAGTTTGATAATTTTTATATAGAAAGGAATGTTCTACAACTAATGAATTTCTTCTATTTTCTATTTGTTCGATATGTCCTATGTTTTATATAAGCTTTTTATTGTAACTTTTTAGTTCGTTATGCTTTATCAACTTAATCACACGCAATAAGGGATTTTTAGTCACTTTAGATGCTACTAACCTAATGTGCCTCGTATTTTATATTTTTAAACTTTTATACTTCTGCCCATTTACTTTAAGCATAGGGAGGGGGGAAATGTGGTAGGTAGGGTCCGGCGACCGGAAGATATCGCGTTGTACGGAAAGATAAGCTAGGGTCTGGCGACCGGAAGATATCGTGTTGTACGGAAAGGTAGAGCCTCCCTCCCTGCAACCAATCAATATGGATCTCTGACGTAAGCAGGCGGAAGTGACGAGGTAAACCCAGGTTATATAAGGCAGTGTAACCTTTGAATAAATGTCATTTTGCCTCCACCACATTGGTGTCTGTGTGCTGATGGACCAAGCAACCTGGGATTGGTTGCTGTGCTGTTCCTGAACCAGGTCGCCACGCCTTGAGAAAGGCAGCAGTGAGGTCATGTCACAGTGTGCAGCAGGTCAGTGGTGGCCATGTCACAGTGAGCAACAGGCCACTGGTTGCCATGTCACTGTGGGGGCTATGTCACAGTGGGCAGCAGGTCAGTGGTGGCCATATCACAGTGAGCAACAGGCCACTGGTTACAATGTCACTGTGGGCGCTATGTCATAGTGGGCAGCAGGTCACTGGTGGCCATGTCACTATGGGGGCCATGTCACAGTGGGCAGCAGGTCAGTGGTGGCCATGTCACTATGGGGGCTATATCACATTGGGTACAGGTCAGTGGTGGCCATGTCAATGTGGGGCCATGTCACAGTTTGCAGCAGGTCAGTGGTGGCCATGTCACAGTGAGTAACAGGCCACTGGTTGCCATGTCACTGTGGGGGCTATGTCTCAGTGGGCAGGAGGTCAGTTGTGGCCATGTCACTATGGGTCCATGTCACAGTGGGCAGCAGTTCAGTGGTAGCCATGTCACTATGGGGGCTATGTCACAGTGGGCAGCTAGTCAGTGGTGGCCATGTCACTGTGAGGTCATGTCACAGTGTGCAGGTCAGTGGTGGCCATGTCACAGTGAGCAACAGGCCACTGGTTGCTATGTCACTGTGGGGTCTATGTCACAGTGGGCAGGAGGTCCGTGGTGGCCATGTCACTATGGGGGCCATGTCACAGTGGGCAGCATGTCAGTGGTGGCCATGTCACTATGGGGGCCATGTCACAGTGGGCAGCAGGTCAGTAGTGGCCATGTCACTGTGGGGCCATGTCATGGTATGCAGCAGGTCAGTGATGGCCATGTCACAGTGAGCAACAGGCCACTGGTTGCCATGTCACTGTGGGGGCTATGTCACAGTGTGCAGCAGGTCACTGGTGGCCATGTCACAGTGAGAAACAGGCCACTGGTTGCCATGTCAGTGTGGGGGCTATGTCACAGTGGGCAGCATGTCAGTGGTACCCATGTCACTATGGGGGCCATGTCACAGTGGGCAGCATGTCAGTGGTGGTCATGTCACTATGGGGGCCATGTCACAGTGGGTAGCAGGTCAGTGCTGGCCAGGTCACTGTGGGGCCATGTCACAGTGGTCAGCGGATCAGTGGTGGCCATGTCACTGTGGGGACCATGTCACAGTGGGCAGCAGGTCAGTTGTGGCCATGTCACTATGGGTCCATGTCACAGTGGGCAGCAGGTCAGTGGTGGCCATGTCACTATGGGGGCTATGTCACATTGGGCAGCAGGTCAGTGGTGGCCATGTCACAGTGAGTAACAGGCCACTGGTTGCCATGTCACTGTGGGGGCTATGTCACAGTGGGCAGCAGGTCAGTTGTGGCCATGTCACTATGGTTCCATCTCACAGTGGGCAGCAGGTCAGTGGTGGCCATGTCACTATGGGGGCTATGTCACAGTAGGCAGCAGGTCAGTGGTGGCCATGTCACAGTGAGCAACAGGCCACTGGTTGCCATGTCACTGTGAGGTCATGTCACAGTGGGCAGCAGGTCAGTGGTGGCCATGTAACTGTGGGGGCTATGTCACAGTGGGCAGCATGTCAGTGGTGCCCATGTCACTATGGGGGCCATGTCACAGTGGGCAGCATGTCAGTGGTGGCCAGGTCACTATGGGGGCCATGTCACAGTGGGCAGCAGGTCAGTGGTGGCCATGTCACTATGGGGGCCATACCACAGTGTGCAGCAGGTCAGTAGTGGCCACGTCACTGTGGGGCCATGTCACAGTGTGCAGCCAATCAGTGATGGGCATGTCACAGTGAGCAACAGGCCACAGGTGACCATGTCACTGTGGGGGCTATGTCACAGTGGGCAGCAGATCAGTGGTGGCCATGTCACTATGGGGGCCATGTCACAGTGGGCAGAAGGTCAGTGGTGGCCATGTCACTATGGGGGCCATGTCACAGTGGGCAGCTGGTCAGTAGTGGCCACGTCACTGTGGGGCCATGTCACAGTGTGCAGCAGGTCAGTGATGGCCATGTCACAGTGAGCAACAGGCCACTGGTTGCCATGTCACTGTGGGGTCTATGTCACAGTGGGCAGCAGGTCAGTGCTGGCCATGTCACTGTGGGGGCCATGTCACAGTGGGCAGCAGGTCAGTAGTGGCCATGTCAATGTGAGGTCATGTCACAGTGTGCAGCAGGTCAGTGGTGGCCATGTCACAGTGAGCAACAGGCCACTGGTTGCCATGTCACTGTGGGGGCTATGTCACAGTGGGCAGCAGGTCAGTTGTGGCCATGTCACTATGGGGGCCGTGTCACAGTGGGCAGCAGGTCAGTGGTGGCCATGTCACTGAGGGGCCATGTCACAGTGTGCAGCAGGTCAGTGATGGCCATGTCACAGTAAGCAAGAGGCCACTCGTTGCCATGTCACTGTGGGGGATATGTCACAGTGGGCAGCAGGTTATTGCTGGCCATGTCATTATGGTGGCCATGTCACAGTGTGCAGCAGGTCAGTGGTGGCCATGTCACTATGGGGGCCATGTCACAGTGGGCAGCAGGTCAGTGGTGGCCATGTCACTATGCGTCCATGTCACAGTGGGCAGCATGTCAGTGGTGGCCATGTCACTATGGGAGCTATGTCACATTGGGTAGCAGGTCAGTGGTGGCCATGTCACTGTGGGGCCATGTCACAGTTTGCAGCAGGTCAGTGGTGGCCATGTCACAGTGAGCAACAGGCCACTGGTTGCCATGTCACTGTGGGGGCTATGTCACAGTGTGCAGCAGGTCAGTGCTGGCCATGTCACTATGGGGGCCATACCACGGTGTGCATCAGGTCAGTAGTGGCCACGTCACTGTGGAGCCATGTCACAGTGTGCAGCAGGTCAGTGATGGGCATGTCACAGTGAGCAACAGGCCACAGGTGGCCATGTCACTGTGGGGGCTATGTCACAGTGGGCAGCAGGTCAGTTGTGGCCATGTCACTATGGGGGCCATGTCACAAGGGCAGCATGTCAGTGGTGGCCATGTCACTATGGGGGCTATGTCACATTGGGCAGCAGGTCAGTGCGGTCATGTCACTGTGAGGTCATGTCACAGTGGGCAGCAGGTCAGTGGTGGCCATGTCACTATGGGGGCCATGTCACAGTGGGCAGCAGGTCAGTTGTGGCCATGTCACTGTGAGGTCATGTCACAGTGTGCAGCAGGTCAGTGGTGGCCATGTCACAGTGAGCAACAGGCCACTGGTTGCCATGTCACTGTGGGGGCTATGTCACAGTGGGCAGCAGGTCAGTGGTGGCCATGTCACTATGGGGGCCATGTCACAGTGGGCAGCAGGTCAGTGGTGTCCATGTCACTGTGAGGTCATGTCACAGTGTGCAGCAGGTCAATGGTGGCCATGTCACAGTGAGAATCAGGCCACTGGTTGCCATGTCACTGTGGCGCTATGTCACAGTGGGAAGCAGGTCAGTGGTGGCCATGTCACTATGGGGGCCGTGTCACAGTGGGCAGCAGGTCAGTGGTGGCCATGTCACTATGGGGGCCATGTCACTGTGGGCAGCAGGTCAGTAGTTGCCACGTCACTGAGGGGCCATGTCACAGTGTGCAGCAGGTCAGTGATGGCCATGTCACAGTAAGCAAGAGGCCACTCGTTGCCATGTCACTGTGGGGGATATGTCACAGTGGGCAGCAGGTCAGTGCTGGCCATGTCATTATGGTGGCCATGTCACAGTGTGCAGCAGGTCAGTGGTGGCCATGTCACTATGGGGGCCATGTCACAGTGGGCAGCAGGTCAGTGGTGGCCATGTCACTATGCGTCCATGTCACAGTGGGCAGCATGTCAGTGGTGGCCATGTCACTATGGGAGCTATGTCACATTGGGTAGCAGGTCAGTGGTGGCCATGTCACTGTGGGGCCATGTCACAGTTTGCAGCAGGTCAGTAGTGGCCACGTCACTGTGGGGCCATGTCACAGTGTGCAGCAGGTCAGTGATGGCCATGTCACAGTGAGCAACAGGCCACTGGTTGCCATGTCACTGTGGGGCCTATGTCACAGTGGGCAGCAGGTCAGTTGTGGCCATGTCACTATGGGTCCATGTCACAGTGGGCAGCAGGTCAGGGTGGCCATGTCACTATGGGGGCTATGTCACATTGGGCAGCTCGTCAGCGGTGGCCATGTCACTGTGAGGTCATGTCACAGTGTGCAGAAGGTCAGTGGTGGCCATGTCACAGTGAGCAACAGGCCACTGGTTGCCATGTCACTGTGGGGGCTATGTCACAGTGGGAAGCAGGTCAGTGCTGGCCATGTCACTATGGGGGCCATGTCACAGTGGGCAGCAGGTCAGTGGTAGCCATGTCACTAGGGGAGCTATGTCACATTGGGCAGCAGGTCAGTGGTGGTCATGTCACTGTGAGGTTTATGTCACAGTGTGCAGCAGGCCACTGGTTGCCATGTCACTGTGGGGTCTATGTCACCGTGGGCAGCAGGTCAGTGGCGGCCATGTCACTATGGGGGCCATGTCACAGTGGGCAGCAGGTCAGTGGTGGCCATGTCACTGTGAGGTCATGTCACAGTGTGCAGCAGGTCAGTGGTGGCCATGTCACAGTGAGCAACAGGCCACTGGATGCCATGTCACTGTGGGGCCTATGTCACAGTGGGCAGCAGGTCAGTGATGGCCATGTCACTATGGGGGCCATGTCACAGTGTGCAGCAGGTCAGTGGTGGCCATGTCACAGTGAGAAACAGGCCACTGGTTGCCATGTCACTGTGGGGGCTATGTCACAGTGGGCAGCATGTCAGTGGTGCCCATGTAACTGTGGGGGCCCTGTCACAGTGGGCAGCATGTCAGTGCTGGCCAGGTCACTATGGGGGCCATGTCACAGTGGGTAGCAGGTCAGTGGTGGCCAGGTCACTGTGGGGCTATGTCACAGTGGTCAGCGGATCAGTGGTGGCCATGTCACTGTGGGGACCATGTCACAGTGTGCAGCAGGTCAGTAGTGGCCACGTCACGGTGGGGCCATATCACAGTGTGCAGCAGGTCAGTGATGGGCATGTCACAGTGAGCAACAGGCCACAGGTGGCCATGTCACTGTGGGGGCTATGTCACAGTGGGCAGCAGGTCAGTGGTGGCCATGTCACTATGGGGGCCATGTCACAGTGGGCAGCAGGTCAGTAGTGGCCACGTCACTGTGGGGCCATGTCACAGTGTGCAGCAGGTCAGTGATGGCCATGTCACAGTGAGCAACAGGCCACTGGTTGCCATGTCACTGTGGTGGCTATGTTACAGTGGGAAGCAGGTCAGTGGTGGCCATGTCACTGTGGGGGCCATGTCACAGTGGGCAGCAGGTCAGTAGTGGCCATGTCACTGTGAGGTAATGTCACAGTGTGCAGCAGATCAGTGGTGGCCATGTCACAGTGAGCAAAAGGCCACTGGTTGCCATGTCACTGTGGGAGCTATGTCACAGTGGGCAGCAGGTCAGGGCTGCCCATGTCACTATGGGGGCCATGTCACAGTGGGCAGCAGGTCAGTGTTGGACATGTCACTATGGGGGCCATCTCACAGTGGGCAGCTGGTCAGTGGTGGCCATGTCACTATGTGGGCTATGTCACAGTGGGCAGCTGGTCAGTGGTGGCCATGACACTGTGACGTCATGTCACAGTGTGCAGCAGGTCAGTTGTGGCCATATCACAGTGAGCAACAGGCCACTGGTTACAATGTCACTGTTGGGGCTATGTCACAGTGGGCAGCAGGTCAGTGGTGCCCATGTCACTATGGGGGCCATGTCACAGTGGGCAGCATGTCAGTGGTGGCGAGGTCACTGTGGGGACCATGTCACAGTGGGCAGCATGTCAGTGGTGGCCATGTCACTATGGGGCCTATGTCACATTGCGTAGCAGGTCAGTGGTGGCCATGTCACTGTGGGGCCATGTCACAGTTTGCAGCAGATCAGTGGTGGCCATGTCACAGTGAGCAACAGGCCACTGGTTGCCATGTCACTGTGGGGGCTATGTCACAATGAGCAGCAGATCAGTAGTGGCCATGTCACTGTGAGGTAATGTCACAGTGTGCAGCAGGTCAGTGGTGGCCATGTCACTATGGGGGCCATGTCACAGTGGGCAGCAGGTCAGTTGTGGCCATGTCACTATGGGTCCATGTCACTGTGGGCAGCATGTCAGTGGTGGCCATGTCACTATGGGGGCCATGTCACAGTGGGCAGCAGGTCAGTAGTGGCCACGTCACTGTGGGGCCATGTCACGGTGTGCAGCAGGTCAGTGATGGCCATGTCACAGTGAGCAACAGGCCACTGGTTGCCATGTCACTGTGGGGGCTATATCACAGTGGGACGCAGGTCATTGGTGGCCATGTCACTGTGGGGGCCATGTCACAGTGGGCAGCAGGTCAGTAGTGGCCATGTCACTGTGAGGTAATGTCACAGTGTGCAGCAGGTCAGTGGTGGCCATGTCACAGTGAGCAAAAGGCCACTGGTTGCCATGTCACTGTGGGGGCTATGTCACAGTGGGAAGCAGGTCAGTCGTGGCCATGTCACTATGGGGGCCATGTCACAGTGGGCAGCAGGTCAGTGGTGGACATGTCACTATGGGGGCCATCTCACAGTGGGCAGCAGGTCAGTGGTGGCCATGTCACTATGGGGGCTATGTCACAGTGGGCAGCCTGTCAGTGGTGGCCATGTCACTGTGAGGTCATGTCACAGTGTGCAGCAGGTCAGTGGTGGCCATATCACAGTGAGCAACAGGCCACTGGTTACAATGTCACTGTGGGGGCTATGTCACAGTGTGCAGCAGGTCAGTGGTGGCCTTGTCACAGTGAGTAAGAGGCCACTGGTTGCCATGTCACTGTGGGGGCTATGTCAAGGTGGGCAGCAGGTCAGTGGTGCCCATGTCACTATGGGGGCCATGTCATAGTGGGCAGCACGTCAGTGGTGGCCAGGTCACTATGGGGGCCATGTCACAGTGGGTAGCAGGTCAGTGGTGGCCAGGTCACTGTGGGGACCATGTCACAGTGGGCAGCAGGTCAGTTGTGGCCATGTCACTATAGGTCCATGTCACAGTGGGCAGCATGTCAGTGCTGGCCATGTCACTATGGGGGCCATGTCACAGTGCGCAGCAGGTCAGTGGTGGCCATGTCACTATGGGGGCCATGTCACATTGGGCAGCAGGTCAGTGGTTTCCATGTCACTATTGGGGCCATGTCACTGTGGGCAGCAGGTCAGTAGTTGCAAATCACTGTGGGGTCATGTCACAGTGTGCAGCAGGTCAGTGCTGGCCATGTCGCTATGGGGGCCATGTCACAGTGGGCAGCAGGTCAGTGGTGGCCATGTCACTATGGGGGCCATGTCACTGTGGGCAGCAGGTCAGTAGTTGCCACGTCACTGAGGGGCCATGTCACAGTGTGCAGCAGGTCAGTGATGGCCATGTCACAGTAAGCAAGAGGCCACTCGTTGCCATGTCACTGTGGGGGATATGTCACAGTGGGCAGCAGGTCAGTGCTGGCCATGTCATTATGGTGGCCATGTCACAGTGTGCAGCAGGTCAGTGGTGGCCATGTCACTATGGGGGCCATGTCACAGTGGGCAGCAGGTCAGTGGTGGCCATGTCACTATGCGTCCATGTCACAGTGGGCAGCATGTCAGTGGTGGCCATGTCACTATGGGAGCTATGTCACATTGGGTAGCAGGTCAGTGGTGGCCATGTCACTGTGGGGCCATGTCACAGTTTGCAGCAGGTCAGTGGTGGCCATGTCACAGTGAGCAACAGGCCACTGGTTGCCATGTCACTGTGGGGGCTATGTCACAGTGGGCAGCAGGTCAGTGGTAGCCATGTCACTATGGGGGCCATGTCACAGTGGGCAGCAGGTCAGTGGTGGCCATGTCACTATGGGGGCCATGTCACAGTGCGCAGCAGGTCAGTAGTGGCCACGTCACTGTGGGGCCATGTCACAGTGTGCAGCAGGTCAGTGATGGCCATGTTACAGTGAGTAACAGGCCACTGGTTGCCATGTCACTGTGGGGCCTATGTCACAGTGGGCAGCAGGTCAGTTGTGGCCATGTCACTATGGGTCCATGTCACAGTGGGCAGCAGGTCAGGGTGGCCATGTCACTATGGGGGCTATGTCACATTGGGCAGCTCGTCAGCGGTGGCCATGTCACTGTGAGGTCATGTCACAGTGTGCAGAAGGTCAGTGGTGGCCATGTCACAGTGAGCAACAGGCCACTGTTTGCCATGTCACTGTGGGGGCTATGTCACAGTGGGAAGCAGGTCAGTGCTGGCCATGTCACTATGGGGGCCATGTCACAGTGGGCAGCAGGTCAGTGGTAGCCATGTCACTAGGGGAGCTATGTCACATTGGGCAGCAGGTCAGTGGTGGTCATGTCACTGTGAGGTCTATGTCACAGTGTGCAGCAGGCCACTGGTTGCCATGTCACTGTGGGGTCTATGTCACCGTGGGCAGCAGGTCAGTGGCGGCCATGTCACTATGGGGGCCATGTCACAGTGGGCAGCAGGTCAGTGGTGGCCATGTCACTGTGAGGTCATGTCACAGTGTGCAGCAGGTCAGTGGTGGCCATGTCACAGTGAGAAACAGGCCACTGGATGCCATGTCACTGTGGGGGCTATGTCACAGTGGGCAGCAGGTCAGTGATGGCCATGTCACTATGGGGGCCATGTCACAGTGTGCAGCAGGTCAGTGGTGGCCATGTCACAGTGAGAAACAGGCCACTGGTTGCCATGTCACTGTGGGGGCTATGTCACAGTGGGCAGCATGTCAGTGGTGCCCATGTAACTGTGGGGGCCATGTCACAGTGGGCAGCATGTCAGTGCTGGCCAGGTCACTATGGGGGCCATGTCACAGTGGGTAGCAGGTCAGTGGTGGCCAGGTCACTGTGGGGCTATGTCACAGTGGTCAGCGGATCAGTGGTGGCCATGTCACTGTGGGGACCATGTCACAGTGTGCAGCAGGTCAGTAGTGGCCACGTCACGGTGGGGCCATATCACAGTGTGCAGCAGGTCAGTGATGGGCATGTCACAGTGAGCAACAGGCCACAGGTGGCCATGTCACTGTGGGGGCTATGTCACAGTGGGCAGCAGGTCATTGGTGGCCATGTCACTATGGGGGCCATGTCACAGTGGGCAGCAGGTCAGTAGTGGCCACGTCACTGTGGGGCCATGTCACAGTGTGCAGCAGGTCAGTGATGGCCATGTCACAGTGAGCAACAGGCCACTGGTTGCCATGTCACTGTGGTGGCTATGTTACAGTGGGAAGCAGGTCAGTGGTGGCCATGTCACTGTGGGGGCCATGTCACAGTGGGCAGCAGGTCAGTAGTGGCCATGTCACTGTGAGGTAATGTCACAGTGTGCAGCAGATCAGTGGTGGCCATGTCACAGTGAGCAAAAGGCCACTGGTTGCCATGTCACTGTGGGAGCTATGTCACAGTGGGCAGCAGGTCAGGGCTGCCCATGTCACTATGGGGGCCATGTCACAGTGGGCAGCAGGTCAGTGGTGGACATGTCACTATGGGGGCCATCTCACAGTGGGCAGCTGGTCAGTGGTGGCCATGTCACTATGTGGGCTATGTCACAGTGGGCAGCTGGTCAGTGGTGGCCATGTCACTGTGAGGTCATGTCACAGTGTGCAGCAGGTCAGTTGTGGCCATATCACAGTGAGCAACAGGCCACTGGTTACAATGTCACTGTTGGGGCTATGTCACAGTGGGCAGCAGGTCAGTGGTGCCCATGTCACTATGGGGGCCATGTCACAGTGGGCAGCATGTCAGTGGTGGCGAGGTCACTGTGGGGACCATGTCACAGTGGGCAGCATGTCAGTGGTGGCCATGTCACTATGGGGCCTATGTCACATTGCGTAGCAGGTCAGTGGTGGCCATGTCACTGTGGGGCCATGTCACAGTTTGCAGCAGATCAGTGGTGGCCATGTCACAGTGAGCAACAGGCCACTGGTTGCCATGTCACTGTGGGGGCTATGTCACAATGAGCAGCAGATCAGTAGTGGCCATGTCACTGTGAGGTAATGTCACAGTGTGCAGCAGGTCAGTGGTGGCCATGTCACTATGGGGGCCATGTCACAGTGGGCAGCAGGTCAGTAGTGGCCACGTCACTGTGGGGCCATGTCACAGTGTGCAGCAGGTCAGTGATGGCCATGTCACAGTGAGCAACAGGCCACTGGTTGCCATGTCACTGTGGGGGGTATATCACAGTGGGCAGAAGGTCAGTGGTGGCCATGTCACTGTGGGGGCCATGTCACAGTGGGCAGCAGGTCAGTAGTGGCCATGTCACTGTGAGGTAATGTCACAGTGTGCAGCAGGTCAGTGGTGGCCATGTCACAGTGAGCAAAAGGCCACTGGTTGCCATGTCACTGTCGGGGCTATGTCACAGTGGGAAGCAGGTCAGTCGTGGCCATGTCACTATGGGGGCCATGTCACAGTGGGCAGCAGGTCAGTGGTGGACATGTCACTATGGGGGCCATCTCACAGTGGGCAGCAGGTCAGTGGTGGCCATGTCACTATGGGGGCTATGTCACAGTCGGCAGCCTGTCAGTGGTGGCCATGTCACTGTGAGGTCATGTCACAGTGTGCAGCAGGTCAGTGGTGGCCATATCACAGTGAGCAACAGGCCACTGGTTACAATGTCACTGTGGGGGCTATGTCACAGTGTGCAGCAGGTCAGTGGTGGCCTTGTCACAGTGAGTAAGAGGCCACTGGTTGCCATGTCACTGTGGGGGCTATGTCAAGGTGGGCAGCAGGTCAGTGGTGCCCATGTCACTATGGGGGCCATGTCATAGTGGGCAGCACGTCAGTGGTGGCCAGGTCACTATGGGGGCCATATCACAGTGGGTAGCAGGTCAGTGGTGGCCAGGTCACTGTGGGGACCATGTCACAGTGGGCAGCAGGTCAGTTGTGGCCATGTCACTATAGGTCCATGTCACAGTGGGCAGCATGTCAGTGCTGGCCATGTCACTATGGGGGCCATGTCACAGTGCGCAGCAGGTCAGTGGTGGCCATGTCACTATGGGGGCCATGTCACATTGGGCAGCAGGTCAGTGGTTTCCATGTCACTATTGGGGCCATGTCACTGTGGGCAGCAGGTCAGTAGTTGCAAATCACTGTGGGGTCATGTCACAGTGTGCAGCAGGTCAGTGCTGGCCATGTCGCTATGGGGGCCATGTCACAGTGGGCAGCAGGTCAGTAGTGGCCACGTCACTGTGGGGCCATGTCACAGTGTGCAGCAGGTCAGTGATGGCCATGTTACAGTGAACAACAGGCCACTGGTTGCCATGTCACTGTGGGGGCCATGTCACAGTGGGCAGCAGGTCAGTAGTGGCCATGTCACAGTGAGCAACAGGCCACTGGTTGCCATGTCACTGTGGTGGCTATGTCACAGTGGGCAGCAGGTCAGTGGTGGCCATGTCACTGTGGGGGCCATGTCACAGTGGGCAGCAGGTCAGTAGTGGCCATGTCACTGTGAGGTAATGTCACAGTGTGCAGCAGATCAGTGGTGGCCATGTCACAGTGAGCAAAAGGCCACTGGTTGCCATGTCACTGTGGGAGCTATGTCACAGTGGGCAGCAGGTCAGGGCTGCCCATGTCACTATGGGGGCCATGTCACAGTGGGCAGCAGGTCAGTGGTGGACATGTCACTATGGGGGCCATCTCACAGTGGGCAGCTGGTCAGTGGTGGCCATGTCACTATGTGGGCTATGTCACAGTGGGCAGCTGGTCAGTGGTGGCCATGTCACTGTGAGGTCATGTCACAGTGTGCAGCAGGTCAGTTGTGGCCATATCACAGTGAGCAACAGGCCACTGGTTACAATGTCACTGTTGGGGCTATGTCACAGTGGGCAGCAGGTCAGTGGTGCCCATGTCACTATGGGGGCCATGTCACAGTGGGCAGCATGTCAGTGGTGGCGAGGTCACTGTGGGGACCATGTCACAGTGGGCAGCATGTCAGTGGTGGCCATGTCACTATGGGGCCTATGTCACATTGCGTAGCAGGTCAGTGGTGGCCATGTCACTGTGGGGCCATGTCACAGTTTGCAGCAGATCAGTGGTGGCCATGTCACAGTGAGCAACAGGCCACTGGTTGCCATGTCACTGTGGGGGCTATGTCACAATGAGCAGCAGATCAGTAGTGGCCATGTCACTGTGAGGTAATGTCACAGTGTGCAGCAGGTCAGTGGTGGCCATGTCACTATGGGGGCCATGTCACAGTGGGCAGCAGGTCAGTAGTGGCCACGTCACTGTGGGGCCATGTCACAGTGTGCAGCAGGTCAGTGATGGCCATGTCACAGTGAGCAACAGGCCACTGGTTGCCATGTCACTGTGGGGGGTATATCACAGTGGGCAGAAGGTCAGTGGTGGCCATGTCACTGTGGGGGCCATGTCACAGTGGGCAGCAGGTCAGTAGTGGCCATGTCACTGTGAGGTAATGTCACAGTGTGCAGCAGGTCAGTGGTGGCCATGTCACAGTGAGCAAAAGGCCACTGGTTGCCATGTCACTGTCGGGGCTATGTCACAGTGGGAAGCAGGTCAGTCGTGGCCATGTCACTATGGGGGCCATGTCACAGTGGGCAGCAGGTCAGTGGTGGACATGTCACTATGGGGGCCATCTCACAGTGGGCAGCAGGTCAGTGGTGGCCATGTCACTATGGGGGCTATGTCACAGTCGGCAGCCTGTCAGTGGTGGCCATGTCACTGTGAGGTCATGTCACAGTGTGCAGCAGGTCAGTGGTGGCCATATCACAGTGAGCAACAGGCCACTGGTTACAATGTCACTGTGGGGGCTATGTCACAGTGTGCAGCAGGTCAGTGGTGGCCTTGTCACAGTGAGTAAGAGGCCACTGGTTGCCATGTCACTGTGGGGGCTATGTCAAGGTGGGCAGCAGGTCAGTGGTGCCCATGTCACTATGGGGGCCATGTCATAGTGGGCAGCACGTCAGTGGTGGCCAGGTCACTATGGGGGCCATATCACAGTGGGTAGCAGGTCAGTGGTGGCCAGGTCACTGTGGGGACCATGTCACAGTGGGCAGCAGGTCAGTTGTGGCCATGTCACTATAGGTCCATGTCACAGTGGGCAGCATGTCAGTGCTGGCCATGTCACTATGGGGGCCATGTCACAGTGCGCAGCAGGTCAGTGGTGGCCATGTCACTATGGGGGCCATGTCACATTGGGCAGCAGGTCAGTGGTTTCCATGTCACTATTGGGGCCATGTCACTGTGGGCAGCAGGTCAGTAGTTGCAAATCACTGTGGGGTCATGTCACAGTGTGCAGCAGGTCAGTGCTGGCCATGTCGCTATGGGGGCCATGTCACAGTGGGCAGCAGGTCAGTAGTGGCCACGTCACTGTGGGGCCATGTCACAGTGTGCAGCAGGTCAGTGATGGCCATGTTACAGTGAACAACAGGCCACTGGTTGCCATGTCACTGTGGGGGCCATGTCACAGTGGGCAGCAGGTCAGTAGTGGCCATGTCACAGTGAGCAACAGGCCACTGGTTGCCATGTCACTGTGGTGGCTATGTCACAGTGGGCAGCAGGTCACTGCTGGCCATGTCACTATGGGGGCCATGTCACAGTGGGCAGCAGGTCAGTAGTGGCCATGTCACTGTGAGGTAATGTCACAGTGTGCAGCAGATCAGTGGTGGCCATGTCACAGTGAGCAAAAGGCCACTGGTTGCCATGTCACTGTGGGAGCTATGTCACAGTGGGCAGCAGGTCAGGGCTGCCTGTGGAGCAGTTTGCTAACAACTGGCTACGTGAGAAAGGGCACAGCACCGAGGAACTGCTGACAACGGCGACGTGATGGGAGAATACCGAAAAGTATCAAAGAAGAACAAAGAACAGAAGCAGGACTATGTAGAAGGCCTTGTAGAAATCATAAGGGGCGAGATTGGTATTTAACCTTAGCAACCAAAGTATCTAACCTTAGCAACCTATAAGGAGCTTGCTTTTTGCAATATGTATGAACTAATTATTGTGGATATAAAAGAAGTGTGAGTACTAATAAAGTTGAGCCTTTGTGCATTAAATGATGGCTGGGCTCCCTCTGCGTTCTTTCAACAAATGGTGACCCCGACGTGATACGTGCCAAAGGACGTATAAGGCACCACGAAGGATAAAGACCAGAGAAGGTTGTTCAGGTCCTTAAGCAGCGAGGACGGCGAAAGGCGACTAAAAAGGCCCGCGCCCAGGGTGTCACAAGAGGTGAGCCCTGCTGATACGTGCTGCCGAGACCTGGAAAGGCTGCAACGGAAAAATTAAGGTATGGACAGGCAAGCAGCATATGATTTATTTGCATCCTGGCTGGCACAACGCCGGGTTGAGGGAATAGATGTAAAAAAGGATCTTCAGGGGCTTTTAGCTTATGGGGTAGAGCAAGGTTGTTTTATTAATCCACATACAGTTCATGAGTTATCGGAATGGAGAAAATTTGGAGATAAGTTATGGGAATTAACATTGAATGATGATAAGACAGCAAAAAAGTTGGGAAAGTTATGGAGGGTGGTTCATAATGAATTGCTAAGGTATCAGGCTGAAAAAAGAGCTGCACAGGGCGCAATTGCGGCAAAAGAGAAAAACACCAGATATGGGGAGGAGGAAACTAAGTGGCCATTACCGCCTGCGTTTCGTGAGCTTGTTTTACCACCTTTGCGTTCCGAAGAGACGGGACAGGAAAGCTCAGAACGAGTTCTCCCTACCGCTCCCCCCGCTTCTGCCCTGAGTAGCCCTGACGCGTCCAGCCAGACTGTGACGCCGGAAAGCGAGAATTCTACTCCTGGCTCAGAAGATGGGCTGGGGATAGAGATCGCTAAAGAAAGGTGTCGGGCTTGGAATGCATTGGCACGAGAGGGGCTAGAAAAAGGGGATGAGGAGATGACTCAGATGGCGACAGCAATGGCTTTTCCAGTTCAGTTTCAGCCGAACCCAGCTGGTGGATTAAATGCTACTGTTACGGCATTAGATTGGAAGCTTTTATCACAATTGCGCTCTACAGTGAGTTCTTATGGTGTTACTGGTGAACCGACTCGTCAAATGTTAGATTATCTCTGGAGCACTCAACTTCTTTTGCCTGCAGATTGTCGGGGTATAGCAAAGTTAATTTTCTCTCCTAGTCAGTGGTTGTTGTTTAATGCGCATTGGCAAGCGAAAGTGTTAGAATCGATAGCGGTACAGCGGCAAGCAGGAGATCCATTACAAGGGGTTACAATGGATGAATTAATGGGGTTAGGACCTTATGCTAGAGTAGAAGCTCAAGCATTGCTCGGTCCGGATAAGGTGAGAGAGGCAATGAGGTTAGTGAGAGAAGCCATAGAGCAAGTGAAAGAGCCAGGCGGAGTTCCAATGTATATGGGAATTAAGCAAGGAAGAGAAGAGACTTTGGGCAGTTTTGTAGATAAGTTGGTAAATGCAATTGAAAGAGCAAGAGTACCTCTCTACATGCAGGGTGCTCTCTTAAAACAGTGTATTTCACAAAATGGCAATCCTGCTACAAAGAGTTTATTGAATACATTAAGGGCACATTGGACTATAGAGGAGGCACTTGAAAAAGCGTCCTCGATACCTACTGGACCTCAGGCTTTTCTTGTAGAGGCAATAAAGAAATTAGGGGAAGGAATGAAAGAACAGGCTCAGGCTACTCAAAGTCAGGTTATGGCAGCCCTTGCGCCTCTCCAGACTTCAGCAGCAACAGCAGTTAAAGTGCAAACACCTAAAAAGGGGCAGCTGCGGTGTTACCGATGCGGAGCTCCAGGGCATGTACGAAAGAGTTGTACAGCCAGAAATGTATGGTGTCAAACTTGCCGATCCAACTCCCATAATGAGGTGGCTTGCTGCAGACGGTCGGGAAACTCCACACGGAGCGCGTTCGCCGGCCGCCGCGCAACGACCAAAATTGCAGCCGCAGCGCAGTCCTTCAACCCGCCACCCGGGGAAGTCTCGGGTTGGACCTGGCAGCAGCAGTAGATGTTATTCTGTTAACAAATAATCCTCAAACAATATCTACGAATGTACGAGGACCTATCATCATTAATGGGAGAGCCATGGGAGCTTTATTATTAGGAAGATCATCGGCATCACAATGTGGACTATTTGTTTTACCGGGAGTTATCGATGCAGATTATGAAGGTGAAATCTATATTATGGCATATACACTGAATCCACCAGTAAAGATTGCACAGGGACAACGGATTGCACAGCTGGTACCTCTGCCACAAGTGACTCAAACAATACGACCAATAACTGAGGAGAGTCGCGGAAATAAAGGCTTCGGATCCACAGGAAGCCTGACCCTGCTAACACTGGATCTGAGTACGAGACCCAGGAAGACTGTTCACCTGTCATTTCAAGGTAACGCAATAACTGTGGAAGGGTTGTTAGACACAGGCGCAGATTCCAGCATACTGTCGCCTTCTTCTTGGCCACAAGGCTGGCCATTGCAAGAGCATACCACTACCATCACTGGCGTGGGTGGTTTAACTTTAGCTAATCGAACGCCGCCCCTACAATTAACAATTGAAGGACAAACAGTCACAGCGGTGCTTGCTGTAGTGCAATTACCTCCAGGGGTAAATTGCTTAATTGGAAGAGATGTGTTAGCACAAATGGGAATAGTTTTGACAAATGATCACCATTTATCCTAATGGCCATTGCTTGGACTTTCCCGATCCCTATAACTTGGACATCTGACGATCCAATATGGGTAAAGCAGTGGCCACTAAAAAGGGAAAGTCTTGAACAAGCACACTTGCTAGTACAAGAACAATATCAGCAAGGACATTTAAGATTATCTACTAGTCCTTGGAATACTCCAATATTTGTCATAAAAAAGAAATCAGGCAAATATCGACTTTTGCATGACCTTAGAGAAGTAAACAAACAAATGGAACCAATGGGGGCTTTACAACCAGGTATGCCGAATCCAGCTATGTTACCTTATGAATGGCCTATATTGATTGTGGACTTAAAAGATTGTTTCTTTACGATTCCGCTTCATGAAAAGGACATGCGCCGATTTGCTTTCACTTTACCGGCAATAAATAGAGAAGGGCCAGATCAACGGTTTGAATGGACAGTTTTACCGCAAGGAATGAGGAATAGTCCAACTTTATGTCAGATTTTTGTAGATGCAGCCTTACAGCCGTTACGTCAAAAATGGACTAATGTTATAATTTATCACTATATGGATGATATATTATTTGCACAGAAAGAACCATTTACAGAAGCACAGATAAAAGAAATTGTAAACACCCTTGCAAAGCAAAGATTGGTAATTGCACCAGAAAAGATACAAAAAACAGCTCCATGGAAATATTTAGGATTATCTTTGACGAAACAAATAGTAGCACCACAAAAATTGACAATTAATCCTGAAATTTCAACACTGCATGATGCTCAGAAGCTATTAGGAGATTTACAATGGCTAAAACCTATGGTGGGCATCCCAAACGAGCTTTTACAACAATTAAGACCACTGTTAAAAGGAAATGATCCTGCACAGGTGGTGTCTTTATCAGCAGACCAGAAGCGAGTGCTACAACAAATTATGGATCGTATTACTTCTGGACAAGTGCGTCGGAGAGACGCTGAGCTCCCCCTGGACATACTTGTGTGGATGGGTTCACAGCATTTGCTCGGAGCTATTACGCAGTCTAAAAAGAAAACGGGGGAGACATGGGTGCTAGAATGGATCACGCCAGCATTACAACAATCAAAATCTCTACTTCAAAAAGTTGAGGCACTAGCAAATTTAGTAAAGAAAGGTCGTGTGCGAGTTATTCAAATAAGTGGAAGAGAACCTCAATTCATATACTGTCCAATGCAGAAGGAAACCATGCAGTGGTACCTGGCAAATAGCACAGCATTGCAGGAAGCCATGTTAAATGGGCCAATGATGTTGTCAACTGATCAATTATCTATGGAACCTTTGAGATGGTTGGGACAATTACATTGGATTGAACAGCCAAAAAGACAACAGGCGCCGATCCCGAATGCCATCACAGTTTATACAGATGCAGGAAAGAAATCTCAGACAGCAGCTATAACATGGCAGGAAGATAATACATGGAAACACGAGATATTAAAAGCCACAGCACAAGACACACTACAAACTTTGGAACTGTTGGCAGTAGTTTGGGCGATGGTTAAGTTTAATGAACCATTGAATATTGTAACTGATTCTATGTATGTAGCGGGAATAGTAGCAAGGATAGAAGATGCAGAAGTCAGGGAAGTACAAAATAAGCGTCTCTATGAGTTGTTCTTACAATTACAGAGGGCCATAAAAATAAGGGAACAACCGTATGCTGTAATTCATGTTAGGAGTCATAAATGGGATATAGGACTTGGGGAAGGTAATGCTCGAGCGGACAAATTGGTATCCACTGTTATACATGTTCCCATGTCGAAAGACAAATTGGCAAAAGAAGCACATGACATATTCCATCAGAATGCAAAAGGGCTAAAAACACAGTTTGGCATCACAATGGCGGAAGCAACGGCCATAGTAAAAACATGCCCTGTTTGTAGTTTTCACAATAAAGGGGTTGGTATTGGAATAGGAGTTAATCCTAGAGGGACGAAATCTAATGAAGTATGGCAAATGGATGTGACTCACATACAAAGTTTTGGTAGACTTAAATATGTACATGTTACTATAGATACTTATAGCAAATATATATGGGCCTCTGCACAGAGTGGGGAAAAGGCCACACAGGTAATCAGACACTTAACATGTTGTTTTGCAATAATGGGAGTCCCGAATACTATAAAGACAGACAATGGACCAGCATATGTCGGAAGTCGAGTGCAAAGGTTTTTAAACAAGTGGGGAGTGAAGCATGTAACAGGGATACCGCATTCTCCCACAGGACAGGCCATAGTTGAGAGAGCAAATGGTACCTTGAAACGTTATGTAGCAAAATATCAGGAAATACAGGATGTACAGGAAAGATTAGCAAAAACATTATTTGTAATGAATCACTTGTGTATATTTGGAGACGCAGAACAACCACCAGCTATGTTACATTATGAGAAGGCAAAAGTAAGTGAGGGAAGGAAAGAGATATGGGTAAATTATAAGGATCCAAAAGATGGATTGTGGAAAGGACCAGCTAAAGTGGTAATATGGGGAAGGGGATATCTTTGTGTTTCTACACCAACAGGCACCGTATGGGTTCCAGCGAGATGGGCGAAACCTGCCGCACCTCCCAATGACACCAGAGGAGAGACAAGCTCATCGACAGCGGCTGAAGATCCAGCCTGTTTTGACCCAACTTGAGGGTCTACTCGGACATTCACTTTACTGGGCAACATTGTCAGATGTATGGAGAATTATTGAGTGGTTAAATGGGAATGTAATAAGAAGTGGGCAAAATTGTTTAAACTGCAACAATCCAGATCATCAAGCGTGGGTAAAGGTGTTTTGTGGAGGATGTGAAAAAAGATATTGGATACACCAATCACAGCTATATTTTGGGTTAAGATGTATTAACTGTCGTAACACATGGATTAATGACAACCCACAGAGGGCATTAGCAAGGTTTGCAGGACAGCCAATTCAAGAATGTTTCGGTTTGTGGGAAAATCGAGAGTCGTTATCCCTGGCAGCGGCTGTTTGGTGGCTGCAGCACCATAAGCAATGGTTAGAACAGGAATCAAAATCTGCATGTTTACAGACTGAGTGTTTCATACATAGTGCTATTCCTACGTGGATACAGATTGCTCCCCGTAGGTGGGGACAGATGAAAAGGCGTTATGTAGCAATAAAAGATGGAAGTACAAAGAACAATTGATTAATCAGGATTAGGAATTTATTTGTGTCTCCACAGATGGCAACCTTCATTAAGATCCTATCCAGCGTGATTGGCCTGTTTTGGACAATATATCAAGCTGAAGGCTGGATGGTTTCACAACCTAAACAAAATGTCTGGGTAACTTTGGCAAACATGACACATCAAGAAACCTTGTGCCTTTCTACTACGAATCCGGAAAATCCATTCTCCACCTGTTTGGTGGGAGTGCCAGTAGACACATGGCCAATCCCACAAACCCTTCAGATTTTCTCTCTTTGCAACTCTCCAAAAAATTGTACAGATAATTGGGATGGTGTATACAGTCACCTTCCACAGGTTACGCAAGAACCTCAAGAGCTAGAGTTGCTAGGCTCTGTTATAATGGATGCTTGTGTGTTTTTTAATTACTCCTATAACACCACACGGAGAGGGCAAAATGTGAATGCAACTAATGCTGCTTATCGTAATTCAACTGCTTGGTGCAATTATACTTCGACTAACATCTCACGATCTTTTGCTGTTCCTCTTGCATTACCTCCTGGTGTGTTTCTAATCTGTGGAGATCGTGCCTGGGGAGGCGTCCCATCTAAACTGAATGGAGGCCCGTGTAGCCTCGGACGTCTCACGTTATTAACACCAAATGTGTCAATGATTCTGAATATGACTCGAAAACATAAGCGAGTCCCAAGGACCGTTCATCGGTTTGAAAGTTCTTGTCGAGATAACATTGAATTCTGGAATCCAGGCCAAATCATAACAGCCTCCATATTGGCACCAGGAGTTGGTGTTGCAAATGCCTTAACTACTTTGAATAAGTTGGGATGTTGGCTTAGCAAACAGACTAATGCTACTTCTTTAGCTTTAAGTGGTCTTTTAACTGATGTTGATAGTGTTAGACATGCTACTTTACAGAACAGAGCAGCTATTGATTTTTTGCTTTTAGCGCAAGGACATGGATGTGAGGAATTTGAAGGAATGTGTTGCATGAATTTGTCTGACCACTCAGAATCTATTTTCAAAAGCATACAGCAGCTAAAGGATGGTGTCAAACATTTAACAGAAGATGATGGATTAGATTGGTTAACAAGGATGTTTAAAGGATGGGGACTTTCAGGATGGTTAATATCTCTGATCAAGTCTGTGGGGGTCATGATCTTGGTAATTGTGGTTGTGCTTTTGATGTTGCCATGTATTGTCAGTCTTCTGCAAAGGGCCCTGCAGAAGACTGCCTCTGCAATATTTTTAGCACAAGTGCAAAAAGAAAACGGGGGAGATGTGGAGCAGTTTGCTAACAACTGGCTACGTGAGAAAGGGCACAGCACCGAGGAACTGCTGACAACGGCGACGTGATGGGAGAATACCGAAAAGTATCAAAGAAGAACAAAGAACAGAAGCAGGACTATGTAGAAGGCCTTGTAGAAATCATAAGGGGCGAGATTGGTATTTAACCTTAGCAACCAAAGTATCTAACCTTAGCAACCTATAAGGAGCTTGCTTTTTGCAATATGTATGAACTAATTATTGTGGATATAAAAGAAGTGTGAGTACTAATAAAGTTGAGCCTTTGTGCATTAAATGATGGCTGGGCTCCCTCTGCGTTCTTTCAACAGCTGCCCATGTCACTATGGGGGCCATGTCACAGTGGGCAGCAGGTCAGTGGTGGACATGTCACTATGGGGGCCATCTCACAGTGGGCAGCTGGTCAGTGGTGGCCATGTCACTATGTGGGCTATGTCACAGTGGGCAGCTGGTCAGTGGTGGCCATGTCACTGTGAGGTCATGTCACAGTGTGCAGCAGGTCAGTTGTGGCCATATCACAGTGAGCAACAGGCCACTGGTTACAATGTCACTGTTGGGGCTATGTCACAGTGGGCAGCAGGTCAGTGGTGCCCATGTCACTATGGGGGCCATGTCACAGTGGGCAGCATGTCAGTGGTGGCGAGGTCACTGTGGGGACCATGTCACAGTGGGCAGCATGTCAGTGGTGGCCATGTCACTATGGGGCCTATGTCACATTGCGTAGCAGGTCAGTGGTGGCCATGTCACTGTGGGGCCATGTCACAGTTTGCAGCAGATCAGTGGTGGCCATGTCACAGTGAGCAACAGGCCACTGGTTGCCATGTCACTGTGGGGGCTATGTCACAATGAGCAGCAGATCAGTAGTGGCCATGTCACTGTGAGGTAATGTCACAGTGTGCAGCAGGTCAGTGGTGGCCATGTCACTATGGGGGCCATGTCACAGTGGGCAGCAGGTCAGTAGTGGCCACGTCACTGTGGGGCCATGTCACAGTGTGCAGCAGGTCAGTGATGGCCATGTCACAGTGAGCAACAGGCCACTGGTTGCCATGTCACTGTGGGGGGTATATCACAGTGGGCAGAAGGTCAGTGGTGGCCATGTCACTGTGGGGGCCATGTCACAGTGGGCAGCAGGTCAGTAGTGGCCATGTCACTGTGAGGTAATGTCACAGTGTGCAGCAGGTCAGTGGTGGCCATGTCACAGTGAGCAAAAGGCCACTGGTTGCCATGTCACTGTCGGGGCTATGTCACAGTGGGAAGCAGGTCAGTCGTGGCCATGTCACTATGGGGGCCATGTCACAGTGGGCAGCAGGTCAGTGGTGGACATGTCACTATGGGGGCCATCTCACAGTGGGCAGCAGGTCAGTGGTGGCCATGTCACTATGGGGGCTATGTCACAGTCGGCAGCCTGTCAGTGGTGGCCATGTCACTGTGAGGTCATGTCACAGTGTGCAGCAGGTCAGTGGTGGCCATATCACAGTGAGCAACAGGCCACTGGTTACAATGTCACTGTGGGGGCTATGTCACAGTGTGCAGCAGGTCAGTGGTGGCCTTGTCACAGTGAGTAAGAGGCCACTGGTTGCCATGTCACTGTGGGGGCTATGTCAAGGTGGGCAGCAGGTCAGTGGTGCCCATGTCACTATGGGGGCCATGTCATAGTGGGCAGCACGTCAGTGGTGGCCAGGTCACTATGGGGGCCATATCACAGTGGGTAGCAGGTCAGTGGTGGCCAGGTCACTGTGGGGACCATGTCACAGTGGGCAGCAGGTCAGTTGTGGCCATGTCACTATAGGTCCATGTCACAGTGGGCAGCATGTCAGTGCTGGCCATGTCACTATGGGGGCCATGTCACAGTGCGCAGCAGGTCAGTGGTGGCCATGTCACTATGGGGGCCATGTCACATTGGGCAGCAGGTCAGTGGTTTCCATGTCACTATTGGGGCCATGTCACTGTGGGCAGCAGGTCAGTAGTTGCAAATCACTGTGGGGTCATGTCACAGTGTGCAGCAGGTCAGTGCTGGCCATGTCGCTATGGGGGCCATGTCACAGTGGGCAGCAGGTCAGTAGTGGCCACGTCACTGTGGGGCCATGTCACAGTGTGCAGCAGGTCAGTGATGGCCATGTTACAGTGAACAACAGGCCACTGGTTGCCATGTCACTGTGGGGGCCATGTCACAGTGGGCAGCAGGTCAGTAGTGGCCATGTCACAGTGAGCAACAGGCCACTGGTTGCCATGTCACTGTGGTGGCTATGTCACAGTGGGCAGCAGGTCACTGCTGGCCATGTCACTATGGGGGCCATTTCACAGTGGGCAGCAGGTCGGTGGTGGCCATGTCACTATGTGGGCCATGTCACAGTGGGCAGCAGGTCAGTGCTGGCCATGTCACTATGGGGGCCATGTTACAGTGGGCAGCAGGTCAGTGGTGGCCATGTCACTATGGGGGCTATGTCACATTGGGTAGCAGGTCAGTGGTGGCCATGTCACTGTGAGGTCATGTCACAGTGGGCAGCAGGTCATTGGTGGCCATGTCACAGTGAGCAACAGGCCACTGGTTGCCATGTCAGTGTGGGGGCTATGTCACAGTGGGCAGCAGGTCAGTGGTGGCCATGTCACTATGGGAGCCATGTCACATTGGGCAGCAGGCCACTGGTTGCCATGTCAGTGTGGGGGCTATGTCACAGTGGGCAGCAGGTCAGTGGTGGCCATGTCACTATGGGGACCATGTCACAGTGGGCAGGAGGTCAGTGCTGGCCATGTCACTATGGGTCCATGTCACAGTGGGCAGCAGGTCAGTGGTGGCCATGTCACTATGGGGGTTATGTCACAGTGGGCAGCTGGTCAGGGTGGCCATGTCACTGTGAGGTCATGTCACAGTGTGCAGCAGGTCAGTGGTGGCCATGTCACAGTGAGCAACAGTCCACTGGTTGCCATGTCACTGTGGGGGCTAAGTCACAGTGTGCACCAGGACAGTTGTGGCCATGTCACTATGGGTCCATGTCACAGTGGGCAGCATGTCAGTGGTGGCCAGGTCACTATGGGGGCCATGTCACAGTGAGTAACAGGCCACTGGTTGCCATGTCAATGTGGGGGCTATGTCACAGTGGGCAGCAGGACAGTTGTGGCCATGTCACTATGGGTCCCTGTCACAGTGGGCAGCAGGTCAGTGGTGGTCATATCACTATGGGGGCTATGTCACAGTGGGCAGCTGGTCAGTGGTGGCCATGTCACTGTGCGGTCATGTCACAGTGTGCAGCAGGTCAGTGGTGGCCATGTCACAGTGAGCAACAGGCCACTGGTTGCCATGTCACTGTGGGGGTATGTCACAGTGGGCAGCAGGTCACTGCTGGCCATGTCACTATGGGGGCCATATCACAGTGGCAGCAGGTCAGTGGTGGCCACCTCACTGTGGGGCCATGTCACAGTGTGCAGCAGGTCAGTGATGGCCATGTCACAGTGAGCAACAGGCCACAGGTTGTCATGTCACTGTGGGGGCTATGTCACAGTGGGCAGCAGGTCAGTGGTGGCCATGTCACTATGGGGCCATGTCACTGTGGGCAGCAGGTCAGTAGTTGCCACGTCACTGTGGGGCCATGTCACAGTGTGCAGGAGGTCAGTGATGGCCATGTCACAGTGAGCAAGAGGCCACTGGTTGCCATGTCACTGTGGGGGCTATGTCACAGTGGGCAGCAGGTCAGTAGTGGCCATGTCACTGTGAGGTCATGTCACAGTGTGCAGCAGGTCAGTGGTGGCCATGTCACAGTGAGCAACAGGCCACTGGTTGCCATGTCACTGTGGGGGCTATGTCACAGTGGGAAGCAGGTCACTGCTGGCCATGTCACTATGGGGGCCATGTCACAGTGGGCAGCAGGTCGGTGGTAGCCATGTCACTATGGGGGCCATGTCACAGTGGCAGCAGGTCAGTAGTGGCCACCTCACTGTGGGGCCATGTCACAGTGTGCAGCAGGTCAGTGATGGCCATGTCACAGTGAGCAACAGGCCACTGGTTGCCATGTCACTGTGGGGGCTATGTCACAGTGGGCAGCAGGTCAGTGCTGGCCATGTCACTATGGGGGCCATGTCACAGTGGGCAGCAGGTCAGTGGTGGCCATGTCATTGTGGGGGCCATGTCACAGTGGGCAGCAGGTCAGTAGTGGCCATGTCACAGTGAGCAACAGGCCACTGGTTGCCATGTCACTGTGGGGGCTATGTCACAGTGGGAAGCAGGTCACTGCTGGCCATATCACTATGGAGGCCATGTCACAGTGGTCAGCAGGTCAGTGGTGGCCTTGTCACTATGGGGGCCATGTCACAGTGGCACCAGGTCAGTAGTGGCCACATCACTGTGGGGCTATGTCACAGTGTGGAGCAGGTCAGTGATGGCCATGTCACAGTGAGTAACAGGCCACTGGTTGCCATGTCACGTTGGAGGCTATGTCACAGTGGGCAGCAGGTCAGGGTGGCCATGTCACTATGGGGGCTATGTCACATTGGGCAGCAGGTCAGTGGTGGCCATGTCACTGTGAGGTCATGTCACAGTGTGCAGCAGGTCAGTGGTGGCCATGTCACAGTGAGCAAGAGGCCACTGGTTGCCATGTCACTGTGGGGGCTATGTCACAGTGGGCAGCAGGTCAGTTGTGGCCAAGTCTCTATGGCGGCCATGTCACAGTGGCAGCAGGTCAGTAGTGGCCACCTCATTGTGGGGCCATGTCACAGTGTGCAGCAGGTCAGTGATGGCCATTTCAGAGTGAGCAACAGGCCACTGGTTGCCATGTCACTGTGGGGGCCATGTCACAGTGTGCAGCAGGTCAGTGGTGCCCATGTCACAGTGAGCAACAGGCCACTGGTTCCATGTCACTGTTGGGGGCTATGTCACAGTGGGAAGCAGGTCACTGCTGGCCATGTCACTATGGGGGCCATGTCACAGTGGGCAGCAGGTCAGCGGTGGCCATGTCACTATAGGGGCCATGTCACAGTGGGCAGCAGGTCAGTAGTGGCCACGTCACTGTGGGGCCATGTCACAGTGTGCAGCAGGTCAGTGATGGCCATGTCACAGTGAGCAACAGGCCTCTGGTGGCCATGTCACTGTGGGGGCTATGTCACAGTGGGCAGCAGGTCAGTGCTGGCCATGTCACTGTGGGGGCCATGTCACAGTGGGCAGCAGGTCAGTAGTGGCCATGTAACTGTGAGGTCATGTCACAGTGTGCAGGAGGTCAGTGGTGGCCATGTCACAGTGAGCAACAGGACACTACTTGCCATGTCACTGTGGGGGCTATGTCACGGTGGGAAGCAGGTCACTGCTGGCCATGTCACTATGGGGGCCATGTCACAGTGGGCAGCAGGTCAGTGCTGGCCTTGTCACTATGGGGGCCATGTCACAGTGGCAGCAGATCAGTAGTGGCCACATCACTGTGGGGCCATGTCACAGTGTGCAGCAGGTCAGTGATGGCCATGTCACAGTGAGTAACAGGCCACTGGTTGCCATGTCACGTTGGAGGCTATGTCACAGTGGGCAGCAGGTCAGGGTGGCCATGTCACTATGGGGGCTATGTCACATTGGGCAGCAGGTCAGTGGTGGCCATGTCACTGTGAGGTCATGTCACAGTGTGCAGCAGGTCAGTGGTGGCCATGTCACAGTGAGCAAGAGGCCACTGGTTGCCATGTCACTGTGGGGGCTATGTCACAGTGGGCAGCAGGTCAGTTGTGGCCAAGTCTCTATGGCGGCCATGTCACAGTGGCAGCAGGTCAGTAGTGGCCACCTCACTGTGGGGCCATGTCACAGTGTGCAGCAGGTCAGTGATGGCCATTTCAGAGTGAGCAACAGGCCACTGGTTGCCATGTCACTGTGGGGGCCATGTCACAGTGTGCAGCAGGTCAGTGGTGCCCATGTCACAGTGAGCAACAGGCCACTGGTTCCATGTCACTGTTGGGGGCTATGTCACAGTGGGAAGCCGGTCATTGGTGGCCATGTCACTATGGGGGCAATGTCATAGTGGGCAGCAGGTCGGTGGTGGCCATGTCACTATGGCGGCCATGTCACAGTGGCAGCAGGTCAGTAGTGGCCACCTCACTGTGGGGCCATGTCACAGTGTGCAGCAGGTCAGTGATGGCCATGTCACAGTGAGCAACAGGCCACTGGTTGCCATGACACTGTGGGAGCCATGTCACAGTGTGCAGCAGGTCAGTGGTGCACATGTCACAGTGAGCAACAGGCCACTGGTTGCCATGTCACTGTGGGGGCTATGTCACAGTGGGAAGCAGGTCACTGCTGGCCATGTCACTATGGGGGCAATGTCACAGTGGGCAGCAGGGCGGTGGTGGCCATGTCACTATGGTGGCCATGTCACAGTGGCAGCAGATCAGTAGTGGCCACCTCACTGTGGGGCCATGTCACAGTGTGCAGCAGGTCAGTGATGGCCATGTCACAGTGAGCAACAGGCCACTGGTTGCCATGTCACTGTGGGGGCTATGTCACAGTGGGCAGCAGGTCAGTTGTGGCCAAGTCTCTATGGGGGCCATGTCACAGTGGGCAGCAGGTCAGTGCTGGCCATGTCACTATGGGGGCCATGTCACAGTGGGCAGCAGGTCAGTGCTGGCCATGTCACTGTGGGGGCCATGTCACAGTGGGCAGCAGGTCAGTAGTGGCCACCTCACTGTGGGGCCATGTCACAGTGTGCAGCAGGTCAGTGATGGCCATGTCACAGTGAGCAACAGGCCACTGGTTGCCATGTCACTGTGGGGGCTATGTCACAGCGGGCAGCAGGTCAGTAGTGGCCACGTCACTGTGAGGTCATGTCACAGTGTGCAGCAGGTCAGTGGTGGCCATATCACAGTGAGCAACAGGCCACTGGTTGCCATGTCACTGTGGGGGCTATGTCACAGTGGGCAGAAGGTCAGTGGTGGCCATGTCACTATGGGGGCCATACCACAGTGTGCAGCAGGTCAGTAGTGGCCACGTCACTGTGGGGCCATGTCGCAGTGTGCAGCAGGTCAGTGATGGGCATGTCACAGTGAGCAACAGGCCACAGGTGGCCATGTCACTGTGGGGGCTATGTCACAGTGGGCAGCAGGTCAGTGGTGGCCATGTCACTATGGGGGCCATGTCACAGTGTGCAGCAGGTCAGTGGTGGCCATGTCACAGTGAGGAACAGGCCACTGGTTGCCATGTCACTGTGGGGGCTATGTCACAGTGGGCAGCAGGTCGGTGGTGGCCATGTCACTATGGGGGCCATGTCACAGTGGCAGCAGGTCAGTAGTGGCCACATCCCTGTGGGGCCATGTCACAGTGTGCAGCAGGTCAGTGGTGGCCAGGTCACTATGGGGGCCATGTCACAGTGGGTAGCAGGTCAGTGGTGGCCAGGTCACTGTGGGGCTATGTCACAGTGGTCAGCGGATCAGTGGTGGCCATGTCACTGTGGGGTCCATGTCACAGTGGGCAGCAGGTCAGTGGTGGCCATGTCACTATGGGGGCCATGTCACAGTGGGCAGCAGGTCAGTAGTGGCCACGTCACTGTGGGGCCATGTCACAGTGTGCAGCAGGTCAGTGATGGCCATGTCACAGTGAGCAACAGGCCACAGGTGGCCATGTCACTGTGGGGGCCATGTCACAGTGGGCAGCAGGTCAGTGGTGGCCATGTAACTATGGGGCCATGTCACAGTGTGCAGCAGGTCAGTGATGGGCATGTCACAGTGAGCAACAGGCCACAGGTGGCCATGTCACTGTGGGGGCTATGTCACAGTGGGCAGCAGGTCAGTGGTGCCCATGTCACTATGGGGGCCATGTCACAGTGGGCAGCAGGTCAGTAGTGGCCACGTCACTGTGGGGCCATGTCACAGTGTGCAGCAGGTCAGTGATGGCCATGTCACAGTGAGCAACAGGCCTCTGGTGGCCATGTCACTGTGGGGGCTATGTCACAGGGGGCAGCAGGTCAGTGCTGGCCATGTCACTGTGGGGGCCATGTCACAGTGGGCAGCAGGTCAGTAGTGGCCATGTAACTGTGAGGTCATGTCACAGTGTGCAGGAGGTCAGTGGTGGCCATGTCACAGTGAGCAACAGGCCACTGGATGCCATGTCACTGTGGGGGCTATGTCACGGTGGGAAGCAGGTCACTGCTGGCCATGTCACTATGGGGGCCATGTCACAGTGGGCAGCAGGTCAGTGCTGGCCTTGTCACTATGGGGGCCATGTCACAGTGGCAGCAGATCAGTAGTGGCCACATCACTGTGGGGCCATGTCACAGTGTGCAGCAGGTCAGTGATGGCCATGTCACAGTGAGTAACAGGCCACTGGTTGCCATGTCACGTTGGAGGCTATGTCACAGTGGGCAGCAGGTCAGGGTGGCCATGTCACTATGGGGGCTATGTCACATTCTGCAGCAGGTCAGTGGTGGCCATGTCACTGTGAGGTCATGTCACAGTGTGCAGCAGGTCAGTGGTGGCCATGTCACAGTGAGCAAGAGGCCACTGGTTGCCATGTCACTGTGGGGGCTATGTCACAGTGGGCAGCAGGTCAGTTGTGGCCAAGTCTCTATGGCGGCCATGTCACAGTGGCAGCAGGTCAGTAGTGGCCACCTCACTGTGGGGCCATGTCACAGTGTGCAGCAGGTCAGTGATGGCCATTTCAGAGTGAGCAACAGGCCACTGGTTGCCATGTCACTGTGGGGGCCATGTCACAGTGTGCAGCAGGTCAGTGGTGCCCATGTCACAGTGAGCAACAGGCCACTGGTTCCATGTCACTGTTGGGGGCTATGTCACAGTGGGAAGCCGGTCATTGGTGGCCATGTCACTATGGGGGCAATGTCATAGTGGGCAGCAGGTCGGTGGTGGCCATGTCACTATGGCGGCCATGTCACAGTGGCAGCAGGTCAGTAGTGGCCACCTCACTGTGGGGCCATGTCACAGTGTGCAGCAGGTCAGTGATGGCCATGTCACAGTGAGCAACAGGCCACTGGTTGCCATGACACTGTGGGAGCCATGTCACAGTGTGCAGCAGGTCAGTGGTGCCCATGTCACAGTGAGCAACAGGCCACTGGTTGCCATGTCACTGTGGGGGCTATGTCACAGTGGGAAGCAGGTCACTGCTGGCCATGTCACTATGGGGGCAATGTCACAGTGGGCAGCAGGGCGGTGGTGGCCATGTCACTATGGTGGCCATGTCACAGTGGCAGCAGATCAGTAGTGGCCACCTCACTGTGGGGCCATGTCACAGTGTGCAGCAGGTCAGTGATGGCCATGTCACAGTGAGCAACAGGCCACTGGTTGCCATGTCACTGTGGGGGCTATGTCACAGTGGGCAGCAGGTCAGTTGTGGCCAAGTCTCTATGGGGGCCATGTCACAGTGGGCAGCAGGTCAGTGCTGGCCATGTCACAATGGGGGCCATGTCACAGTGGGCAGCAGGTCAGTGCTGGCCATGTCACTGTGGGGGCCATGTCACAGTGGGCAGCAGGTCAGTAGTGGCCACGTCACTGTGGGGCCATGTCACAGTGTGCAGCAGGTCAGTGATGGCTATTTCACAGTGAGTAACAGGCCACTGGTTGCCATGTCACTGTGGGGGCTATGTCACAGTGGGCAGCAGGTCAGTTGTGGCCATGTCACTATGGGGGCCATGTCACAGTGGGCAGCAGGTCAATGGTGGCCATGTCACTATGTGGGCTATGTCACATTGGGCAGCTGGTCCGTGGTGGCCATGTCACTGTGAGGTCATGTCACAGTGTGCAGCAGGTCAGTGATTGCCATGTCACAGTGAGAAACAGGCCACTGGTTGCCATGTCACTGTGGGGGCTATGTCACAGTGGGCAGCAGGTCAGGGTGGCCATGTCACTATGGGGGCTATGTCACATTGGGCAGCAGGTCAGTGGTGGCCATGTCACTGTGAGGTCATGTCACAGTGTGCAGCAGGTCAGTGGTGGCCATGTCACAGTGAGCAAGAGGCCACTGGTTGCCATGTCACTGTGGGGGCTATGTCACAGTGGGCAGCAGGTCAGTTGTGGCCAAGTCTCTATGGCGGCCATGTCACAGTGGCAGCAGGTCAGTAGTGGCCACCTCATTGTGGGGCCATGTCACAGTGTGCAGCAGGTCAGTGATGGCCATTTCAGAGTGAGCAACAGGCCACTGGTTGCCATGTCACTGTGGGGGCCATGTCACAGTGTGCAGCAGGTCAGTGGTGCCCATGTCACAGTGAGCAACAGGCCACTGGTTCCATGTCACTGTTGGGGGCTATGTCACAGTGGGAAGCAGGTCACTGCTGGCCATGTCACTATGGGGGCCATGTCACAGTGGGCAGCAGGTCAGCGGTGGCCATGTCACTATAGGGGCCATGTCACAGTGGGCAGCAGGTCAGTAGTGGCCACGTCACTGTGGGGCCATGTCACAGTGTGCAGCAGGTCAGTGATGGCCATGTCACAGTGAGCAACAGGCCTCTGGTGGCCATGTCACTGTGGGGGCTATGTCACAGTGGGCAGCAGGTCAGTGCTGGCCATGTCACTGTGGGGGCCATGTCACAGTGGGCAGCATGTCAGTAGTGGCCATGTAACTGTGAGGTCATGTCACAGTGTGCAGGAGGTCAGTGGTGGCCATGTCACAGTGAGCAACAGGACACTAGTTGCCATGTCACTGTGGGGGCTATGTCACGGTGGGAAGCAGGTCACTGCTGGCCATGTCACTATGGGGGCCATGTCACAGTGGGCAGCAGGTCAGTGCTGGCCTTGTCACTATGGGGGCCATGTCACAGTGGCAGCAGATCAGTAGTGGCCACATCACTGTGGGGCCATGTCACAGTGTGCAGCAGGTCAGTGATGGCCATGTCACAGTGAGTAACAGGCCACTGGTTGCCATGTCACGTTGGAGGCTATGTCACAGTGGGCAGCAGGTCAGGGTGGCCATGTCACTATGGGGGCTATGTCACATTGGGCAGCAGGTCAGTGGTGGCCATGTCACTGTGAGGTCATGTCACAGTGTGCAGCAGGTCAGTGGTGCCCATGTCACAGTGAGCAACAGGCCACTGGTTCCATGTCACTGTTGGGGGCTATGTCACAGTGGGAAGCCGGTCATTGGTGGCCATGTCACTATGGGGGCAATGTCATAGTGGGCAGCAGGTCGGTGGTGGCCATGTCACTATGGCGGCCATGTCACAGTGGCAGCAGGTCAGTAGTGGCCACCTCACTGTGGGGCCATGTCACAGTGTGCAGCAGGTCAGTGATGGCCATGTCACAGTGAGCAACAGGCCACTGGTTGCCATGACACTGTGGGAGCCATGTCACAGTGTGCAGCAGGTCAGTGGTGCCCATGTCACAGTGAGCAACAGGCCACTGGTTGCCATGTCACTGTGGGGGCTATGTCACAGTGGGAAGCAGGTCACTGCTGGCCATGTCACTATGGGGGCAATGTCACAGTGGGCAGCAGGGCGGTGGTGGCCATGTCACTATGGTGGCCATGTCACAGTGGCAGCAGATCAGTAGTGGCCACCTCACTGTGGGGCCATGTCACAGTGTGCAGCAGGTCAGTGATGGCCATGTCACAGTGAGCAACAGGCCACTGGTTGCCATGTCACTGTGGGGGCTATGTCACAGTGGGCAGCAGGTCAGTTGTGGCCAAGTCTCTATGGGGGCCATGTCACAGTGGGCAGCAGGTCAGTGCTGGCCATGTCACTATGGGGGCCATGTCACAGTGGGCAGCAGGTCAGTGCTGGCCATGTCACTGTGGGGGCCATGTCACAGTGGGCAGCAGGTCAGTAGTGGCCACGTCACTGTGGGGCCATGTCACAGTGTGCAGCAGGTCAGTGATGGCTATTTCACAGTGAGTAACAGGCCACTGGTTGCCATGTCACTGTGGGGGCTATGTCACAGTGGGCAGCAGGTCAGTTGTGGCCATGTCACTATGGGGGCCATGTCACAGTGGGCAGCAGGTCAATGGTGGCCATGTCACTATGTGGGCTATGTCACATTGGGCAGCTGGTCAGTGGTGGCCATGTCACTGTGAGGTCATGTCACAGTGTGCAGCAGGTCAGTGATTGCCATGTCACAGTGAGAAACAGGCCACTGGTTGCCATGTCACTGTGGGGGCTATGTCACAGTGGGCAGCATATCAGTGGTGGCCATGTCACTATGGGAGCTATGTCACATTGGGTAGCAGGTCAGTGGTGGCCCTGTCACTGTGGGGCCATGTCACAGTTTGCAACAGGTCAGTCGTGGCCATGTCACAGTGAGCAACAGGCCACTGGTGGCCATGTAACTATGGGGGCCATGTCACAGTGGGCAGCAGGTCAGTGGTGGCCATGTCACTATGGGGGCCATGTCACAGTGGGCAGCAGGTCAGTAGTGGCCACGTCACTCTGGGGCCATTTCACAGTGTGCAGCAGGTCAGTGGTGGCCATGTCACAGTGAGCAACAGGCCACTGGTTGCCATGTCACTGTGGGGGCCATGTCACAGTGGGCAGCAGATCAGTAGTGGCCATGTCACTGTGAGGTCATGTCACAGTGTGCAGCAGGTCAGTGGTGGCCATGTCACAGTGAGCAACAGGCCACTGGTTGCCATGTCACTGTGGGGGCTATGTCACAGTGGGCAGCAGGTCACTGCTGGCCATGTCACTATGGGGGCCATGTCACAGTGGGCAGCAGGTCGGTGGTGGCCTTGTCACTATGGGGGCCATGTCACAGTGGCACCAGGTCAGTAGTGGCCACATCACTGTGGGGCTATGTCACAGTGTGGAGCAGGTCAGTGATGGCCATGTCACAGTGAGTAACAGGCCACTGGTTGCCATGTCACGTTGGAGGCTATGTCACAGTGGGCAGCAGGTCAGGGTGGCCATGTCACTATGGGGGCTATGTCACATTGGGCAGCAGGTCAGTGGTGGCCATGTCACTGTGAGGTCATGTCACAGTGTGCAGCAGGTCAGTGGTGGCCATGTCACAGTGAGCAAGAGGCCACTGGTTGCCATGTCACTGTGGGGGCTATGTCACAGTGGGCAGCAGGTCAGTTGTGGCCAAGTCTCTATGGCGGCCATGTCACAGTGGCAGCAGGTCAGTAGTGGCCACCTCATTGTGGGGCCATGTCACAGTGTGCAGCAGGTCAGTGATGGCCATTTCAGAGTGAGCAACAGGCCACTGGTTGCCATGTCACTGTGGGGGCCATGTCACAGTGTGCAGCAGGTCAGTGGTGCCCATGTCACAGTGAGCAACAGGCCACTGGTTCCATGTCACTGTTGGGGGCTATGTCACAGTGGGAAGCAGGTCACTGCTGGCCATGTCACTATGGGGGCCATGTCACAGTGGGCAGCAGGTCAGCGGTGGCCATGTCACTATAGGGGCCATGTCACAGTGGGCAGCAGGTCAGTAGTGGCCACGTCACTGTGGGGCCATGTCACAGTGTGCAGCAGGTCAGTGATGGCCATGTCACAGTGAGCAACAGGCCTCTGGTGGCCATGTCACTGTGGGGGCTATGTCACAGTGGGCAGCAGGTCAGTGCTGGCCATGTCACTGTGGGGGCCATGTCACAGTGGGCAGCAGGTCAGTAGTGGCCATGTAACTGTGAGGTCATGTCACAGTGTGCAGGAGGTCAGTGGTGGCCATGTCACAGTGAGCAACAGGACACTACTTGCCATGTCACTGTGGGGGCTATGTCACGGTGGGAAGCAGGTCACTGCTGGCCATGTCACTATGGGGGCCATGTCACAGTGGGCAGCAGGTCAGTGCTGGCCTTGTCACTATGGGGGCCATGTCACAGTGGCAGCAGATCAGTAGTGGCCACATCACTGTGGGGCCATGTCACAGTGTGCAGCAGGTCAGTGATGGCCATGTCACAGTGAGTAACAGGCCACTGGTTGCCATGTCACGTTGGAGGCTATGTCACAGTGGGCAGCAGGTCAGGGTGGCCATGTCACTATGGGGGCTATGTCACATTGGGCAGCAGGTCAGTGGTGGCCATGTCACTGTGAGGTCATGTCACAGTGTGCAGCAGGTCAGTGGTGGCCATGTCACAGTGAGCAAGAGGCCACTGGTTGCCATGTCACTGTGGGGGCTATGTCACAGTGGGCAGCAGGTCAGTTGTGGCCAAGTCTCTATGGCGGCCATGTCACAGTGGCAGCAGGTCAGTAGTGGCCACCTCACTGTGGGGCCATGTCACAGTGTGCAGCAGGTCAGTGATGGCCATTTCAGAGTGAGCAACAGGCCACTGGTTGCCATGTCACTGTGGGGGCCATGTCACAGTGTGCAGCAGGTCAGTGGTGCCCATGTCACAGTGAGCAACAGGCCACTGGTTCCATGTCACTGTTGGGGGCTATGTCACAGTGGGAAGCCGGTCATTGGTGGCCATGTCACTATGGGGGCAATGTCATAGTGGGCAGCAGGTCGGTGGTGGCCATGTCACTATGGCGGCCATGTCACAGTGGCAGCAGGTCAGTAGTGGCCACCTCACTGTGGGGCCATGTCACAGTGTGCAGCAGGTCAGTGATGGCCATGTCACAGTGAGCAACAGGCCACTGGTTGCCATGACACTGTGGGAGCCATGTCACAGTGTGCAGCAGGTCAGTGGTGCCCATGTCACAGTGAGCAACAGGCCACTGGTTGCCATGTCACTGTGGGGGCTATGTCACAGTGGGAAGCAGGTCACTGCTGGCCATGTCACTATGGGGGCAATGTCACAGTGGGCAGCAGGGCGGTGGTGGCCATGTCACTATGGTGGCCATGTCACAGTGGCAGCAGATCAGTAGTGGCCACCTCACTGTGGGGCCATGTCACAGTGTGCAGCAGGTCAGTGATGGCCATGTCACAGTGAGCAACAGGCCACTGGTTGCCATGTCACTGTGGGGGCTATGTCACAGTGGGCAGCAGGTCAGTTGTGGCCAAGTCTCTATGGGGGCCATGTCACAGTGGGCAGCAGGTCAGTGCTGGCCATGTCACTATGGGGGCCATGTCACAGTGGGCAGCAGGTCAGTGCTGGCCATGTCACTGTGGGGGCCATGTCACAGTGGGCAGCAGGTCAGTAGTGGCCACCTCACTGTGGGGCCATGTCACAGTGTGCAGCAGGTCAGTGATGGCCATGTCACAGTGAGCAACAGGCCACTGGTTGCCATGTCACTGTGGGGGCTATGTCACAGCGGGCAGCAGGTCAGTAGTGGCCACGTCACTGTGAGGTCATGTCACAGTGTGCAGCAGGTCAGTGGTGGCCATATCACAGTGAGCAACAGGCCACTGGTTGCCATGTCACTGTGGGGGCTATGTCACAGTGGGCAGAAGGTCAGTGGTGGCCATGTCACTATGGGGGCCATACCACAGTGTGCAGCAGGTCAGTAGTGGCCACGTCACTGTGGGGCCATGTCGCAGTGTGCAGCAGGTCAGTGATGGGCATGTCACAGTGAGCAACAGGCCACAGGTGGCCATGTCACTGTGGGGGCTATGTCACAGTGGGCAGCAGGTCAGTGGTGGCCATGTCACTATGGGGGCCATGTCACAGTGTGCAGCAGGTCAGTGGTGGCCATGTCACAGTGAGGAACAGGCCACTGGTTGCCATGTCACTGTGGGGGCTATGTCACAGTGGGCAGCAGGTCGGTGGTGGCCATGTCACTATGGGGGCCATGTCACAGTGGCAGCAGGTCAGTAGTGGCCACATCCCTGTGGGGCCATGTCACAGTGTGCAGCAGGTCAGTGGTGGCCAGGTCACTATGGGGGCCATGTCACAGTGGGTAGCAGGTCAGTGGTGGCCAGGTCACTGTGGGGCTATGTCACAGTGGTCAGCGGATCAGTGGTGGCCATGTCACTGTGGGGTCCATGTCACAGTGTGCAGCAGGTCAGTGATGGCCATGTCACAGTGAGCAACAGGCCACAGGTGGCCATGTCACTGTGGGGGCCATGTCACAGTGGGCAGCAGGTCAGTGGTGGCCATGTAACTATGGGGCCATGTCACAGTGTGCAGCAGGTCAGTGATGGGCATGTCACAGTGAGCAACAGGCCACAGGTGGCCATGTCACTGTGGGGGCTATGTCACAGTGGGCAGCAGGTCAGTGGTGCCCATGTCACTATGGGGGCCATGTCACAGTGGGCAGCAGGTCAGTAGTGGCCACGTCACTGTGGGGCCATGTCACAGTGTGCAGCAGGTCAGTGATGGCCATGTCACAGTGAGCAACAGGCCTCTGGTGGCCATGTCACTGTGGGGGCTATGTCACAGGGGGCAGCAGGTCAGTGCTGGCCATGTCACTGTGGGGGCCATGTCACAGTGGGCAGCAGGTCAGTAGTGGCCATGTAACTGTGAGGTCATGTCACAGTGTGCAGGAGGTCAGTGGTGGCCATGTCACAGTGAGCAACAGGCCACTGGATGCCATGTCACTGTGGGGGCTATGTCACGGTGGGAAGCAGGTCACTGCTGGCCATGTCACTATGGGGGCCATGTCACAGTGGGCAGCAGGTCAGTGCTGGCCTTGTCACTATGGGGGCCATGTCACAGTGGCAGCAGATCAGTAGTGGCCACATCACTGTGGGGCCATGTCACAGTGTGCAGCAGGTCAGTGATGGCCATGTCACAGTGAGTAACAGGCCACTGGTTGCCATGTCACGTTGGAGGCTATGTCACAGTGGGCAGCAGGTCAGGGTGGCCATGTCACTATGGGGGCTATGTCACATTCTGCAGCAGGTCAGTGGTGGCCATGTCACTGTGAGGTCATGTCACAGTGTGCAGCAGGTCAGTGGTGGCCATGTCACAGTGAGCAAGAGGCCACTGGTTGCCATGTCACTGTGGGGGCTATGTCACAGTGGGCAGCAGGTCAGTTGTGGCCAAGTCTCTATGGCGGCCATGTCACAGTGGCAGCAGGTCAGTAGTGGCCACCTCACTGTGGGGCCATGTCACAGTGTGCAGCAGGTCAGTGATGGCCATTTCAGAGTGAGCAACAGGCCACTGGTTGCCATGTCACTGTGGGGGCCATGTCACAGTGTGCAGCAGGTCAGTGGTGCCCATGTCACAGTGAGCAACAGGCCACTGGTTCCATGTCACTGTTGGGGGCTATGTCACAGTGGGAAGCCGGTCATTGGTGGCCATGTCACTATGGGGGCAATGTCATAGTGGGCAGCAGGTCGGTGGTGGCCATGTCACTATGGCGGCCATGTCACAGTGGCAGCAGGTCAGTAGTGGCCACCTCACTGTGGGGCCATGTCACAGTGTGCAGCAGGTCAGTGATGGCCATGTCACAGTGAGCAACAGGCCACTGGTTGCCATGACACTGTGGGAGCCATGTCACAGTGTGCAGCAGGTCAGTGGTGCCCATGTCACAGTGAGCAACAGGCCACTGGTTGCCATGTCACTGTGGGGGCTATGTCACAGTGGGAAGCAGGTCACTGCTGGCCATGTCACTATGGGGGCAATGTCACAGTGGGCAGCAGGGCGGTGGTGGCCATGTCACTATGGTGGCCATGTCACAGTGGCAGCAGATCAGTAGTGGCCACCTCACTGTGGGGCCATGTCACAGTGTGCAGCAGGTCAGTGATGGCCATGTCACAGTGAGCAACAGGCCACTGGTTGCCATGTCACTGTGGGGGCTATGTCACAGTGGGCAGCAGGTCAGTTGTGGCCAAGTCTCTATGGGGGCCATGTCACAGTGGGCAGCAGGTCAGTGCTGGCCATGTCACAATGGGGGCCATGTCACAGTGGGCAGCAGGTCAGTGCTGGCCATGTCACTGTGGGGGCCATGTCACAGTGGGCAGCAGGTCAGTAGTGGCCACGTCACTGTGGGGCCATGTCACAGTGTGCAGCAGGTCAGTGATGGCTATTTCACAGTGAGTAACAGGCCACTGGTTGCCATGTCACTGTGGGGGCTATGTCACAGTGGGCAGCAGGTCAGTTGTGGCCATGTCACTATGGGGGCCATGTCACAGTGGGCAGCAGGTCAATGGTGGCCATGTCACTATGTGGGCTATGTCACATTGGGCAGCTGGTCCGTGGTGGCCATGTCACTGTGAGGTCATGTCACAGTGTGCAGCAGGTCAGTGATTGCCATGTCACAGTGAGAAACAGGCCACTGGTTGCCATGTCACTGTGGGGGCTATGTCACAGTGGGCAGCAGGTCAGGGTGGCCATGTCACTATGGGGGCTATGTCACATTGGGCAGCAGGTCAGTGGTGGCCATGTCACTGTGAGGTCATGTCACAGTGTGCAGCAGGTCAGTGGTGGCCATGTCACAGTGAGCAAGAGGCCACTGGTTGCCATGTCACTGTGGGGGCTATGTCACAGTGGGCAGCAGGTCAGTTGTGGCCAAGTCTCTATGGCGGCCATGTCACAGTGGCAGCAGGTCAGTAGTGGCCACCTCATTGTGGGGCCATGTCACAGTGTGCAGCAGGTCAGTGATGGCCATTTCAGAGTGAGCAACAGGCCACTGGTTGCCATGTCACTGTGGGGGCCATGTCACAGTGTGCAGCAGGTCAGTGGTGCCCATGTCACAGTGAGCAACAGGCCACTGGTTCCATGTCACTGTTGGGGGCTATGTCACAGTGGGAAGCAGGTCACTGCTGGCCATGTCACTATGGGGGCCATGTCACAGTGGGCAGCAGGTCAGCGGTGGCCATGTCACTATAGGGGCCATGTCACAGTGGGCAGCAGGTCAGTAGTGGCCACGTCACTGTGGGGCCATGTCACAGTGTGCAGCAGGTCAGTGATGGCCATGTCACAGTGAGCAACAGGCCTCTGGTGGCCATGTCACTGTGGGGGCTATGTCACAGTGGGCAGCAGGTCAGTGCTGGCCATGTCACTGTGGGGGCCATGTCACAGTGGGCAGCAGGTCAGTAGTGGCCATGTAACTGTGAGGTCATGTCACAGTGTGCAGGAGGTCAGTGGTGGCCATGTCACAGTGAGCAACAGGACACTAGTTGCCATGTCACTGTGGGGGCTATGTCACGGTGGGAAGCAGGTCACTGCTGGCCATGTCACTATGGGGGCCATGTCACAGTGGGCAGCAGGTCAGTGCTGGCCTTGTCACTATGGGGGCCATGTCACAGTGGCAGCAGATCAGTAGTGGCCACATCACTGTGGGGCCATGTCACAGTGTGCAGCAGGTCAGTGATGGCCATGTCACAGTGAGTAACAGGCCACTGGTTGCCATGTCACGTTGGAGGCTATGTCACAGTGGGCAGCAGGTCAGGGTGGCCATGTCACTATGGGGGCTATGTCACATTGGGCAGCAGGTCAGTGGTGGCCATGTCACTGTGAGGTCATGTCACAGTGTGCAGCAGGTCAGTGGTGCCCATGTCACAGTGAGCAACAGGCCACTGGTTCCATGTCACTGTTGGGGGCTATGTCACAGTGGGAAGCCGGTCATTGGTGGCCATGTCACTATGGGGGCAATGTCATAGTGGGCAGCAGGTCGGTGGTGGCCATGTCACTATGGCGGCCATGTCACAGTGGCAGCAGGTCAGTAGTGGCCACCTCACTGTGGGGCCATGTCACAGTGTGCAGCAGGTCAGTGATGGCCATGTCACAGTGAGCAACAGGCCACTGGTTGCCATGACACTGTGGGAGCCATGTCACAGTGTGCAGCAGGTCAGTGGTGCCCATGTCACAGTGAGCAACAGGCCACTGGTTGCCATGTCACTGTGGGGGCTATGTCACAGTGGGAAGCAGGTCACTGCTGGCCATGTCACTATGGGGGCAATGTCACAGTGGGCAGCAGGGCGGTGGTGGCCATGTCACTATGGTGGCCATGTCACAGTGGCAGCAGATCAGTAGTGGCCACCTCACTGTGGGGCCATGTCACAGTGTGCAGCAGGTCAGTGATGGCCATGTCACAGTGAGCAACAGGCCACTGGTTGCCATGTCACTGTGGGGGCTATGTCACAGTGGGCAGCAGGTCAGTTGTGGCCAAGTCTCTATGGGGGCCATGTCACAGTGGGCAGCAGGTCAGTGCTGGCCATGTCACAATGGGGGCCATGTCACAGTGGGCAGCAGGTCAGTGCTGGCCATGTCACTGTGGGGGCCATGTCACAGTGGGCAGCAGGTCAGTAGTGGCCACGTCACTGTGGGGCCATGTCACAGTGTGCAGCAGGTCAGTGATGGCTATTTCACAGTGAGTAACAGGCCACTGGTTGCCATGTCACTGTGGGGGCTATGTCACAGTGGGCAGCAGGTCAGTTGTGGCCATGTCACTATGGGGGCCATGTCACAGTGGGCAGCAGGTCAATGGTGGCCATGTCACTATGTGGGCTATGTCACATTGGGCAGCTGGTCAGTGGTGGCCATGTCACTGTGAGGTCATGTCACAGTGTGCAGCAGGTCAGTGATTGCCATGTCACAGTGAGAAACAGGCCACTGGTTGCCATGTCACTGTGGGGGCTATGTCACAGTGGGCAGCATATCAGTGGTGGCCATGTCACTATGGGAGCTATGTCACATTGGGTAGCAGGTCAGTGGTGGCCCTGTCACTGTGGGGCCATGTCACAGTTTGCAACAGGTCAGTCGTGGCCATGTCACAGTGAGCAACAGGCCACTGGTGGCCATGTAACTATGGGGGCCATGTCACAGTGGGCAGCAGGTCAGTGGTGGCCATGTCACTATGGGGGCCATGTCACAGTGGGCAGCAGGTCAGTAGTGGCCACGTCACTCTGGGGCCATTTCACAGTGTGCAGCAGGTCAGTGGTGGCCATGTCACAGTGAGCAACAGGCCACTGGTTGCCATGTCACTGTGGGGGCCATGTCACAGTGGGCAGCAGATCAGTAGTGGCCATGTCACTGTGAGGTCATGTCACAGTGTGCAGCAGGTCAGTGGTGGCCATGTCACAGTGAGCAACAGGCCACTGGTTGCCATGTCACTGTGGGGGCTATGTCACAGTGGGCAGCAGGTCACTGCTGGCCATGTCACTATGGGGGCCATGTCACAGTGGGCAGCAGGTCGGTGGTGGCCATGTCACTATGGGGGCTATGTCACAGTGGCAGCAGGTCAGTAGTGGCCACCTCACTGTGGGGCCATGTCACAGTGTGCAGCAGGTCAGTGATGGCCATGTCACAGTGAGCAAAATGCAACTGGTTGCCATGTCACTGTGGGTGCCATGTCACTGTGGGCAGCAGGTCAGTGGTGGCCATGTCACATTGAGCAACAGGCCACTGGTTGCCATGTCACGTTGGGGGCTATGTCATAGTGGGCAGCAGGTCAGTTGTGGCCATGTCACTATGGACCATGTCACAGTGGGCAGCAGGTCAGTGGTGTCCATGTCACTATGGGGGCCATGTCACAGTGAACAACAGGCCACTGGTTGCCATGTCACTGTGGGGGCCATGTTACAGTGGGCAGCAGGTCAGTAGTGGCCATGTCACTGTGAGGTCATGTCACAGTGGGCAGCAAGTCGGTGGTGGCCATATCACTATGGGGGCCATGTCACAGTGGCAGCAGGTCAGTAGTGGCCACCTCACTGTGGGGCCATGTCACAGTGTGCAGCAGGTCAGTGATGGCAATGTCACAGTGAGCAACAGGCCACTGGTTGCCATGTCACGTTGGGGGCTATGTCACAGTGGGAAGCAGGTCAGTGGTGGCCTTGTCACTATGGGGGCCATGTCACAGTGGCAGCAGGTCAGTAGTGGCCACATCACTGTGAGGTCATGTCACAGTGGGCAGCAGGTCAGTGGTGGCCATGTCACAGTGAGCAACAGGCCACTGGTTGCCATGTCACGTTGGGTGCTATGTCACAGTGGGCAGCAGGTCAGTGGTGCCCATGTCACTATGGGGGCCATGTCACAGTGGGCAGCATGTCAGTGGTGGCCAGGTCACTATGGGGGCCATGTCACAGTGGGTAGCAGGTCAGTGGTGGCCAGGTCACTGTGGGGCTATGTCACAGTGGTCAGCGGATCAGTGGTGGCCATGTCACTGTGGTGACCATGTCACAGTGGGCAGCAGGTCAGTTGTGGCCATGTCACTATGGGTCCATGTCACAGTGGGCAGCATATCAGTGGTGGCCATGTCACTATGGGAGCTATGTCACATTGGGTAGCAGGTCAGTGGTGGCCATGTCACTGTGGGGCCATGTCACAGTTTGCAGCAGGTCAGTAGTTGCCACGTCACTGTGGGGCCATGTCACAGTGTGCAGCAGGTCAGTGATGGGCATGTCACAGTGAGCAACAGGCCACAGGTGGCCATGTCACTGTGGGGGCTATGTCACAGTGGGCAGCAGGTCAGTGGTGGCCATGTCACTATTGGGGCCATACCACAGTGTGCAGCAGGTCAGTAGTGGCCACGTCACTGTGGGGCCATGTCACAGTGTGCAGCAGGTCAGTGATGGGCATGTCACAGTGAGCAACAGGCCACAGGTGGCCATGTCACTGTGGGGGCTATGTCACAGTGGGCAGCAGGTCAGTGGTGGCCATGTCACAGTGGGCAGCAGGTCAGTGGTGGACATGTCACTATGGGGGCCATGTCACAGTGGGCAGCAGGTCAGTGGTGGCCATGTCACAGTGAGCAACAAGCCACTGGTTGCCATGTCACTGAGGGGGCTATGTCACAGTGGTCAGCAGGTCAGTGCTGGCCATGTCACTGTGGGGGCCATGTCACAGTGGGCAGCAGGTCAGTAGTGGCCATGTCACTGTGAGGTCATGTCACAGTGTGCAGCAGGTCAGTGGTGGCCATGTCACAGTGAGCAACAGGCCACTGGTTGCCATGTCACTGTGGGGGCTATGTCACAGTGGGAAGCAGGTCACTGCTGGCCATGTCACTATGGGGGCCATGTCACAGTGGGCAGCAGGTCGGTGGTGGCCATGTCACTATGGGGGCCATGTCACAGTGGCAGCAGGTCAGTAGTGGCCACCTCACTGTGGGGCCATGTCACAGTGTGCAGCAGGTCAGTGATGGCCATGTCACAGTGAGCAACAGGCCACTGGTTGCCATGTCACTGTGGGGGCTATGTCACAGTGGGCAGCAGGTCAGTGGTGGCCATGTCACTATGGTGTCCATGTCACAGTGGGCAGCAGGTCAGTGGTGGCCATGTCACTATGGGGGCCATGTCACAGTGGGCAGCAGGTCAGTCGTGGCCATGTAACTATGGGGGCTATGTCACATTGGGTAGCAGGTCAGTGGTGGCCATGTCACTGTGAGGTCATGTCACAGTGGGCAGCAGGTCAGTGGTGGCCATGTCACAGTGAGCAACAGGCCACTGGTTGCCATGTCAGTGTGGGGGCTATGTCACAGTGGGCAGCAGGTCAGTGGTGGCCATGTCACTATGGGAGCCATGTCACAGTGGGCAGCAGGCCACTGGTTGCCATGTCACTGTGGGGGCTATGTCACAGTGGGAAGCAGGTCACTGCTGGCCATTTCACTATGGGGGCCATGTCACAGTGGCAGCAGGTCAGTAGTGGCCACCTCACTGTGGGGCCATGTCACAGTGTGCAGCAGGTCAGTGATGGCCATGTCACAGTGAGCAACAGGCCACTGGTTGCCATGTCATTGTGGGGGCCATGTCACTGTGGGCAGCAGGTCAGTAGTTGCCATGTCACTGTGAGGTCATGTCACAGTGTGCATCAGGTCAGTGGTGGCCATGTCACAGTGAGCAACAGGCCACTGGTTGCCATGTCACTGTGGGGGCTATGTCACAGTGGGAAGCAGGTCACTGCTGGCCATGTCACTATGGGGGCCATGTCACAGTGGGCAGCAGGTCGGTGGTGGCCATGTCACTATGGGGGCCATGTCACAGTGGCAGCAGGTCAGTAGTGGCCACCTCACTGTGGGGCCATGTCACAGTGTGCAGCAGGTCAGTGATGGCCATGTCACAGTGAGCAACAGGCCACTGGTTGCCATGTCACTGTGGGGGCTATGTCACAGTGGGCAGCAGGTCAGTGGTGGCCATGTCACTATGGTGTCCATGTCACAGTGGGCAGCAGGTCAGTGGTAGCCATGTCACTATGGGGGCCATGTCACATTGGGCAGAAGGTCAGTGGTGGCCATGTAACTATGGGGGCTATGTCACATTGGGTAGCAGGTCAGTTGTGGCCATGTCACTGTGAGGTCATGTCACAGTGGGCAGCAGGTCAGTGGTGGCCATGTCACAGTGAGCAACAGGCCACTGGTTGCCATGTCAGTGTGGGGGCTATGTCACAGTGGGCAGCAGGTCAGTGGTGGCCATGTCACTATGGGTCAATGTCACAGTGGGCAGCAGGTCAGTGGTGTCCATGTCACTATGGGGGCCATGTCTCAGTGGACAGCAGGTCAGTGGTGAGCATGACACTATGGGGGCCATGTCACTGTGGGCAGCAGATCAGTAGTTGCGACGTCACTGTGGGGCCATGCCACAGTGTGCATCAGGTCAGTGGTGGCCATGTCACAGTGAGCAACAGGCCACTGGTTGCCATGTCACTGTGGGGGCTATGTCACAGTGGGCAGCAGGTCAGTGGTGGCCATGTAACTGTGGGGGCCATGTCACAGTGGGCAGCAGGTCAGTGGTGGCCATGTCACTATGGGGGCCATGTCACAGTGGGCAGCAGGTCAGTAGTGGCCACGTCACTGTGGGGCCATGTCAAAGTGTGCAGCAGGTCAGTGATGGCCATGTCACAGTGGGGAGCAGGTCAGAGCTGGCCATGTCACTATGGGGGCCATGTCACAGTGGGCAGCAGGTCAGGGTGGCCATGTCACTATGGGGGCTATGTCACATTGGGCAGCAGGTCAGTGGTGGCTATGTCACTGTGAGGTCATGTCACAGTGTGCAGCAGGTCAGTGGTGGCCATGTCACAGTGAGCAACAGGCAACTGGTTGCCATGTCACTGTGGGGGATATGTCACAGTGGGCAGCAGGTCAGTGCTGGCCATGTCACTATGGGGGCCATGTCACAGTGGTCAGCAGGTCAGTGGTGGCCATGTCACTATGGGGGCTATGTCACATTGGGCAGATGGTCAGTGGTGGTCATGTCAGTGTGAGCTCATGTCACAGTGTGCAGCAGGCCACTGGTTGCCATGTCACTGTAGGGTCTATGTCACAGGGGGCAGCAGGTCAGTGGTGCCCATGTCACTTTGAGGTCATGTCACAGTGTGCAGCAGGTCAGTGGTGGCCATGTCACAGTGAGCAACAGGCCACTGGTTGCCATGTCACTGTGGGGGCTATGTCACAGTGGGCAGCATGTCAGTGGTGGCCATGTCACTATGGGGGCCATGTCACAGTGGGCAGCATGTCAGTGGTGGCCAGGTCACTATGGGGGCCATGTCACAGTGGGTAGCAGGTCAGTGGTGGCCAGGTCACTGTGGGGACCATGTCAAAGTGGGCAGCAGGTCAGTTGTGGCCATGTCACTATGGGTCCATGTCACGGTGGGCAGCATGTCAGTGGTGGCCATGTGACTATGGGAGCTATGTCACATTGGGTAGCAGGTCACTGGTGGCCAAGTCACTGTGGGGCCATGTCACAGTTTGCAGCAGGTCAGTGGTGGTCATGTCACAGTGAGCAACAGGCCACTGGTTGCCATGTCACTGTGGGGGCTATGTCACAGTGGGCAGCAGGTCACTGCTGGCCATATCACTATGGGGGCCATGTCACAGTGGCAGCAGGTCAGTAGTGGCCATGTCACAGTGAGCAACAGGCCACTGGTTGCCATGTCACTGTGGGGGCTATGTCACAGTGGGCAGCAGTTCAGTGGTGGCCATGTCACTATGGGGGCCATGTCACAGTGGGCAGCAGGTCAGTGGTGGCCATGTCACTTTGAGGTCATGTCACAGTGTGCAGCAGGTCAGTGGTGGCCATGTCACAGTGAGAAACAGGCCACTGGTTGCCACGTCACTGGTGGAGCTATGTCAGAGTGGGCAGCATGTCAGTGGTGCCCATGTCACTATGGGGGCCATGTCACAGTGGGCAGCATGTCAGTGGTGGCCAGGTCACTATGGGGGCCATGTCACAGTGGGTAGCAGGTCAGTGGTGGCCAGGTCACTGTGGGGGCCATGTCACAGTGTGCAGCAGGTCAGTGATTGCCATGTCACAGTGAGCAACAGGCCACTGGTTGCCATGTCACTGTGGGGGCTATGTCACAGTGGGCAGCAGGTCAGTTGTGGCCATGTCACTATGGGTCCATGTCACAGTGGGCAGCAGGTCAGTGGTGGCCATGTCACTGTGGGGAGCATGTCACAGTGGGCAGCAGGTCAGTTGTGGCCATGTCACTATGGGTCCATGTCACAGTGGGCAGCAGGTCAGTGGTGGCCATGTCACTATGGAAGCTATGTCACATTGGGCAGCAGGTCAGTGGTGGCCATGTCACTATGGGGGCCATGTCAAAGTGGGCAGCATGTCAGTGGTGGCCAGGTCACTATGGGGGCCATGTCACAGTGGTCAGCGGATCAGTGGTGGCCATGTCACTGTGGGGACCATGTCACAGTGGGCAGCAGGTCAGTTGTGGTCATGTGACTATGGGTTCATGTTACAGTGGGCAGCAGGTCAGTGGTGGCCATGTCACTATGGGGGCTATGTCACAGTGGGCAGCAGGTCAGTGGTGTCCATGTCACTGTGAGGTCATGTCACAGTGTGCAGCAGGTCAGTGGTGGCCATGTCACAGTGAGCAACAGGCCACTGGTTGCCATGTCACTGTGGGGAATATGTCACAGTGGGCAGCTGGTCAGTGCTGGCCATGTCACTATGGGGCCATGTCACAGTGGGCAGCAGGTCAGTGGTGGCCATGTCACTGTGGGGGCCATGTCACAGTGGGCAGCAAGTCAGTTGTGGCCATGTCACTATGGGTCCATGTCACAGTGGGCAGCAGGTCAGTGGTGGCCATGTCACTATGGGGCTATGTCACATTGGGCAGCAGGTCAGTGGTGGCCATGTCACTGTGAGGTCATGTCACAGTGTGCAGCAGGTCAGTGGTGGCCATGTCAGAGTGAGCAACAGGCCACTGGTTGCCATGTCACTGTGGGGGCTATGTCACAGTGGGAAGCAGGTCACTGCTGGCCATGTCACTATAGGGGCCATGTCACAGTGGGCAGCAGGTCAGTGGTGGCCATGTCACTGTGAGGTCATGTCACAGTGTGCAGCAGGTCAGTGGTGGCCATGTCACAGTGAGCAACAGGCCACTGGTTGCCATGTCACTGTGGGGGCTATGTCACAGTGGGAAGCAGGTCACTGCTGGCCATGTCACTATAGGGGCCATGTCACAGTGGGCAGCAGGTCAGTGGTGGCCATGTCACTGTGGGGGCCATGTCACAGTGGGCAGCAGGTCAGTGGTGGCCATGTCACTATGGGGCTATGTCACATTGAGCAGCAGGTCAGTGGTGGCCATGTCACTGTGAGGTCATGTCACAGTGTGCAGCAGGTCAGTGGTGGCCATGTCACAGTGAGCAACAGGCCACTGGTTGCCATGTCACTGTGGGGGCTATGTCACAGTGGGCAGCAGGTCAGTGGTGGCCATGTCACTATGGGGGCCATGTCACAGTGGGCAGCAGGTCAGTGGTGGCCATGTCACTGTGGGGGCAATGTCACAGTGGGCAGCAGGTCAGTGGTGGGCATGTCACTATGGGTCCATGTTACAGTGGGCAGCAGGTCAGTGGTGGCCATGTCACTGTGAGGTCATGTCACAGTGTGCAGCAGGTCAGTGGTGGCCTTGTCACAGTGAGCAACAGGCCACTGGTTGCCATGTCACTGTGAGGGCTATGTCACAGTGGGCAGCAGGTCAGTGGTGGCCATGTCACTATGGGGGCCATGTCACAGTGGGCAGCAGGTCAGTGGTGGCCATGTCACTATGGGGGCCATGTCACAGTGGGCAGCAGGTCAGTGGTGGCCAGGTCACTCTGGGGCTATGTCACAGTGGTCAGCGGATCAGTGGTGGCCATGTCACTGTGGGGACCATGTCACAGTGGGCAGCAGGTCAGTTGTGGCCATGTGACTATGGGTTCATGTTACAGTGGGCAGCAGGTCAGTGGTGGCCATGTCACTATGGGGGCTATGTCACAGTGGGCAGCAGGTCAGTGGTGTCCATGTCACTGTGAGGTCATGTCACAGTGTGCAGCAGGTCAGTGGTGGCCATGTCACAGTGAGCAACAGGCCACTGGTTGCCATGTCACTGTGGGGAATATGTCACAGTGGGCAGCTGGTCAGTGCTGGCCATGTCACTATGGGGCCATGTCACAGTGAGCAGCAGGTCAGTGGTGGCCATGTCACTGTGGGGGCCATGTCACAGTGGGCAGCAGGTCAGTTGTGGCCATGTCACTATGGGTCCATGTCACAGTGGGCAGCAGGTCAGTGGTGGCCATGTCACTATGGGGCTATGTCACATTGGGCAGCAGGTCAGTGGTGGCCATGTCACTGTGAGGTCATGTCACAGTGTGCAGCAGGTCAGTGGTGGCCATGTCAGAGTGAGCAACAGGCCACTGGTTGCCATGTCACTGTGGGGGCTATGTCACAGTGGGAAGCAGGTCACTGCTGGCCATGTCACTATAGGGGCCATGTCACAGTGGGCAGCAGGTCAGTGGTGGCCATGTCACTGTGGGGGCCATGTCACAGTGGGCAGCAGGTCAGTGGTGGCCATGTCACTATGGGGCTATGTCACATTGGGCAGCAGGTCAGTGGTGGCCATGTCACTGTGAGGTCATGTCACAGTGTGCAGCAGGTCAGTGGTGGCCATGTCACAGTGAGCAACAGGCCACTGGTTGCCATGTCACTGTGGGGGCTATGTCACAGTGGGCAGCAGGTCAGTGGTGGCCATGTCACTATGGGGGCCATGTCACAGTGGGCAGCAGGTCAGTGGTGGCCATGTCACTGTGGGGGCAATGTCACAGTGGGCAGCAGGTCAGTGGTGGGCATGTCACTATTGGTCCATGTTACAGTGGGCAGCAGGTCAGTGGTGGCCATGTCACTGTGAGGTCATGTCACAGTGTGCAGCAGGTCAGTGGTGGCCTTGTCACAGTGAGCAACAGGCCACTGGTTGCCATGTCACTGTGAGGGCTATGTCACAGTGGGCAGCAGGTCAGTGGTGGCCATGTCACTATGGGGGCCATGTCACAGTGGGCAGCAGGTCAGTGGTGGCCATGTCACTATGGGGGCCATGTCACAGTGGGCAGCAGGTCAGTACTGGCCACGTCACTGTGGGGCCATATCAAAGTGTGCAGCAGGTCAGTGATGGCCATGTCACAGTGAACAACAGGCCACTGTTTGCCATGTCACTGTGGGGGCCATGTCACAGTGGGCAGCAGGTCAGTAGTCGCCTGTCACTGTGAGGTCATGTCACAGTGTGCAGCAGGTCAGTGGTGGCCATGTCACAGTGAGCAACAGGCCACTGGTTGCCATGTCACTGTGGGGACTATGTCACAGTGGGAAGCAGATCACTGCTGGCCATGTCACTATGGGGGCCATGTCACAGTGGGCAGCAGGTCGGTGGTGGCCATGTCACTATGGGGGCCATGTCACAGTGGCAGCAGGTCAGTAGTGGCCACCTCACTGTGGGGCCATGCCACAGTGTGCAGCAGGTCAGTGATGGCCATGTCACAGTGAGCAACAGGCCACTGCTTGCCATGTCACTGTGGGGGCTATGTCACAGTGGGCAGCAGGTCAGTGGTGGCCATGTAACTGTGGGGGCCATGTCACAGTGGGCAGCATGTCAGTGGTGGCCAGGTCACTATGGGGGCCATGTCACAGTGGGCAGCAGGTCAGTAGTGGCCACGTCACTGTGGGGCCATGTCAAAGTGTGCAGCAGGTCAGTGATGGCCATGTCACAGTGGGGAGCAGGTCAGAGCTGGCCATGTCACTATGGGGGCCATGTCACAGTGGGCAGCAGGTCAGGGTGGCCATGTCACTATGGGGGCTATGTCACATTGGGCAGCAGGTCAGTGGTGGCTATGTCACTGTGAGGTCATGTCACAGTGTGCAGCAGGTCAGTGGTGGCCATGTCACAGTGAGCAACAGGCAACTGGTTGCCATGTCACTGTGGGGGATATGTCACAGTGGGCAGCAGGTCAGTGCTGGCCATGTCACTATGGGGGCCATGTCACAGTGGTCAGCAGGTCAGTGGTGGCCATGTCACTATGGGGGCTATGTCACATTGGGCAGATGGTCAGTGGTGGTCATGTCAGTGTGAGCTCATGTCACAGTGTGCAGCAGGCCACTGGTTGCCATGTCACTGTAGGGTCTATGTCACAGGGGGCAGCAGGTCAGTGGTGCCCATGTCACTTTGAGGTCATGTCACAGTGTGCAGCAGGTCAGTGGTGGCCATGTCACAGTGAGAAACAGGCCACTGGTTGCCATGTCACTGTGGGGGCTATGTCACAGTGGGCAGCATGTCAGTGGTGGCCATGTCACTATGGGGGCCATGTCACAGTGGGCAGCATGTCAGTGGTGGCCAGGTCACTATGGGGGCCATGTCACAGTGGGTAGCAGGTCAGTGGTGGCCAGGTCACTGTGGGGACCATGTCAAAGTGGGCAGCAGGTCAGTTGTGGCCATGTCACTATGGGTCCATGTCACAGTGGGCAGCATGTCAGTGGTGGCCATGTGACTATGGGAGCTATGTCACATTGGGTAGCAGGTCACTGGTGGCCAAGTCACTGTGGGGCCATGTCACAGTTTGCAGCACGTCAGTGGTGGTCATGTCACAGTGAGCAACAGGCCACTGGTTGCCATGTCACTGTGGGGGCTATGTCACAGTGGGCAGCAGGTCACTGCTGGCCATATCACTATGGGGGCCATGTCACAGTGGCAGCAGGTCAGTAGTGGCCATGTCACAGTGAGCAACAGGCCACTGGTTGCCATGTCACTGTGGGGGCTATGTCACAGTGGGCAGCAGTTCAGTGGTGGCCATGTCACTATGGGGGCCATGTCACAGTGGGCAGCAGGTCAGTGGTGGCCATGTCACTTTGAGGTCATGTCACAGTGTGCAGCAGGTCAGTGGTGGCCATGTCACAGTGAGAAACAGGCCACTGGTTGCCACGTCACTGGTGGAGCTATGTCAGAGTGGGCAGCATGTCAGTGGTGCCCATGTCACTATGGGGGCCATGTCACAGTGGGCAGCATGTCAGTGGTGGCCAGGTCACTATGGGGGCCATGTCACAGTGGGTAGCAGGTCAGTGGTGGCCAGGTCACTGTGGGGGCCATGTCACAGTGTGCAGCAGGTCAGTGATTGCCATGTCACAGTGAGCAACAGGCCACTGGTTGCCATGTCACTGTGGGGGCTATGTCACAGTGGGCAGCAGGTCAGTTGTGGCCATGTCACTATGGGTCCATGTCACAGTGGGCAGCAGGTCAGTGGTGGCCATGTCACTGTGGGGACCATGTCACAGTGGGCAGCAGGTCAGTTGTGGCCATGTCACTATGGGTCCATGTCACAGTGGGCAGCAGGTCAGTGGTGGCCATGTCACTATGGAAGCTATGTCACATTGGGCAGCAGGTCAGTGGTGGCCATGTCACTATGGGGGCCATGTCACAGTGGGCAGCATGTCAGTGGTGGCCAGGTCACTATGGGGGCCATGTCACAGTGGGTAGCAGGTCAGTGGTGCCCAGGTCACTCTGGGGCTATGTCACAGTGGTCAGCGGATCAGTGGTGTCCATGTCACTATGGGGCCATGTCACAGTGGGCAGCAGGTCAGTGGTGGCCATGTCACTGTGGGGGCCATGTCACAGTGGGCAGCAGGTCAGTTGTGGCCATGTCACTATGGGTCCATGTCACAGTGGGCAGCAGGTCAGTGGTGGCCATGTCACTATGGGGCTATGTCACATTGGGCAGCAGGTCAGTGGTGGCCATGTCACTGTGAGGTCATGTCACAGTGTGCAGCAGGTCAGTGGTGGCCATGTCAGAGTGAGCAACAGGCCACTGGTTGCCATGTCACTGTGGGGGCTATGTCACAGTGGGAAGCAGGTCACTGCTGGCCATGTCACTATAGGGGCCATGTCACAGTGGGCAGCAGGTCAGTGGTGGCCATGTCACTGTGGGGGCCATGTCACAGTGGGCAGCAGGTCAGTGGTGGCCATGTCACTATGGGGCTATGTCACATTGGGCAGCAGGTCAGTGGTGGCCATGTCACTGTGAGGTCATGTCACAGTGTGCAGCAGGTCAGTGGTGGCCTTGTCACAGTGAGCAACAGGCCACTGGTTGCCATGTCACTGTGGGGGATAAGTCACAGTGGGCAGCAGGTCAGTTGTGGCCATGTCACTATGGGTCCATGTCACAGTGGGCAGCAGGTCAGTGGTGGCCATGTCACTATGGGGGCCATGTCACAGTGGGCAGCAGGTCAGTGGTGGCCATGTCACTATGGGGGCCATGTCACAGTGGGCAGCAGGTCAGTACTGGCCACGTCACTGTGGGGCCATATCAAAGTGTGCAGCAGGTCAGTGATGGCCATGTCACAGTGAGCAACAGGCCACTGGTTGCCATGTCACTGTGGGGACTATGTCACAGTGGGCAGGAGGTCAGTGGTGGCCATGTCACTATGGGGGCCATGTCACAGTGGGCAGCAGGTCAGTGGTGGCCATGTCACTATGGGGATATGTCACATTGGGCAGCAGGTCAGTGGTGGCCATGTCACTGTGAGGTCATGTCACAGTGTGCAGCAGGTCAGTGGTGGCCATGTCACAGTGAGCAACAGGCCACTGGTTGCCATGTCACTGTGGGGGCTATGTCACAGTGGGCAGGAGGTCAGTGGTGGCCATGTCACTATGGGGGCCATGTCACAGTGGGCAGCAGGTCAGTGGTGGCCATGTCACTGTGGTGGCAATGTCACAATGGGCAGCAGGTCAGTGGTGGCCATGTCACTATGGGGCTGTGTCACAGTGGGCAGCTGGTCAGTGATGGCCATGTCACAGTGAGTAACAGGCCACTGGTTGCCATGTCACTGTGGGGGATAAGTCACAGTGGGCAGCAGGTCGGTTGTGGCCATGTCACTATGGGTCCATGTCACAGTGGGCAGCAGGTCAGTGGTGGCCATGTCACTATGGGGGCTGTGTCACAGTGGGCAGCTGGTCAGTGGTGGCCATGTCACTGTGAGGTCATGTCACAGTGTGCAGCAGGTCAGTGGTGGCCATGTCACAGTGAGCAACAGGCCACTGGTTGCAATGTCACTGTGAGGGCTATGTCACAGTGGGCAGCAGGTCAGTGGTGGCCATGTCACTATGGGGGCCATGTCACAGTGGGCAGCAGGTCAGTGGTGGCCATGTCACAGTCAGTAACAGGCCACTGGTTGCCATGTCAGTGTGGGGGCTAAGTCACAGTGGGCAGCAGGTCAGTTGTGGCCATGTCACTATGGGTCCATGTCACAGTGGGCAGCAGGTCAGTGGTGGCCATGTCACTGTGGGGGCCATGTCACTGTGGGCAGCAGGTCAATGGTGGCCATGTCACTATGGGGGCTATTTCACAGTGGGCAGCAGGTCAGTGGTGTCCATGTCACTGTGAGGTCATGTCACAGTGTGCAGCAGGTCAGTGGTGGCCATGTCACAGTGAGCAACAGGCCACTGGTTGCCATGTCACTGTGGGGACTATATCACAGTGGGCAGCAGGTCAGTGCTGGCCATGTCACTATGGGGCCATGTCACAGTGGGCAGCAGGTCAGTGGTGGCCATGTCACTGTGGGGGCCATGTCACAGTGGGCAGCAGGTCAGTTGTGGCCATGTCACTATGGGTCCATGTCACAGTGGGCAGCAGGTCAGTGGTGGCCATGTCACTATGGGGCTATGTCACATTGGGCAGCAGGTCAGTGGTGGCCATGTCACTGTGAGGTCATGTCACAGTGTGCAGCAGGTCAGTGGTGGCCATGTCAGAGTGAGCAACAGGCCACTGGTTGCCATGTCACTGTGGGGGCTATGTCACAGTGGGAAGCAGGTCACTGCTGGCCATGTCACTATAGGGGCCATGTCACAGTGGGCAGCAGGTCAGTGGTGGCCATGTCACTGTGGGGGCCATGTCACAGTGGGCAGCAGGTCAGTGGTGGCCATGTCACTATGGGGCTATGTCACATTGGGCAGCAGGTCAGTGGTGGCCATGTCACTGTGAGCTCATGTCACAGTGTGCAGCAGGTCAGTGGTGGCCATGTCACAGTGAGCAACAGGCCACTGGTTGCCATGTCACTGTGGGGGCTATGTCACAGTGGGCAGCAGGTCAGTGGTGGCCATGTCACTATGGGGGCCATGTCACAGTGGGCAGCAGGTCAGTGGTGGCCATGTTACTGTGGGGGCAATGTCACAGTGGGCAGCAGGTCAGTGGTGGGCATGTCACTATGGGGGCCATGTCACAGTGGGCAGCAGGTCAGTTGTGGCCATGTCACTATGGGTCCATGTCACAGTGGGCAGCAGGTCAGTGGTGGCCATGTCACTATGGGGATATGTCACATATTTCAGCAGGTCAGTGGTGGCCATGTCACTGTGAGGTCATGTCACAGTGTGCAGCAGGTCAGTGGTGGCCATGTCACAGTGAGCAACAGGCCACTGGTTGCCATGTCACTGTGGGGGCTATGTCACAGTGGGCAGGAGGTCAGTGGTGGCCATGTCACAATGGGGGCCATGTCACAGTGGGCAGCAGGTCAGTGGTGGCCATGTCACTGTGGTGGCAATGTCACAGTGGGCAGCAGGTCAGTGGTGGCCATGTCATTATGGGGGCTGTGTCACAGTGGGCAGCTGGTCAGTGATGGCCATGTCACAGTGAGTAACAGGCCACTGGTTGCCATGTCACTGTGGGGGATAAGTCACAGTGGGCAGCAGGTCAGTTGTGGCCATGTCACTATGGGTCCATGTCACAGTGGGAGGCAGGTCAGTGGTGGCCATGTCACTATGGGGGCTGTGTCACAGTGGGCAGCAGGTCAGTGGTGGCCATGTCACTGTGAGGTCATGTCACAGTGTGCAGCAGGTCAGTGGTGGCCATGTCACAGTCAGCAACAGGCCACTGGTTGCAATGTCACTGTGAGGGCTATGTCACAGTGGGCAGCAGGTCAGTGGTGGCCATGTCACTATGGGGGCCATGTCACAGTGGGCAGCAGGTCAGTGGTGGCCATGTCACAGTGAGTAACAGGCCACTGGTTGCCATGTCAGTGTGGGGGCTAAGTCACAGTGGGCAGCAGGTCAGTTGTGGCCATGTCACTATGGGTCCATGTCACAGTGGGCAGCAGGTCAGTGGTGGCCATGTCCCTATGGGGGCCATGTCACAGTGGGCAGCAAGTCAGTCGTGGCCATGTCACTATGGGGGCCATGTCACTGTGGGCAGAGGGTCAGTGGTGGCCATGTCACTGTGGGGGCCATGTCACTGTGGGCAGCAGGTCAATGGTGGCCATGTCACTATGGGGGCTATTTCACAGTGGACAGCAGATCAGTGCTGGTCATGTCACAATGGGGGCCATGCCACAGTGGGCAGCAGGTCAGTGGTGGCCATGTCACTATGGGGGCCATATCACAGTGGGCAGCAGGTCAGTGGTGGCCATGTCACTGTGAGGTCATGTCACAGTGTGCAGCAGGTCAGTGGTCGCCATGTCACAGTGAGCAACAGGCCACTGGTTGCCATGTCACTGTGGGGGCTATGTCACAGTGGGCAGCAGGTCAGTTGTGGCCATGTCACAGTGAGAAACAGGCCACTGGTTGCCATGTCACTGTGGGGACTATGTCACAGTGGGCAGCAGGTCAGTGCTGGCCATGTCACTATGGGGCCATGTCACAGTGGGCAGCAGGTCAGTGGTGGCCATGTCACTATGGGGCTTATGTCACATTGGGAAGCAGGTCAGTAGTGGCCACGTCACTGTGGGGCCATGTCAAAGTGTGCAGCAGGTCAGTGATGCCCATGTCACAGTGAGCAACAGACCACTGGTGGCCATGTCACTGTGGGGCCTATGTCACAGTGGGCAGCAGGTCAGTGGTGGCCATGTCACTATGGGAGCCATGTCACAGTGGGCAGCAGGTCAGTGGTGGGCATGTCACTGTGGGGGCCATGTCACAGTGGGCAGCAGGTCAGTAGTGGCCACATCACTGTGGGGCCATGTCACAGTGTGCAGCATGTCAGTGTTGGCCATGTCACAGTGAGTAACAGGCCACTGCTTGCCATGTCACTGTGGTGGCTATGTCACAGTGGGCAGCAGGTCAGTGCTGCTCATGTCACAATGGTGGCCATGCCACATTGGGCAGCAGATCAGTGGTGGCCATGTCATTATGGGGGCCATATCACAGTGGGCAGCAGGTCAGTGGTGGCCATGTCACTGTGAGGTCATGTCACAGTGTGCAGCAGGTCAGTGGTGGCCATGTCACAGTGAGCAATAGGCCACTGGTTGCCATGTCACTGTGGGGGCCATGTCACAGTGGGCAGCATGTCAGTGGTGGCCAGGTCACTATGGGGGTCATGTCACAGTGGGTAGCAGGTCAGTGGTGGCCAGGTCACTATGGGGCTATGTCACAGTGGTCAGCGGATCAGTGGTGGCCATGTCACTGTGGGGACCATGTCACTGTGGGCAGCAGGTCAGTTGTGGCCACGTGACTATGGGTCCATGTTACAGTGGGCAGCAGGTCAGTGGTGGCCATGTCACTATGGGGTCTATGTCACAGTGGGCAGCAGGTCAGTGGTGGCCATGTCACTGTGAGGTCATGTCACAGTGTGCAGCATGTCAGTGGTGGCCATGTCACAGTGAGAAACAGGCCATTGGTTGCCATGTCACTGTGGGGACTATGTCACAGTGGGCAGCAGGTCAGTGCTGGCCATGTCACTATGGGGCCATGTCACAGTGGGCAGCAGGTCAGTGGTGGCCATGTCACTGTGGGGGCCATGTCACAGTGGGCAGCAGGTCAGTTGTGGCCATGTCACTATGGGTCCATGTCACAGTGGGCAGCAGGTCAGTGGTGGCCATGTCACTATGGGGCTATGTCACATTGGGCAGCAGGTCAGTGGTGGCCATGTCACTGTGAGGTCATGTCACAGTGTGCAGCAGGTCAGTGGTGGCCATGTCAGAGTGAGCAACAGGCCACTGGTTGCCATGTCACTGTGGGGGATAAGTCACAGTGGGCAGCAGGTCAGTTGTGGCCATGTCACTATGGGGGCCATGTCACAGTGGGCAGCAGGTCAGTGGTGGCCATGTCCCTATGGGGGCCATGTCACTGTGGGCAGCAAGTCAGTCGTGGCCATGTCACTATGGGGGCCATGTCACTGTGGGCAGAGGGTCAGTGGTGGCCATGTCACTGTGGGGGCCATGTCACTGTGGGCAGCAGGTCAATGGTGGCCATGTCACTATGGGGGCTATTTCACAGTGGGCAGCAGGTCAGTGGTGTCCATGTCACTGTGAGGTCATGTCACAGTGTGCAGCAGGTCAGTGGTGGCCATGTCACAGTGAGCAACAGGCCACTGGTTGCCATGTCACTGTGGGGACTATGTCACAGTGGACAGCAGGTCAGTGCTGGCCATGTCACTATGGGGCCATGTCACAGTGGGCAGCAGGTCAGTGGTGGCCATGTCACTATGGGGATATGTCACATATTTCAGCAGGTCAGTGGTGGCCATGTCACTGTGAGGTCATGTCACAGTGTGCAGCAGGTCAGTGGTGGCCATGTCACAGTGAGCAACAGGCCACTGGTTGCCATGTCACTGTGGGGGCTATGTCACAGTGGGCAGGAGGTCAGTGGTGGCCATGTCACTATGGGGGCCATGTCACAGTGGGCAGCAGGTCAGTGGTGGCCATGTCACTGTGGTGGCAATGTCACAGTGGGCAGCAGGTCAGTGGTGGCCATGTCACTATGGGGGCTGTGTCACAGTGGGCAGCTGGTCAGTGATGGCCATGTCACAGTGAGTAACAGGCCACTGGTTGCCATGTCACTGTGGGGGATAAGTCACAGTGGGCAGCAGGTCAGTTGTGGCCATGTCACTATGGGTCCATGTCACAGTGGGCAGCAGGTCAGTGGTGGCCATGTCACTATGGGGGCTGTGTCACAGTGGGCAGCTGGTCAGTGGTGGCCATGTCACTGTGAGGTCATGTCACAGTGTGCAGCAGGTCAGTGGTGGCCATGTCACAGTCAGCAACAGGCCACTGGTTGCAATGTCACTGTGAGGGCTATGTCACAGTGGGCAGCAGGTCAGTGGTGGCCATGTCACTATGGGGGCCATGTCACAGTGGGCAGCAGGTCAGTGGTGGCCATGTCACAGTGAGTAACAGGCCACTGGTTGCCATGTCAGTGTGGGGGCTAAGTCACAGTGGGCAGCAGGTCAGTTGTGGCCATGTCACTATGGGTCCATGTCACAGTGGGCAGCAGCTCAGTGGTGGCCATGTCCCTATGGGGGCCATGTCACAGTGGGCAGCAAGTCAGTCGTGGCCATGTCACTATGGGGGCCATGTCACTGTGGGCAGAGGGTCAGTGGTGGCCATGTCACTGTGGGGGCCATGTCATTGTGGGCAGCAGGTCAATGGTGGCCATGTCACTATGGGGGCTATTTCACAGTGGGCAGCAGGTCAGTGGTGTCCATGTCACTGTGAGGTCATGTCACAGTGTGCAGCAGGTCAGTGGTGGCCATGTCACAGTGAGCAACAGGCCACTGGTTGCCATGTCACTGTGGGGACTATATCACAGTGGGCAGCAGGTCAGTGCTGGCCATGTCACTATGGGGCCATGTCACAGTGGGCAGCAGGTCAGTGGTGGCCATGTCACTGTGGGGGCCATGTCACAGTGGGCAGCAGGTCAGTTGTGGCCATGTCACTATGGGTCCATGTCACAGTGGGCAGCAGGTCAGTGGTGGCCATGTCACTATGGGGCTATGTCACATTGGGCAGCAGGTCAGTGGTGGCCATGTCACTGTGAGGTCATGTCACAGTGTGCAGCAGGTCAGTGGTGGCCATGTCAGAGTGAGCAACAGGCCACTGGTTGCCATGTCACTGTGGGGGCTATGTCACAGTGGGAAGCAGGTCACTGCTGGCCATGTCACTATAGGGGCCATGTCACAGTGGGCAGCAGGTCAGTGGTGGCCATGTCACTGTGGGGGCCATGTCACAGTGGGCAGCAGGTCAGTGGTGGCCATGTCACTATGGGGCTATGTCACATTGGGCAGCAGGTCAGTGGTGGCCATGTCACTGTGAGCTCATGTCACAGTGTGCAGCAGGTCAGTGGTGGCCATGTCACAGTGAGCAACAGGCCACTGGTTGCCATGTCACTGTGGGGGCTATGTCACAGTGGGCAGCAGGTCAGTGGTGGCCATGTCACTATGGGGGCCATGTCACAGTGGGCAGCAGGTCAGTGGTGGCCATGTCACTGTGGGGGCAATGTCACAGTGGGCAGCAGGTCAGTGGTGGGCATGTCACTATGGGGGCCATGTCACAGTGGGCAGCAGGTCAGTTGTGGCCATGTCACTATGGGTCCATGTCACAGTGGGCAGCAGGTCAGTGGTGGCCATGTCACTATGGGGATATGTCACATATTTCAGCAGGTCAGTGGTGGCCATGTCACTGTGAGGTCATGTCACAGTGTGCAGCAGGTCAGTGGTGGCCATGTCACAGTGAGCAACAGGCCACTGGTTGCCATGTCACTGTGGGGGCTATGTCACAGTGGGCAGGAGGTCAGTGGTGGCCATGTCACAATGGGGGCCATGTCACAGTGGGCAGCAGGTCAGTGGTGGCCATGTCACTGTGGTGGCAATGTCACAGTGGGCAGCAGGTCAGTGGTGGCCATGTCACTATGGGGGCTGTGTCACAGTGGGCAGCTGGTCAGTGATGGCCATGTCACAGTGAGTAACAGGCCACTGGTTGCCATGTCACTGTGGGGGATAAGTCACAGTGGGCAGCAGGTCAGTTGTGGCCATGTCACTATGGGTCCATGTCACAGTGGGAGGCAGGTCAGTGGTGGCCATGTCACTATGGGGGCTGTGTCACAGTGGGCAGCAGGTCAGTGGTGGCCATGTCACTGTGAGGTCATGTCACAGTGTGCAGCAGGTCAGTGGTGGCCATGTCACAGTCAGCAACAGGCCACTGGTTGCAATGTCACTGTGAGGGCTATGTCACAGTGGGCAGCAGGTCAGTGGTGGTCATGTCACAGTGAGTAACAGGCCACTGGTTGCCATGTCAGTGTGGGGGCTAAGTCACAGTGGGCAGCAGGTCAGTTGTGGCCATGTCACTATGGGTCCATGTCACAGTGGGCAGCAGGTCAGTGGTGGCTATGTCCCTATGGGGGCCATGTCACAGTGGGCAGCAAGTCAGTCGTGGCCATGTCACTATGGGGGCCATGTCACTGTGGGCAGAGGGTCAGTGGTGGCCATGTCACTGTGGGGGCCATGTCACTGTGGGCAGCAGGTCAATGGTGGCCATGTCACTATGGGGGCTATTTCACAGTGGACAGCAGATCAGTGCTGGTCATGTCACAATGGGGGCCATGCCACAGTGGGCAGCAGGTCAGTGGTGGCCATGTCACTATGGGGGCCATATCACAGTGGGCAGCAGGTCAGTGGTGGCCATGTCACTGTGAGGTCATGTCACAGTGTGCAGCAGGTCAGTGGTCGCCATGTCACAGTGAGCAACAGGCCACTGGTTGCCATGTCACTGTGGGGGCTATGTCACAGTGGGCAGCAGGTCAGTTGTGGCCATGTCACAGTGAGAAACAGGCCACTGGTTGCCATGTCACTGTGGGGACTATGTCACAGTGGGCAGCAGGTCAGTGCTGGCCATGTCACTATGGGGCCATGTCACAGTGGGCAGCAGGTCAGTGGTGGCCATGTCACTATGGGGCTTATGTCACATTGGGAAGCAGGTCAGTAGTGGCCACGTCACTGTGGGGCCATGTCAAAGTGTGCAGCAGGTCAGTGATGCCCATGTCACAGTGAGCAACAGACCACTGGTGGCCATGTCACTGTGGGGCCTATGTCACAGTGGGCAGCAGGTCAGTGGTGGCCATGTCACTATGGGAGCCATGTCACAGTGGGCAGCATGTCAGTGGTGGGCATGTCACTGTGGGGGCCATGTCACAGTGGGCAGCAGGTCAGTAGTGGCCACATCACTGTGGGGCCATGTCACAGTGTGCAGCATGTCAGTGTTGGCCATGTCACAGTGAGCAATAGGCCACTGGTTGCCATGTCACTGTGGGGGCCATGTCACAGTGGGCAGCAGATCAGTGGTGGCCATGTCATTATGGGGGCCATATCACAGTGGGCAGCAGGTCAGTGGTGGCCATGTCACTGTGAGGTCATGTCACAGTGTGCAGCAGGTCAGTGGTGGCCATGTCACAGTGAGCAATAGGCCACTGGTTGCCATGTCACTGTGGGGGCCATGTCACAGTGGGCAGCATGTCAGTGGTGGCCAGGTCACTATGGGGGTCATGTCACAGTGGGTAGCAGGTCAGTGGTGGCCAGGTCACTATGGGGCTATGTCACAGTGGTCAGCGGATCAGTGGTGGCCATGTCACTCTGGGGACCATGTCACTGTGGGCAGCAGGTCAGTTGTGGCCATGTGACTATGGGTCCATGTTACAGTGGGCAGCAGGTCAGTGGTGGCCATGTCACTATGGGGTCTATGTCACAGTGGGCAGCAGGTCAGTGGTGGCCATGTCACTGTGAGGTCATGTCACAGTGTGCAGCATGTCAGTGGTGGCCATGTCACAGTGAGAAACAGGCCATTGGTTGCCATGTCACTGTGGGGACTATGTCACAGTGGGCAGCAGGTCAGTGCTGGCCATGTCACTATGGGGCCATGTCACAGTGGGCAGCAGGTCAGTGGTGGCCATGTCACTGTGGGGGCCATGTCACAGTGGGCAGCAGGTCAGTTGTGGCCATGTCACTATGGGTCCATGTCACAGTGGGCAGCAGGTCAGTGGTGGCCATGTCACTATGGGGCTATGTCACATTGGGCAGCAGGTCAGTGGTGGCCATGTCACTGTGAGGTCATGTCACAGTGTGCAGCAGGTCAGTGGTGGCCATGTCAGAGTGAGCAACAGGCCACTGGTTGCCATGTCACTGTGGGGGATAAGTCACAGTGGGCAGCAGGTCAGTTGTGGCCATGTCACTATGGGTCCATGTCACAGTGGGCAGCAGGTCAGTGGTGGCCATGTCCCTATGGGGGCCATGTCACTGTGGGCAGCAAGTCAGTCGTGGCCATGTCACTATGGGGGCCATGTCACTGTGGGCAGAGGGTCAGTGGTGGCCATGTCACTGTGGGGGCCATGTCACTGTGGGCAGCAGGTCAATGGTGGCCATGTCACTATGGGGGCTATTTCACAGTGGGCAGCAGGTCAGTGGTGTCCATGTCACTGTGAGGTCATGTCACAGTGTGCAGCAGGTCAGTGGTGGCCATGTCACAGTGAGCAACAGGCCACTGGTTGCCATGTCACTGTGGGGGCTATGTCACAGTGGGCAGGAGGTCAGTGGTGGCCATGTCACTATGGGGGCCATGTCACAGTGGGCAGCAGGTCAGTGGTGGCCATGTCACTGTGGTGGCAATGTCACAGTGGGCAGCAGGTCAGTGGTGGGCATGTCACTATGGGGGCCATGTCACAGTGGGCAGCAGGTCAGTACTGGCCACGTCACTGTGGGGCCATATCAAAGTGTGCAGCAGGTCAGTGATGGCCATGTCACAGTGAGCAACAGGCCACTGGTTGCCATGTCACTGTGGGGACTATGTCACAGTGGACAGCAGGTCAGTGCTGGCCATGTCACTATGGGGCCATGTCACAGTGGGCAGCAGGTCAGTGGTGGCCATGTCACTGTGGCTGCCATGTCACAGTGGGCAGCAGGTCAGTTGTGGCCATGTCACTATGGGTCCATGTCACAGTGGGCAGCAGGTCAGTGGTGGCCATGTCACTATGGGGATATGTCACATATTTCAGCAGGTCAGTGGTGGCCATGTCACTGTGAGGTCATGTCACAGTGTGCAGCAGGTCAGTGGTGGCCATGTCACAGTGAGCAACAGGCCACTGGTTGCCATGTCACTGTGGGGGCTATGTCACAGTGGGCAGGAGGTCAGTGGTGGCCATGTCACTATGGGGGCCATGTCACAGTGGGCAGCAGGTCAGTGGTGGCCATGTCACTGTGGTGGCAATGTCACAGTGGGCAGCAGGTCAGTGGTGGCCATGTCACTATGGGGGCTGTGTCACAGTGGGCAGCTGGTCAGTGATGGCCATGTCACAGTGAGTAACAGGCCACTGGTTGCCATGTCACTGTGGGGGATAAGTCACAGTGGGCAGCAGGTCAGTTGTGGCCATGTCACTATGGGTCCATGTCACAGTGGGCAGCAGGTCAGTGGTGGCCATGTCACTATGGGGGCTGTGTCACAGTGGGCAGCTGGTCAGTGGTGGCCATGTCACTGTGAGGTCATGTCACAGTGTGCAGCAGGTCAGTGGTGGCCATGTCACAGTCAGCAACAGGCCACTGGTTGCAATGTCACTGTGAGGGCTATGTCACAGTGGGCAGCAGGTCAGTGGTGGCCATGTCACTATGGGGGCCATGTCACAGTGGGCAGCAGGTCAGTGGTGGCCATGTCACAGTGAGTAACAGGCCACTGGTTGCCATGTCAGTGTGGGGGCTAAGTCACAGTGGGCAGCAGGTCAGTTGTGGCCATGTCACTATGGGTCCATGTCACAGTGGGCAGCAGCTCAGTGGTGGCCATGTCCCTATGGGGGCCATGTCACAGTGGGCAGCAAGTCAGTCGTGGCCATGTCACTATGGGGGCCATGTCACTGTGGGCAGAGGGTCAGTGGTGGCCATGTCACTGTGGGGGCCATGTCACTGTGGGCAGCAGGTCAATGGTGGCCATGTCACTATGGGGGCTATTTCACAGTGGGCAGCAGGTCAGTGCTGGTCATGTCACAATGGGGGCCATGCCACAGTGGGCAGCAGGTCAGTGGTGGCCATGTCACTATGGGGTCTATGTCACAGTGGGCAGCAGGTCAGTGGTGGCCATGTCACTGTGAGGTCATGTCACAGTGTGCAGCAGGTCAGTGGTGGCCATGTCACAGTGATCAACAGGCCACTGGTTGCCATGTCACTGAGGGGGCTATGTCACAGTGGGCAGCAGGTCAGTTGTGGCCATGTCACAGTGAGAAACAGGCCACTGGTTGCCATGTCACTGTGGGGACTATGTCACAGTGGGCAGCAGGTCAGTGCTGGCCATGTCACTATGGGGCCATGTCACAGTGGGCAGCAGGTCAGTGGTGGCCATGTCACTATGGGGCTTATGTCACATTGGGAAGCAGGTCAGTAGTGGCCACGTCACTGTGGGGCCATGTCAAAGTGTGCAGCAGGTCAGTGATGCCCATGTCACAGTGAGCAACAGACCACTGGTGGCCATGTCACTGTGGGGCCTATGTCACAGTGGGCAGCAGGTCAGTGGTGGCCATGTCACTATGGGAGCCATGTCACAGTGGGCAGCAGGTCAGTGGTGGGCATGTCACTGTGGGGGCCATGTCACAGTGGGCAGCAGGTCAGTAGTGGCCACATCACTGTGGGGCCATGTCACAGTGTGCAGCATGTCAGTGTTGGCCATGTCACAGTGAGTAACAGGCCACTGCTTGCCATGTCACTGTGGTGGCTATGTCACAGTGGGCAGCAGGTCAGTGCTGCTCATGTCACAATGGTGGCCATGCCACATTGGGCAGCAGATCAGTGGTGGCCATGTCATTATGGGGGCCATATCACAGTGGGCAGCAGGTCAGTGGTGGCCATGTCACTGTGAGGTCATGTCACAGTGTGCAGCAGGTCAGTGGTGGCCATGTCACAGTGAGCAATAGGCCACTGGTTGCCATGTCACTGTGGGAGCCATGTCACAGTGGGCAGCATGTCAGTGGTGGCCAGGTCACTATGGGGGTCATGTCACAGTGGGTAGCAGGTCAGTGGTGGCCAGGTCACTATGGGGCTATGTCACAGTGGTCAGCGGATCAGTGGTGGCCATGTCACTGTGGGGACCATGTCACTGTGGGCAGCAGGTCAGTTGTGGCCATGTGACTATGGGTCCATGTTACAGTGGGCAGCAGGTCAGTGGTGGCCATGTCACTATGGGGTCTATGTCACAGTGGGCAGCAGGTCAGTGGTGGCCATGTCACTGTGAGGTGATGTCACAGTGTGCAGCATGTCAGTGGTGGCCATGTCACAGTGAGAAACAGGCCACTGGTTGCCATGTCACTGTGGGGACTATGTCACAGTGGGCAGCAGGTCAGTGCTGGCCATGTCACTATGGGGCCATGTCACAGTGGGCAGCAGGTCAGTGGTGGCCATGTCACTGTGGGGGCCATGTCACAGTGGACAGCAGGTCAGTTGTGGCCATGTCACTATGGGTCCATGTCACAGTGGGCAGCAGGTCAGTGGTGGCCATGTCACTATGGGGCTATGTCACATTGGGCAGCAGGTCAGTGGTGGCCATGTCACTGTGAGGTCATGTCACAGTGTGCAGCAGGTCAGTGGTGGCCATGTCACAGTGAGTAACAGGCCACTGGTTGCCATGTCACTGTGGGGGCTCAGTCACAGTGGGCAGCAGGTCAGTTGTGGCCATGTCACTATGGGTCCATGTCACAGTTGGCAGCAGGTCAGTGGTGGCCATGTCACTATGGGGGCCATGTCACAGTGGGCAGCAGGTCAGTGGTGGCCATGTCACTGTCGGGCAATGTCACAGTGGGCAGCAGGTCAGTGGTGGCCATGTCACTATGGGTCCATGTTACAGTGGGCAGCAGGTCAGTGGTGGCCATGTCACTATGGGGGCTATGTCACAGTGGGCAGCAGGTCAGTGGTGGCCATGTCACTGTGAGGTCATGTCACAGTGTGCAGCAGGTCAGTGGTGGCCTTGTCAGAGTGAGCAACAGGCCACTGGTTGACATGTCACTGTGGGGGTATGTCACAGTGGGCAGCAGGTCAGTGGTGGCCATGTCACTATGGGGGCCATGTCACAGTGGGCAGCAGGTCAGTGGTGGCCATGTCACTATGGGGGCCATGTCACAGTGGGCAGCAGGTCAGTACTGGCCACGTCACTGTGGGGCCATATCAAAGTGTGCAGCAGGTCAGTGATGGCCATGTCACAGTGAGCAACAGGCCACTGGTTACCATGTCACTGTGGGGACTATGTCACAGTGGGCAGCAGGTCAGTGCTGGCCATGTCACTATGGGGCCATGTCACAGTGGGCAGCAGGTCAGTGGTGGCCATGTCACTGTGGGGGCCATGTCACAGTGGGCAGCAGGTCAGTTGTGGCCATGTCACTATGGGTCCATGTCACAGTGGGCAGCAGGTCAGTGGTGGCCATGTCACTATGGGGATATATCACATTGGGCAGCAGGTCAGTGGTGGCCATGTCACTGTGAGGTCATGTCACAGTGTGCAGCAGGTCAGTGATGGCCATGTCACAGTGAGTAACAGGCCACTGGTTGCCATGTCACTGTGGGGGATAAGTCACAGTTGGCAGCAGGTCAGTTGTGGCCATGTCACTATGGGTCCATGTCACAGTGGGCAGCAGGTCAGTGGTGGACATGTCACTATGGGGGCTGTGTCACAGTGGGCAGCTGGTCAGTGGTGGCCATGTCACTGTGAGGTCATGTCACAGTGTGCAGCAGGTCAGTGGTGGCCATGTCACAGTGAGTAACAGGCCACTGGTTGCCATGTCACTGTGGGGGCTAAGTCACAGTGGGCAGCAGGTCAGTTGTGGCCATGTCACTATGGGTCCATGTCACAGTGGGCAGCAGGTCAGTGCTGGCCATGTCCCTATGGGGGCCATGTCACAGTGGGCAGTAGGTCAGTGGTGGCCATGTCACTATGGGGGACATGTCACTGTGGGCAGAGGGTCAGTGGTGGCCATGTCACTGTGGGGGCCATGTCACTGTGGGCAGCAGGTCAATGGTGGCCATGTCACTATGGGGGCTATGTCACAGTGGGCAGCAGGTCAGTGATGGCCATGTCACAGTGAGTAACAGGCCACTGGTGGCCATGTCACTGTGGGGGCTAAGTCACAGTTGACAGCAGGTCATTTGTGGCCATGTCACTATGGGTCCATGTAACAGTGGGCAGCAAGTCAGTGGTGGCCATGTCACTATGGGGGCTATGTCATATTGGGCAGCGGGTCAGTGATGGCCATGTCACTATGGGGGCTATGTCACAGTGGGCAGCAGGTCAGTGATGGCCATGTCACAGTGAGTAATAGGCCACTGGTTGCCATGTCACTGTGGGGGCTAAGTCACAGTGGACAGCAGGTCATTTGTGGCCATGTCACTATGTGTCCATGTCACAGTGGGCAGCAGGTCAGTGGTGGCCATGTCAGTATGTGGGCTATGTCACATTGGGCAGCAGGTCAGTGGTGGCCATGTCACTGTGAGGTCATGTCACATGGGCACCAGGTCAGTAGTGGCCACGTCACTGTGGGGCCATGTCACAGTGTGCAGCAGGTCAGTGATGGCCATGTCACAGTGAGCAACAGGCCACTGGTTGCCATGTCACTGTGGGGGCTATGTCACAGTGGGCAGCAGGTCAGTGGTGGCCATGTCACTATGGGGGCCATATCACAGTGGGCAGCAGGTCAGTGGTGGCCATGTCACTGTGAGGTCATGTCACAGTGTGCAGCAGGTCAGTGATGGCCATGTCACAGTGAGCAACAGGCCACTGGTTGCCATGTCACTGTGAGCGCCATGTCACAGTGAGCAGCAGGTCAGTTGTGGCCATGTCACTATGGGGGCCATGTCACAGTAGGCAGCAGTTCACTGGTGGCCATGTCACTATGTGGGCTATGTCACATTGGGCAGCTGGTCAGTGGTGGCCATGTCACTGTGAGGTCATGTCACAGTGAGCAACAGGCCACTGGTTGCCATGTCACTGTGGGGGCTATGTCACAGTGGGCAGCAGGTCAGTCATGGCCATGTCACAGTGAGCAACAGGCCACTGGTTGCCATGTCACTGTGGGGGCAATGTCACAGTGGGCAGCAGGTCAGTGCTGGTCATGTCACAATTGGGGCCATGCCACAGTGGGCAGCAGGTCAGTGGTGGCCATGTCACTATGGGGGCCATATCACAGTGGGCAGCAGGTCAGTGGTGGCCATGTCACTGTGAGGTCATTTCACAGTGTGCAGCAGGTCAGTGGTGGCCATGTCACAGTGAGCAACAGGCCACTGGTTGCCATGTCACTGTGGGGACTATGTCACAGTGGGCAGCAGGTCAGTTGTGGCCAAGTCTCTATGGGGTCCATGTCACAGTGTGCAGAAGGTTAGTGGTGGCCATGTCACTATGGGGGCCATATCACAGTGGGCAGCAGGTCAGTGGTGGCCATGTCACTGTGAGGTCATGTCACAGTGTGCAGCAGGTCAGTGGTGGCCATGTCACAGTGAGCAACAGGCCACTGGTTGCCATGTCACTGTGGGGGCTATGTCACAGTGGGCAGCAGGTCAGTTGTGGCCAAGTCTCTATGGGGGCCATGTCACAGTTGGCAGCATGTCAGTGGTGCCCATGTCATTATGGGGGCCATGTCACAGTGGTCAGCGGATCAGTGGTGGCCATGTCACTGTGGGGACCATGTCACAGTAGGCAGCAGGTCATTTGTGGCCATGTCACTATGGGTCCATGTCACAGTGGGCAGCAGGTCAGTGGTGGCCATGTCACTGTGAGGTCATGTCACAGTGTGCAGCAGGTCAGTGGTGGCCTTGTCAGAGTGAGCAACAGGCCACTGGTTGCCATGTCACTGTGGGGGTATGTCACAGTGGGCAGCAGGTCAGTGGTGGCCATGTCACTATGGGGGCCATGTCACAGTGGGCAGCAGGTCAGTGGTGGCCATGTCACTATGGGGGCCATGTCACAGTGGGCAGCAGGTCAGTACTGGCCACGTCACTGTGGGGCCATATCAAAGTGTGCAGCAGGTCAGTGATGGCCATGTCACAGTGAGCAACAGGCCACTGGTTACCATGTCACTGTGGGGACTATGTCACAGTGGGCAGCAGGTCAGTGCTGGCCATGTCACTATGGGGCCATGTCACAGTGGGCAGCAGGTCAGTGGTGGCCATGTCACTGTGGGGGCCATGTCACAGTGGGCAGCAGGTCAGTTGTGGCCATGTCACTATGGGTCCATGTCACAGTGGGCAGCAGGTCAGTGGTGGCCATGTCACTATGGGGATATATCACATTGGGCAGCAGGTCAGTGGTGGCCATGTCACTGTGAGGTCATGTCACAGTGTGCAGCAGGTCAGTGATGGCCATGTCACAGTGAGTAACAGGCCACTGGTTGCCATGTCACTGTGGGGGATAAGTCACAGTTGGCAGCAGGTCAGTTGTGGCCATGTCACTATGGGTCCATGTCACAGTGGGCAGCAGGTCAGTGGTGGCCATGTCACTATGGGGGCTGTGTCACAGTGGGCAGCTGGTCAGTGGTGGCCATGTCACTGTGAGGTCATGTCACAGTGTGCAGCAGGTCAGTGGTGGCCATGTCACAGTGAGTAACAGGCCACTGGTTGCCATGTCACTGTGGGGGCTAAGTCACAGTGGGCAGCAGGTCAGTTGTGGCCATGTCACTATGGGTCCATGTCACAGTGGGCAGCAGGTCAGTGCTGGCCATGTCCCTATGGGGGCCATGTCACAGTGGGCAGCAGGTCAGTGGTGGCCATGTCACAGTGAGTAACAGGCCACTGGTGGCCATGTCACTGTGGGGGCTAAGTCACAGTTGACAGCAGGTCATTTGTGGCCATGTCACTATGGGTCCATGTAACAGTGGGCAGCAAGTCAGTGGTGGCCATGTCACTATGGGGGCTATGTCACATTGGGCAGCGGGTCAGTGGTGGCCATGTCACTATGGGGGCTATGTCACAGTGGGCAGCAGGTCAGTGATGGCCATGTCACAGTGAGTAATAGGCCACTGGTTGCCATGTCACTGTGGGGGCTAAGTCACAGTGGACAGCAGGTCATTTGTGGCCATGTCACTATGTGTCCATGTCACAGTGGGCAGCAGGTCAGTGGTGGCCATGTCAGTATGTGGGCTATGTCACATTGGGCAGCAGGTCAGTGGTGGCCATGTCACTGTGAGGTCATGTCACATGGGCACCAGGTCAGTAGTGGCCACGTCACTGTGGGGCCATGTCACAGTGTGCAGCAGGTCAGTGATGGCCATGTCACAGTGAGCAACAGGCCACTGGTTGCCATGTCACTGTGGGGGCTATGTCACAGTGGGCAGCAGGTCAGTGGTGGCCATGTCACTATGGGGGCCATATCACAGTGGGCAGCAGGTCAGAGGTGGCCATGTCACTGTGAGGTCATGTCACAGTGTGCAGCAGGTCAGTGATGGCCATGTCACAGTGAGCAACAGGCCACTGGTTGCCATGTCACTGTGGGCGCCATGTCACAGTGAGCAGCAGGTCAGTTGTGGCCATGTCACTATGGGGGCCATGTCACAGTAGGCAGCAGTTCACTGGTGGCCATGTCACTATGTGGGCTATGTCACATTGGGCAGCTGGTCAGTGGTGGCCATGTCACTGTGAGGTCATGTCACAGTGAGCAACAGGCCACTGGTTGCCATGTCACTGTGGGGGCTATGTCACAGTGGGCAGCAGGTCAGTCATGGCCATGTCACAGTGAGCAACAGGCCACTGGTTGCCATGTCACTGTGGGGGCAATGTCACAGTGGGCAGCAGGTCAGTGCTGGTCCTGTCACAATTGGGGCCATGCCACAGTGGGCAGCAGGTCAGTGGTGGCCATGTCACTATGGGGGCCATATCACAGTGGGCAGCAGGTCAGTGGTGGCCATGTCACTGTGAGGTCATTTCACAGTGTGCAGCAGGTCAGTGGTGGCCATGTCACAGTGAGCAACAGGCCACTGGTTGCAATGTCACTGTGGGGACTATGTCACAGTGGGCAGCAGGTCAGTTGTGGCCAAGTCTCTATGGGGTCCATGTCACAGTGTGCAGAAGGTTTGTGGTGGCCATGTCACTATGGGGGCCATATCACAGTGGGCAGCAGGTCAGTGGTGGCCATGTCACTGTGAGGTCATGTCACAGTGTGCAGCAGGTCAGTGGTCGCCATGTCACAGTGAGCAACAGGCCACTGGTTGCCATGTCACTGTGGGGGCTATGTCACAGTGGGCAGCAGGTCAGTTGTGGCCAAGTCTCTATGGGGGCCATGTCACAGTTGGCAGCATGTCAGTGGTGCCCATGTCATTATGGGGGCCATGTCACAGTGGTCAGCGGATCAGTGGTGGCCATGTCACTGTGGGGACCATGTCACAGTAGGCAGCAGGTCATTTGTGGCCATGTCACTATGGGTCCATGTCACAGTGGGCAGCAGGTCAGTGGTGGCCATGTCACTGTGAGGTCATGTCACAGTGTGCAGCAGGTCAGTGGTGGCCTTGTCAGAGTGAGCAACAGGCCACTGGTTGCCATGTCACTGTGGGGGTATGTCACAGTGGGCAGCAGGTCAGTGGTGGCCATGTCACTATGGGGGCCATGTCACAGTGGGCAGCAGGTCAGTGGTGGCCATGTCACTATGGGGGCCATGTCACAGTGGGCAGCAGGTCAGTACTGGCCACGTCACTGTGGGGCCATATCAAAGTGTGCAGCAGGTCAGTGATGGCCATGTCACAGTGAGCAACAGGCCACTGGTTACCATGTCACTGTGGGGACTATGTCACAGTGGGCAGCAGGTCAGTGCTGGCCATGTCACTATGGGGCCATGTCACAGTGGGCAGCAGGTCAGTGGTGGCCATGTCACTGTGGGGGCCATGTCACAGTGGGCAGCAGGTCAGTTGTGGCCATGTCACTATGGGTCCATGTCACAGTGGGCAGCAGGTCAGTGGTGGCCATGTCACTATGGGGATATATCACATTGGGCAGCAGGTCAGTGGTGGCCATGTCACTGTGAGGTCATGTCACAGTGTGCAGCAGGTCAGTGATGGCCATGTCACAGTGAGTAACAGGCCACTGGTTGCCATGTCACTGTGGGGGATAAGTCACAGTTGGCAGCAGGTCAGTTGTGGCCATGTCACTATGGGTCCATGTCACAGTGGGCAGCAGGTCAGTGGTGGCCATGTCACTATGGGGGCTGTGTCACAGTGGGCAGCTGGTCAGTGGTGGCCATGTCACTGTGAGGTCATGTCACAGTGTGCAGCAGGTCAGTGGTGGCCATGTCACAGTGAGTAACAGGCCACTGGTTGCCATGTCACTGTGGGGGCTAAGTCACAGTGGGCAGCAGGTCAGTTGTGGCCATGTCACTATGGGTCCATGTCACAGTGGGCAGCAGGTCAGTGCTGGCCATGTCCCTATGGGGGCCATGTCACAGTGGGCAGCAGGTCAGTGGTGGCCATGTCACTATGGGGGCCATGTCACTGTGGGCAGAGGGTCAGTGGTGGCCATGTCACTGTGGGGGCTAAGTCACAGTGGACAGCAGGTCATTTGTGGCCATGTCACTATGTGTCCATGTCACAGTGGGCAGCAGGTCAGTGGTGGCCATGTCAGTATGTGGGCTATGTCACATTGGGCAGCAGGTCAGTGGTGGCCATGTCACTGTGAGGTCATGTCACATGGGCACCAGGTCAGTAGTGGCCACGTCACTGTGGGGCCATGTCACAGTGTGCAGCAGGTCAGTGATGGCCATGTCACAGTGAGCAACAGGCCACTGGTTGCCATGTCACTGTGGGGGCTATGTCACAGTGGGCAGCAGGTCAGTGGTGGCCATGTCACTATGGGGGCCATATCACAGTGGGCAGCAGGTCAGTGGTGGCCATGTCACTGTGAGGTCATGTCACAGTGTGCAGCAGGTCAGTGATGGCCATGTCACAGTGAGCAACAGGCCACTGGTTGCCATGTCACTGTGGGCGCCATGTCACAGTGAGCAGCAGGTCAGTTGTGGCCATGTCACTATGGGGGCCATGTCACAGTAGGCAGCAGTTCACTGGTGGCCATGTCACTATGTGGGCTATGTCACATTGGGCAGCTGGTCAGTGGTGGCCATGTCACTGTGAGGTCATGTCACAGTGAGCAACAGGCCACTGGTTGCCATGTCACTGTGGGGGCTATGTCACAGTGGGCAGCAGGTCAGTCATGGCCATGTCACAGTGAGCAACAGGCCACTGGTTGCCATGTCACTGTGGGGGCAATGTCACAGTGGGCAGCAGGTCAGTGCTGGTCATGTCACAATTGGGGCCATGCCACAGTGGGCAGCAGGTCAGTGGTGGCCATGTCACTATGGGGGCCATATCACAGTGGGCAGCAGGTCAGTGGTGGCCATGTCACTGTGAGGTCATTTCACAGGGTGCAGCAGGTCAGTGGTGGCCATGTCACAGTGAGCAACAGGCCACTGGTTGCCATGTCACTGTGGGGACTATGTCACAGTGGGCAGCAGGTCAGTTGTGGCCAAGTCTCTATGGGGTCCATGTCACAGTGTGCAGAAGGTTAGTGGTGGCCATGTCACTATGGGGGCCATATCACAGTGGGCAGCAGGTCAGTGGTGGCCATGTCACTGTGAGGTCATGTCACAGTGTGCAGCAGGTCAGTGGTGGCCATGTCACAGTGAGCAACAGGCCACTGGTTGCCATGTCACTGTGGGGGCTATGTCACAGTGGGCAGAAGGTCAGTTGTGGCCAAGTCTCTATGGGGGCCATGTCACAGTTGGCAGCATGTCAGTGGTGCCCATGTCATTATGGGGGCCATGTCACAGTGGTCAGCGGATCAGTGGTGGCCATGTCACTGTGGGGACCATGTCACAGTAGGCAGCAGGTCATTTGTGGCCATGTCACTATGGGTCCATGTCACAGTGGGCAGCAGGTCAGTGGTGGCCATGTCACTACGGGGGCTATGTCACATTGGGCAGCAGGTCAGTGGTGGCCATGTGACTGTGAGGTCATGTCACAGTGAGCAACAGGCCACTGGTTGCCATGTCACTGTGGGGGCTATGTCACAGTGGGCAGCAGGTCAGTGGTGGCCATGTCACTATGGGGGCCATATCACAGTGGGCAGCAGGTCAGTGGCGGCCATGTCACTGTGAGGTCATGTCACAGTGTGCAGCAGGTCAGTGGTGGCCATGTCACAGTGAGCAACAGGCCACTATTTGCCATGTCACTGTGGGCGCCATATCACAGTGAGCAGCAGGTCAGTTGTGGCCATGTCACTATGGGGGCCACGTCACAGTTGGCAGCAGTTCACTGGTGGCCATATCACTATGGGGGCTATGTCACAGTGTGCAGCAGGTCCGTGGTGGCCATGTCACTATGAGGGCTATGTCACAGTGGGTAGCAGGTCAGTGGTGGCCAAGTCACTGTGGGGGCCATGTCACAGTGGTCAGCGGGTCAGTGGTGGCCATGTCACAGTGAGGTCATGTCACAGTGTGACGCAGGTCAGTGATGGCCATGTCACACTGAGCAAAAGGCCACTGGTTGCCATGTCACTGTGGTGGGCAGTCACAGTGGGCAGCAGGTCAGTGGTGGCCATGTCACTGTGGGTGCTACATCGCAGTGTGCAGCAGGTCAGTGGTGGCCATGTCACAGTGAGAAACAGGCCCCTGGTTGCCATGTCACTGTGGGGGCTATGTCACAGTGGGCAGCAGGTCAGTGCTGGCCATGTCACTGTGGGGGCCATGTCAGAGTGGGCAGCGGGTCAGTGGTGGCCATGTCACTTGTGGCCATGTCACAGTGGGCAGCAGGTCAGTGGTGGCCATGTCACTCTGGGGGCCATGTCATAGTGGGCAGCAGATCAGTAGTGGCCACGTCACTGTGTTGCCATGTCAAAGTGTGCAGCAGGTCAGTGATGGCCATGTCACAGTGAGCAACAGGCCACTGGTTGCCATGTCACTGTGGGGGCTATGTCACAGTGGGCAGCAGGTCAGTGCTGGCCATGTCACTATGGGGGCCATGTCACAGTGGGCAGCAGGTCAGTGGTGGCCATGTCACTGTGGGGGCCATGTCACAGTGGGCAGCAGGTCAGTAGTGGCCACATCACTGTGGGGCCATGTCACAGTGTGCAGCAGCTCAGTGATGACCATGTCACAGTGAGCAACAGGCCACTGGTTGCCATGTCACTGTGGGGGCTATGTCACAGTGGGCAGCAGGTCAGTGGTGGACATGTCACTATGGGGGCCATGTCACATTGGGCAGCAGGTCAGTGGTGGCCATGCACTGTGGGGGCCATGTCACAGTGGTCAGCGGTCAGTGGTGGCAATGTCACTGGGGGGGCCATGTCACAGTGGGCAGCATGTCAGTGGTGATCATGTTAATGTTTGGGACATGTCACAGTGGGGAGCAGGTCAGTGGTGGCCATGTCACTGTGGTGGCCAGTCACAGTGGGCATCGGGCAGTGGTGATCATGGTACTGTTTCGGACATGTCACAGTGGGCAGCAGGTCAGTGGTGGCCATGTCACTGTGGGGGCAATGTCACAGTGGGCAGCAGGTCAGTGGTGGCCATGTCACTATGGGTGCCATGTCACAGTGGGCAGCAGGTCGGTGATGGCCATGTAACAGTGAGTAACATGCCACTGGTTGCCATGTCACTGTGGGGGCTAAGTCACAGTGGGCAGCAGGTCAGTTGTGGCCATGTCACTATGGGTCCATGTCACAGTGGGCAGCAGGTCAGTAGTGGCCATGTCACTATGGGGGCTGTGTCACAGTGGGCAGCTGGTCAGTGGTGGCCATGTCACTGTGAGGTCATGTCACAGTGTGCAGCAGGTCAGTGGTGGCCATGTCACAGTGAGCAACAGGCCACTGGTTGCCATGTCACTGTGGGGGCTATGTCACAGTGGGCAGCAGGTCAGTGGTGGCCATGTCACTATGGGGGCCATGTCACAGTGGGCAGCAGGTCAGTGGTGGCCATGTCACAGTGAGTAACAGGCCACAGGTTGCCATGTCACTGTGGGGGCTAAGTCACAGTGGGCAGCAGGTCAGTTGTGGCCATGTCTCTATGGGTCCATGTCACAGTGGGCAGCAGGTCAGTGGTGGCCATGTCCCTATGGGGGCCATGTCACAGTGGGCAGCAGGTCAGTGGTGGCCATGTCACTATGGGGGCCATGTCATTGTGTGCAGCAGGTCAGTGGTGGCCATGTCACTGTCGGGCAATGTCACTGTGGGCAGCAGGTCAGTGGTGGCCATGTCACTGTGGGGGCCACGTCACAGTGGTCAGTGGGTCAGTGGTGGCCATGTCACTCTGAGGTCATGTCATAGTGGGCAGCAGATCAGTTGTGGCCATGTCACAATCACCAACAGTCCACTGGTTGCCATGTCACTGTGGTCGCCAATCACAGTGGGCAGCATATCAGTGGTGGCCATGTCACTGTGAGGTCATGTCACAGTGTGCAGCAGTTCAGTGGTGGCCATGTCACAGTGAGCAACAGGCCACTGGTTGCCATGTCACTGTGGGCACCATGTCACAGTGAGCAGCAGGTCAGTTGTGGCCATGTCACTGTGGGGGCCATGTCAGAGTGGGCAGCGGGTCAGTGATGGCCATGTCACAGTGAGGTCATGTCACAGTGTGCAGCAGGTCAGTGGTGTCCATGTCACAGTGAGCAACAGGCCCCTGGTTGCCATGTCATTGTGGGGGCTACGTCACAGTGGGCAGCAGGTCAGTGCTGGCCATGTCACTGTGGGGGCCATGTCAGAGTGGGCAGCGGGTCAGTGATGGCCATGTCACTTGTGGCCATGTCACAGTGAGCAGCAGGTCACTTGTGGCCATGTCACTGTGGGGGACATTTCACAGTGGTCAGCGGGTCAGTAGTTGCCACGTCACTGTGGGGCCATGTCACAGTGTGACGCAGGTCAGTGATGGCCATGTCACAGTGAGCAAAAGGCCACTGGTTGCCATGTCACTGTGAGGGCTATGTCACAGTGGGCAGCAGGTCAGTGGTGGCCATGTCACTATGGGGGCTATGTCACAGTGGGCAGCAGTTCAGTGGTGGCCATGGCACTATGGGGGCCATGTCACAGTGGTCAGCGGGTCAGTAGTGGCCACGTCACTGTGGGGCCATTTCACAGTGTGCAGCAGGTCAGTGATGGCCATGTCACAGTGAGTAACAGGCCACTGGTTGCCATGGCACTGTGGGGGCTATGTCACAGTGCGCAGCAGGTCAAATGTAGCCATGTCACTATGGGGGCCATGTCACAGTGGGCAGCAGGTCAGTGGTGGCCATGTCACTATGTGGGCTATGTCACATTGGGCAGCTGGTCAGTTGTGGCCATGTCACTATGTGGGCCATGTCACAGTGGGCAGCAGGTCAGTGGTGGACATGTCACTATGGGGGCCATGTCACATTGGGCAGCAGGTCAGTGGTGGCCATGTCACTGTGGGGGCCATGTCACAGTGGTCAGCGGGTCAGTGGTGGCAATGTCACTGGGGGGGCCATGTCACAGTGGGCAGCATGTCAGTGGTGATCATGTTAATGTTTGGGACATGTCACAGTGGGGAGCAGGTCAGTGGTGGCCATGTCACTGTGTTGGCCAGTCACAGTGGGCATCGGGCAGTGGTGATCATGGTACTGTTTCGGACATGTCACAGTGGGCAGCAGGTCAGTGGTGGCCATGTCACTGTGGGTGCTACATCACAGTGTGCAGCAGGTCAGTGGTGGCCATGTCACAGTGAGTAACAGGTCACTGGTTGCCATGTCACTGTGGGGCCTATGTCACAGTGGGCAGCAGGTCAGTGCTGGCCATGTCACTGTGGGGGCCATGTCACAGTGGGCAGCGGGTCAGTGGTGGCCATGTCACTTGGGGCCATGTCACAGTGAGCAGCAGGTCAGTTGTGGCCATATCACCGTGGGGGCTATGTCGCATTGGGCAGCAGGTCAGTGGTGGCCATGTCACTGTGGGGGCTATGTCACAGTGGGCAGCGGATCAGTGGTGGCCACGTCACTGTGGGGCCATGACACAGTGGGCAGCGGGCAGTGGTTATCATGTTACTGTTTCGGACATATCACAGTTTGCAGCAGGCCACTGGTTGCCATGTCACTGTGGGGGCTATGTCACAGTGGGCAGCAGGTCAGTGGTGGCCATGTCACTGTGAGGGCCATGTCACAGTGGGCAACAGGTTAGTGGTGGCCTTGTCACTATGGGGGCCACGTCACAGTGGGCAGCAGGTCAGTGGTGGCCATGTCACTATGGGGGCTATGTTACAGTGGGCAGCAGGTCAGTGGTGGCCAAGTCACTGTGGGGCCATGTGATAGTGGGCAGCATGTCAGTAGTTATCATGTTACTGTATGGGACATTTCACAGTGGGGAGCAGGTCAGTGGTGGCCATGTCACTGTGAGGTCATGTCACAGTGTGCAGCAGGTCAGTGGTGGCCATGTCACAGTGAGCAACAGGCCACTGGTTGCCATGTCACTGTCTGGTCTATGTCACATTGGGCAGCACGTCAGTGGTGGCCATGTCACTGTGGGGCCATGTCACACTGGGCTGCGTGTTAGTTGTGACCATGTCACTTCAGGTAATGTCACAGTGTGCAGCATGTCAGTGGTGGCCATGTCATAGTGAGCAACAGGCCACTGGTTGCCATGTCACTGTGGGGGCTATGTTACAGTTGGCAGCAGGTCAGTTGTCGCCATGATACTATGGGGGCCATGTCACAGTGGACAGCAGGTCAGTGCTGGCCATGTCACTATGGGGGCCATGTCACAGTGGGCAGCAGGTCAGTGGTGGCCACGTCACTGTGGGGCCATGTGACATTGGGCAGCATGTCAGTAGTGATCATGTTACTGTATGGGACATGTCACAGTGGGGAGCTGATCAGTGGTGGCCATGTCACTGTGAGGTCATGTCACAGTGAGCAGTAGGTCAGTTGTGGCCATGTCACTATGGGAGCAATGTCACAGTGGGCAGCAGGTCATTGGTGGTATGTCACTGTGGGGGCCATGTCACAGTGGTCAGAGGGTCAGTGGTGGACATGTCACTGTGGGGGCCATTTCACAGTGGTCAGAGGGTCAGTGGTGGCCATGTCACTGTGGGGGCCATGTCACAGTGGATAGCATGTCAGTGGTGATCATGTTCTGTTTGGGACATGTCACAGTGGGGAGCAGGTCAGTGGTGGCCATGTCACTGTGGGTGCTACATCACAGTGTACAGCAGGTCAGTGGTGGCCATGTCACAGTGAGTAACAGGCCACTGGTTGCCATGTCACTGTGGGGCCTATGTCACAGTGGGCAGCAGGTCAGTGCTGGCCATGTCACTGTGGGGGCCATGTCACAGTGGGCAGCGAGTCAGTGGTGGCCATGTCACTTGGGGCCATGTCACAGTGAGCAGCAGGTCAGTTGTGGCCATGTCACTGTGGGGGACATTTCACAGTGGTCAGAGTGTCAGTTGTGGCCATATCACCGTGGGGGCCATGTCATATTGGGCAGCAGGTCAGTGGTGGCCATGTCACTGTGGGGGCCATGTCACAGTGGTCAGCGGGTCAGTGGTGGCCATGACACTGGGGGGGCCATGTCACAGTGGGCAGCATGTCAGTGGTGATCATGTTACTGTTTGGGACATGTCACAGTGGAGAGCAGGTCAGTGGTGGCCATGTCACTGTGGGGGCTATGTCACAATGGTCACCGGGTCAGTGGTGGTCATGTCACTGTGTGGTCATGTCACAGTGGGCAGCAGATCAGTTGTGGCCATGTCACAATGAGCAACAGTCCACTGATGGCCATGTCACTGTGGTGGCGAGTCACAGTGGGCAGCAGGTCAGTTGTGGCAATGTCACTATGGGGTCCATGTCACAGTGGGCAACAGGTCAGTTGTGGCCATGTCACTATGGGGGCCATGTCATAGTGGGCAGCAGGTCAGTGGTGGCCATGTCACTATGGGGTCCAGGTCACAGTGGGCAGCAGGTCAGTGGTGGCCATGTCACTATGGGGGCTATGTCACAGTGGGCAGCAGGTCAGTGCTGGCCATGTCACTGTGGGGGCCATGTCACAGTGGTCAGCGGGTCAGTGGTGGCCATATCAGTGTGATGCCATGCCACATTGGGCAGCAGATCAGTTGTGGCCATGTCACAATTAGCAACAGTCCACTGGTGGCCAAGTCACTGTGGTGGTCAGTCACAGTGGGCAGCAGGTCAGTGGTGGCCACGTCACTGTGGGGCCATGTGACAGTGGGCAGCATGTCAGTAGTGATCATGTTAGTCTATGGGACATGTCACAGTGTGGAGCAGGTCAGTGGTGGCCATGTCACAGTGAGTAACAGGTCACTGGTTGCCATGTCACTGTGGGGCCTATGTCACAGTGGGCAGCAGGTCAGTGTTGGCCATGTCACTGTGGGGGCCATGTCACAGTGGGCAGCGGGTCAGTGGTGGCCATGTCACTTGGGGCCATGTCACAGTGAGCAGCAGGTCAGTTGTGGCCATGTCACTGTGGGGGACATTTCACAGTGGTCAGCATGTCAGTTGTGGCCATATCACCGTGGGGGCTATGTCGCATTGGGCAGCAGGTCAGTGGTGGCCATGTCACTGTGGGGGCTATGTCACAGTGGGCAGCGGATCAGTGGTGGCCACGTCACTGTGGGGCCATGACACAGTGGGCAGCGGGCAGTGGTTATCATGTTACTGTTTCGGACATGTCACAGTTTGCAGCAGGCCACTGGTTGCCATGTCACTGTGGGGGCTATGTCACAGTGGGCAGCAGGTCAGTGGTGGCCATGTCACTGTGAGGGCCATGTCACAGTGGGCAACAGGTTAGTGGTGGCCTTGTCACTATGGGGGCCACGTCACAGTGGGCAGCAGGTCAGTGGTGGCCATGTCACTATGGGGGCTATGTCACAGTGGGCAGCAGGTCAGTGGTGGCCAAGTCACTGTGGGGCCATGTGATAGTGGGCAGCATGTCAGTAGTTATCATGTTACTGTATGGGACATTTCACAGTGGGGAGCAGGTCAGTGGTGGCCATGTCACTGTGAGGTCATGTCACAGTGTGCAGCAGGTCAGTGGTGGCCATGTCACAGTGAGCAACAGGCCACTGGTTGCCATGTCACTGTCTGGTCTATGTCACATTGGGCAGCACGTCAGTGGTGGCCATGTCACTGTGGGGCCATGTCACACTGGGCTGCGTGTTAGTTGTGACCATGTCACTTCAGGTAATGTCACAGTGTGCAGCATGTCAGTGGTGGCCATGTCATAGTGAGCAACAGGCCACTGGTTGCCATGTCACTGTGGGGGCTATGTTACAGTTGGCAGCAGGTCAGTTGTCGCCATGATACTATGGGGGCCATGTCACAGTGGACAGCAGGTCAGTGCTGGCCATGTCACTATGGGGGCCATGTCACAGTGGGCAGCAGGTCAGTGGTGGCCACGTCACTGTGGGGCCATGTGACATTGGGCAGCATGTCAGTAGTGATCATGTTACTGTATGGGACATGTCACAGTGGGGAGCTGATCAGTGGTGGCCATGTCACTGTGAGGTCATGTCACAGTGAGCAGTAGGTCAGTTGTGGCCATGTCACTATGGGAGCAATGTCACAGTGGGCAGCAGGTCATTGGTGGTATGTCACTGTGGGGGCCATGTCACAGTGGTCAGAGGGTCAGTGGTGGACATGTCACTGTGGGGGCCATTTCACAGTGGTCAGAGGGTCAGTGGTGGCCATGTCACTGTGGGGGCCATGTCACAGTGGATAGCATGTCAGTGGTGATCATGTTCTGTTTGGGACATGTCACAGTGGGGAGCAGGTCAGTGGTGGCCATGTCACTGTGGGTGCTACATCACAGTGTACAGCAGGTCAGTGGTGGCCATGTCACAGTGAGTAACAGGCCACTGGTTGCCATGTCACTGTGGGGCCTATGTCACAGTGGGCAGCAGGTCAGTGCTGGCCATGTCACTGTGGGGGCCATGTCACAGTGGGCAGCGGGTCAGTGGTGGCCATGTCACTTGGGGCCATGTCACAGTGAGCAGCAGGTCAGTTGTGGCCATGTCACTGTGGGGGACATTTCACAGTGGTCAGAGTGTCAGTTGTGGCCATATCATCGTGGGGGCCATGTCATATTGGGCAGCAGGTCAGTGGTGGCCATGTCACTGTGGGGGCCATGTCACAGTGGTCAGCGGGTCAGTGGTGGCCATGACACTGGGGGGGCCATGTCACAGTGGGCAGCATGTCAGTGGTGATCATGTTACTGTTTGGGACATGTCACAGTGGAGAGCAGGTCAGTGGTGGCCATGTCACTGTGGGGGCTATGTCACAATGGTCACCGGATCAGTGGTGGTCATGTCACTGTGTGGTCATGTCACAGTGGGCAGCAGATCAGTTGTGGCCATGTCACAATGAGCAACATTCCACTGATGGCCATGTCACTGTGGTGGCGAGTCACAGTGGGCAGCAGGTCAGTTGTGGCAATGTCACTATGGGGTCCATGTCACAGTGGGCAACAGGTCAGTTGTGGCCATGTCACTATGGGGGCCATGTCATAGTGGGCAGCAGGTCAGTGGTGGCCATGTCACTATGGGGTCCAGGTCACAGTGGGCAGCAGGTCAGTGGTGGCCATGTCACTATGGGGGCTATGTCACAGTGGGCAGCAGGTCAGTGCTGGCCATGTCACTGTGGGGGCCATGTCACAGTGGTCAGCGGGTCAGTGGTGGCCATATCAGTGTGATGCCATGCCACATTGGGCAGCAGATCAGTTGTGGCCATGTCACAATTAGCAACAGTCCACTGGTGGCCATGTCACTGTGGTGGTCAGTCACAGTGGGCAGCAGGTCAGTGGTGGCCACGTCACTGTGGGGCCATGTGACAGTGGGCAGCATGTCAGTAGTGATCATGTTAGTCTATGGGACATGTCACAGTGTGGAGCAGGTCAGTGGTGGCCATGTCACTGTGAGGTCATGTCACAGTGTGCAGCAGGTCAGTGGTGGCCATGTCACAGTGAGCAACAGTCCACTTGTTGCCATGTCACTGTGGGGGCTATGTCACAGTGGGCAGCAGGTCAGTTGTGGCCATGTCACTATGGGGGCCATGTCACAGTGGGCAGCAGGGCAGTGGTGGCCATGTCACAGTGGGGGCCATGTCACAGTGGTCAGAGGGTCAGTGGTGGCCATGTCACTGTGGGGGCCATGTGACAGTGGTCACCGGGTCAGTGGTGGCCATGTCACTGTGAGGTCATGTCACAGTGGGCAGCAGATCAGTTGTGGCCATTTTACAATGAGCAACAGGCCACTGGTTGCCATGTCACTGTGGGGGGTATGTCACAGTGGTCAGCGTTGCAGTGGTGGCCACGTCCCTGTGGGGGCCATGTCACAGTGGTCAGCGGGTCAGTGGTGGCCACGTCACTGTGGGGCCATGTCACAGTGGTCAGCGGGTCAGTGGTGGCCATGTCACTATGTGGGCTATGTCACATTGGGCAGCTGGTCAGTGGTGGCCATGTCACTGTGAGGTCATTTCACAGTGTGCAGCAGGTCTAGTGGTGGCCATGTCACAGTGAGCAACAGGCCACTGGTTGCCATGTCACTGTGGTGGGTATGTCACAGTGGGCAGCAGGTCAGTAGTGGCCATGTCACTATGGGGGCCATGTCACAGTGGTCAGCGTGTCAGTGGTGGCCATGTCACTATGGGGGCCATGTCACAGTGGGCAGCAGGTCAGTGGTGGCCATGTCACTATGGGGGCCATGTCACAGTGTGCAGCAGGTCAGTGGTGGCCATGTCACTATGGGGGCTATGTCACAGTGGGCAGCAGGTCAGTGCTCGCCATGTCACTATGGGGGGCATGTCACAGTGGGCAGCAGGTCAGTGGTGGCCATGTCACTAAGGGGGCCATGTCACAGTGGGCAGCAGGGCAGTGGTGGCCATGTCACTATGGGGGCCATGTCACAGTGGGCAGCAGGTCAGTGGTGGCCATGTCACTATGGGGGCTATGTCACAGTGGGCAGCAGGTCAGTGGTGGCCATGTCACTGTGGGGTCCATGTCACAGTGGTCAGAGTGTCAGTGGTGGCCATGTCACTGTGGGGGCCATGTAACAGTGGTCAGAGTGTCAGTGGTGGCCATATCACTGTAGGGGCCATGTCACAGTGTGTAGCGGGTCAGTGGTGGCCATGTCACTGTGAGGGCCATGTCACAGTGTTCAGCGGGTCAGTGGTGGCCATGTCACTGTGGTGGCCATGTCACTGGTGTTAGCGGGTCAGTGGTGGCCATGTCACTGTGAGGTCATGTCACAGTGTGCAGCAGATCAGTTGTGGCCATGTCACAATGAGCAACAGTCCACTGGTGGCCATGTCACTGTGGTGGCCAGTCACAGTGGGCAGCAGATCAGTGGTGGCCACGTCACTGTGGGGCCATGTGATAGTGGGCAGCATGTCAGTATTGATCATGTTACTGTATGGGACATGTCACAGTGGGGAGCAGGTCAGTGGTGGCCATGTCACAGTGAGCAACAGGCCACTGGTTGCCATGACACTGTGGGGGGTATGTCACATTGGGCAGCATGTCAGTGGTGGCCATGTCACTGTGAGGTCATGTCACAGTGGGCAGCAGATCAGTTGTGGCCATTTTACAATAAGCAACAGGCCACTGGTTGCCATGTCACTGTGGGGGGTATGTCACAGTGGGCAGAAGGTCAGTGGTGGCCATGTCACTTGGGGCCATGTCACAGTGAGCAGCAGGTCAGTTGTGGCCATGTCACTGTGGGGGACATTTCACAGTGGTCAGAGTGTCAGTTGTGGCCATATCACCGTGGGGGCCATGTCATATTGGGCAGCAGGTCAGTGGTGGCCATGTCACTGTGGGGGCCATGTCACAGTGGTCAGCGGGTCAGTGGTGGCCATGACACTGGGGGGGCCATGTCACAGTGGGCAGCATGTCAGTGGTGATCATGTTACTGTTTGGGACATGTCACAGTGGAGAGCAGGTCAGTGGTGGCCATGTCACTGTGGGGGCTATGTCACAATGGTCACCGGGTCAGTGGTGGTCATGTCACTGTGTGGTCATGTCACAGTGGGCAGCAGATCAGTTGTGGCCATGTCACAATGAGCAACAGTCCACTGATTGCCATGTCACTGTGGTGGCGAGTCACAGTGGGCAGCAGGTCAGTTGTGGCAATGTCACTATGGGGTCCATGTCACAGTGGGCAACAGGTCAGTTGTGGCCATGTCACTATGGGGGCCATGTCATAGTGGGCAGCAGGTCAGTGGTGGCCATGTCACTATGGGGTCCAGGTCACAGTGGGCAGCAGGTCAGTGGTGGCCATGTCACTATGGGGGCTATGTCACAGTGGGCAGCAGGTCAGTGCTGGCCATGTCACTGTGGGGGCCATGTCACAGTGGTCAGCGGGTCAGTGGTGGCCATATCAGTGTGATGCCATGCCACATTGGGCAGCAGATCAGTTGTGGCCATGTCACAATTAGCAACAGTCCACTGGTGGCCATGTCACTGTGGTGGTCAGTCACAGTGGGCAGCAGGTCAGTGGTGGCCACGTCACTGTGGGGCCATGTGACAGTGGGCAGCATGTCAGTAGTGATCATGTTAGTCTATGGGACATGTCACAGTGTGGAGCAGGTCAGTGGTGGCCATGTCACTGTGAGGTCATGTCACAGTGTGCAGCAGGTCAGTGGTGGCCATGTCACAGTGAGCAACAGTCCACTTGTTGCCATGTCACTGTGGGGGCTATGTCACAGTGGGCAGCAGGTCAGTTGTGGCCATGTCACTATGGGGGCCATGTCACAGTGGGCAGCAGGGCAGTGGTGGCCATGTCACAGTGGGGGCCATGTCACAGTGGTCAGAGGGTCAGTGGTGGCCATGTCACTGTGGGGGCCATGTGACAGTGGTCACCGGGTCAGTGGTGGCCATGTCACTGTGAGGTCATGTCACAGTGGGCAGCAGATCAGTTGTGGCCATTTTACAATGAGCAACAGGCCACTGGTTGCCATGTCACTGTGGGGGGTATGTCACAGTGGGCAGAAGGTCAGTGGTGGCCATGTCACTATGGGGGCCATGTCACAGTGGTCAGCGTTGCAGTGGTGGCCACGTCCCTGTGGGGGCCATGTCACAGTGGTCAGCGGGTCAGTGGTGGCCACGTCACTGTGGGGCCATGTCACAGTGGTCAGCGGGTCAGTGGTGGCCATGTCACTATGTGGGCTATGTCACATTGGGCAGCTGGTCAGTGGTGGCCATGTCACTGTGAGGTCATTTCACAGTGTGCAGCAGGTCTAGTGGTGGCCATGTCACAGTGAGCAACAGGCCACTGGTTGCCATGTCACTGTGGTGGGTATGTCACAGTGGGCAGCAGGTCAGTAGTGGCCATGTCACTATGGGGGCCATGTCACAGTGGTCAGCGTGTCAGTGGTGGCCATGTCACTATGGGGGCCATGTCACAGTGGGCAGCAGGTCAGTGGTGGCCATGTCACTATGGGGGCCATGTCACAGTGTGCAGCAGGTCAGTGGTGGCCATGTCACTATGGGGGGCATGTCACAGTGGGCAGCAGGTCAGTGGTGGCCATGTCACTGTGGGGGCCATGTCACAATGGTCAGCGGGTCAGTGGTGGTCATGTCACTGTGTGGTCATGTCACAGTGGGCAGCAGATCAGTTGTGGCCATGTCACAATGACCAACAGTCCACTGATGGCCATGTCACTGTGGTGGCGAGTCACAGTGGGCAGCAGGACAGTTGTGGCCAAGTCACAATGAGCAACAGTCCACTGGTGGCCATGTCATTGTGGTGGCTGGTCACAGTGGGCAGCAGGTCAGTGGTGCCCATGTCACTATGGGGGCCATGTCACAGTGGGCAGCAGGTCAATGGTGGCCATGTCACTATGGGGGCCATGTCACAGTGGGCAGCAGGTCAGTGGTGGCCATGTCACTATGGGGGCCATGTCATAGTGGGCAGCAGGTCAGTAGTAGCCATGTCACTAAGGGGGCCATGTCACAGTGGGCAGCAGGGCAGTGGTGGCCATGTCACTATGGGGGCCATGTCACAGTGGGCAGCAGGTCAGTGGTGGCCATGTCACTATGGGGGCTATGTCACAGTGGGCAGCAGGTCATTGGTGGCCATGTCACTGTGGGGTCCATGTCACAGTGGTCAGAGTGTCAGTGGTGGCCATGTCACTGTGGGGGCCATGTAACAGTGGTCAGAGTGTCAGTGGTGGCCATATCACTGTAGGGGCCATGTCACAGTGGGCAGCAGGTCAGTGGTGGCCATGTCACTATGGGGACCATGTCACAGTGGGCAGCAAGTCAGAGGTGGCCATGTCACTATGGGGGCTATGTCACATTGGGCAGCAGGTCAGTGGTGTCCATGTCACTGTGAGGTCATGTCACAGTGTGCAACAGGTCAGTGGTGGCCATGTCACAGTGAGAAACAGGCCACTGGTTGCCATGTCACTGTGCGTGCTATGTCACAGTGGGCAGCAGGTCAGTTGTGGCCAAGTCTCTATGGGGGCCATGTCACAGTGGGCAGCAGGTCAGTGGTGCCCATGTTACTATCGGGGCATTGTCACAGTGGGTAGCAGGTCAGTGGTGGCCAGGTCACTGTGGGGCTATGTCACAGTGGTCAGCGGATCAGTGGTGGCCATGTCACTGTGGGTCCATGTCACAGTGGGCAGCAGGTCATTGGTGGCCATGTCACTGTGAGGTCATGTCACAGTGTGCAACAGGTCAGTGGTGGCCATGTCACAGTGAGAAACAGGCCACTGGTTGCCATGTCACTGTGCGTGCTATGTCACAGTGGGCAGCAAGTCAGTTGTGGCCAAGTCTCTATGGGGGCCATGTCACAGTGGGCAGCAGGTCAGTGGTGCCCATGTCACTATCGGGGCCATGTCACAGTGGGTAGCAGTTCAGTGGTGGCCAGGTCACTGTGGGGCTATGTCACAGTGGTCAGCGGATCTGTGGTGGCCATATCACTGTGAGGTCATGTCACAGTGTGCAGCAGGTCAGTGGTGGCCATGTCACTGTGGTGGCCAGTCACAGTGGGCAGCAGGTCAGTGGTGGCCTTGTCACTGTGGTGGCCAGTCACAGTGGGCAGCAGGTTAGTGGTGGACATGTCACTATGGGGGCATGTCACAGTGGGCAGCGGGTCAGTTGTGGCCATGTCACTATGGGGGCCATGTCACAGTGTGCAGCAGGTCAGTGGTGACCATGTCACACTGAGCAACAGGCCACTGGTTTCCATGTCACTGTGGGGGCTATGTCTCAGTGGGCACCAGGTCAGTGGTGGTATGTCACTGTGGGGCCCATGTCACAGTGTGCAGCAGGTCAGTGGTGGCCATGTCACTGTGGTGGCCAGTCACAGTAGGCAGCAGGTCAGTGGTGGCTATGTCACTGTGGTGGCCAGTCACAGTGGGCAGCAGGTCAGTGGTGGCCATGTCACTGTGGTGGCCAGTCACAGTGGGCAGCAGGTTAGTGGTGGACATGTCACTATGGGGGCATGTCACAGTAGGCAGCGGTTCAGTTGTGGCCATGTCACTATGGGGGCCATGTCACAGTGGGCAGCAGGTCAGTGGTGGCCATGTCACTATGGGGGCCATGTCACAGTGGGCAGCAGGTCAGTAGTGGCCACGTCACTGTGGGGCCATGTCACAGTGTGCAGCAGGTCAGTGATGGCCATGTCACAGTGAGCAACAGGCCACTGATTGCCGTGTCACTGTGGGGGCTATGTCACAGTGGGCAGCAGGTCAGTGGTGTCCATGTCACTGTGAGGTCATGTCACAGTGTGCAGCAGGTCAGTGGTGGCTATGTCACAGTGAGAAACAGGCCACTGGTTGCCATGTCACTGTGGGGGCTATGTCACAGTGGGCAGCAGTTCAGTTGTGGCCAAGTCTCTATGGGGGCCATGTCACAATGGGCAGCAGGTCAGTGGTGGCCATGTCACTGTGAGGTCATGTCACAAGGTGCAGCAGGTCAGTGGTGGCCATTTCACAGTGAGAAACAGGCCACTGGTTGCCATGTCACTGTGGGGGCTATGTCACAGTGTGCAGCAGGTCAGTTGTGGCCATGTCACTATGGGGGCCATGTCACAGTGGGGAGAAGGTCAGTGGTGGCCATGTCACAATGGGGTCCATGTCACAGTGGGCAGCAGGTCAGTGGTGGGCATGTCACTATCGGGGCCATGTCACTGTGGGGGCTATGTCACAGTGTGCAGCAGGTCAGTGGTGGCCATGTCACTGTGGTGCTATGTCACAGTGGTCAGCGGATCAGTGGTGGCCATGTCACAATGGGGACCATGTAACAGTGGGCAGCAGGTCAGTTGTGGCCATGTCACTATTGGTCCATGTCACAGTGAGCAGAAGGTCAGTGGTGGCCATGTCACTGTGAGGTCATGTCACAGTGTGCAGCAGGTCAGTGATGGCCATGTCACAGTGAGCAACAGGCCACTGGTTGCCATGTCACTGTGGGGGCTATGTCACAGTGGGCAGCAGGTCAGTTGTGGCCAAGTCACTATGGGGGCCATGTCACAGTGGGCAGCAGGTCAGTGGTGGACAGGTCACTATGGGGCTATGTCACAGTGGTCAGCGGATCAGTAGTGGCCATGTCACTGTGAGGTCATGTCACAGTGTGCAGCAGGTCAGTGGTGACCATGTCACACTGAGCAACAGGCCACTGGTTGCCATGTCACTGTGGGGGCTATGTCACAGTGGGCAGCAGGTCAGTAGTGGCCATGTCAATGTGGGGCCATGTCACAGTGTGCAGCAGGTCAGTGATGGCCATGTCACAGTGAGCAACAGGCCACTCTTTGCCATGTCACTGTGGGGGTTGTTTCTCAGTGGGCAGCAGGTCAGTGCTGGCCATGTCACTATGGGGGCCACGTCACACTGGGCAGCACGTCAGTGGTGGACATGTCACTATGGGGGCCATGTCACAGTGGGCAGAAGGTCAGTAGTGGCCACGTCACTGTGGGGCCATGTCACAGTGTGCAGCAGGTCAGTGATGGTCATGTCACAGTGAGCAACAGGCCACTGGTTGCCATGTCACTGTGGGGGCTATGTCACAGTGGGCAGCAGGTCAGTTGTGGCCAAGACTCTATGGGGGCCATGTCACAGTGGGCAGCAGGTCAGTGGTGGCCATGTCACTATGGGGGCCATGTCACTGTGGGTAGAAGGTCAGTAGTGGCCACGTCACTGTGGGGCTATGTCACAGTGGTCAGCGGATCAGTGGTGGCCATGTCACTGTGGGGACCATGTCACAGTGGGCAGCAGGTCAGTTGTGGCCTTGTCACTATTGGTCCATGTCACAGTGGGCAGAAGGTCAGTGGTGGCCATGTCACTGTGAGGTCATGTCACAGTGTGCAGCAGGTCAGTGGTGGCCATTTCACAGTGAGAAACAGGCCACGTGATGCCATGTCACTGTGGGGGCGAAGTCACAGTGGGCAGCTGGTCAGTTGTGGCCAAGTCTCTATGGGGGCCAGGTCACAGTGGGTAGCAGGTCAGTGGTGGCCAGGTCACTGTGGGGCTATGTCACAGTGCTCAGAGGATCAGCGGTGGCCATGTCACTGTGGGGACCATGTCACACTGGGCAGCAGGTCAGTTGTGGCCATGTCACTATGGGTCCATGTCACAGTGGGCAGCAGGTCAGTAGTGGCCATGTCACTATGGGGGCTATGTGACATTGGGCAGCACGTCAGTGAGGCCATGTCACAGTGAGTAACAGGCCACTGGTTGCCATGTCACTGTGGGAGCTATGTCACATTGGGCATCAGGTCAGTTGTGGCCATGTCACTGTGAAGTCATGTCACAGTGTGCAGCAGGACAGTGGTGGCCATGTCACAGTGAGAAACAGGCCACTGGTTGCCATGTCACTGTGGGGTCTATGTCACAGTGGGGAGCAGGTCAGTTGTGGCCAAGTCTCTATGGGGGCCATGTCACAGTGGGCAGCAGGTCAGTGGTGCCCATGTCACAATGGGGGCCATGTCACAGTGGGTAGCAGGTCAGTGGTGGCCAGGTCACTGTGGGGCTATGTCACAGTGGTCAGAGGATCAGTGGTGGCCATGTCACTGTGGGGACCATGTCACAGTGGGCAGCAGGTCAGTGGTGCCCATGTCACTGTGAGGTCATGTCACAGTGTGCAGCAGGTCAGTGGTGACCATGTCACAGTGAGCAACAGGCCACTGGTTGCCATGTCACTGTGGGGTCTATGTCACAGTGGGCAGCAGGTCAGTGGTGGCGATGTCACAATGGGGGCCATGTCACAGTGGGCAGCAGGTCACTAGTGGCCACGTCACTGTGGGGCCATGTCACAGTGTGCAGCAGGTCAGTGATGGCCATGTCACAGTGAGCAACAGGCCACTGGTTGCCATGTCACTGTGGGGGCTATGTCACATTGGGCAGCAAGTCAGTGCTGGCCATTTCACTATGGGGGCCATGTCACAGTGGGCAGGAAGTCAGTGCTGCCATGTCACTATGGGGGCCATATCACAGTGGGCAGCAGGTCATTGGTGGCCATGTCACTATGGGGGCTATGTCACATTGGGCAGCAGGTCAGTGGTGGCCATGTAACCGTGAGGTCATGTCACATTGTGCAGCAGGTCAGTGGTGGCCATGTCACAGTGAGAAACAGGCCACTGGTTGCCATGTCACTGTGGGGGCTATGTCACAGTGGGCAGCAGGTCAGTTGTGGCCAAGTCTCTATGGGGGCCATGTCACAGTGGGCAGCAGGTCAGTGGTGGCCAGGTCACCGTGGGGCTATGTCACAGTGGTCAGCGGATCAGTGGTGGCCATGTCACTGTGGGGACCATGTCACACCGGGCAGCAGGTCAGTTGTGGCCATGTCACTATGAGTCCATGTCACAGTGGGCAGCAGGTCAGTTGTGGCCATGTCACTATGGGGGCTATCTCACAGTGGGCAGAAGGTCAGTGGTGGCCATGTCACTGTGAGGTCATGTCACAGTGTGCAGCAGGTCAGTGGTGGCCATGTCACAGTGAGCAATAGGCTACTCATTGCCATGTCACTGTGGGGGCTATGTCACAGTGGGAAGCAGGTCAGTGGTGGCCATGTCACTATGGGGGCCATGTCACATTGGGCAGCAGGTCAGTGGTGGCCATGTCACTGTGAGGTCATGTCACAATGTGCAGCAGGTCAGTGCTGGCCATGTCACAGTGAGAAACAGGCCACTGGTTGCCATGTCACTGTCGGGGCTATGTCACAGTGGGCAGAAGGTCAGTGGTGGCCATGTCACTATGGGGGCCATGTCACAGTGGGCAGCAGGTCAGTGGTGGCCATGTCACTGTGGGGGCCATGTCAGAGTGGTCAGCAGGTCAGTGGTGGCCATGTCACTGTGGTGGCCATGTCACTGGTGTTAGCGGGTCAGTGGTGGCCATGTCACTGTGAGGTCATGTCACAGTGGGCAGCAGATCAGTTGTGGCCATGTCACAATGAGCAACAGTCCACTGGTGGCCATGTCACTGTGGTGGCCAGTCACAGTGGGCAGCAGGTCAGTGGTGGCCACGTCACTGTGGGGCCATGTGATAGTGGGCAGCATGTCAGTAGTGATCATGTTACTGTATGGGACATGTCACAGTGGGGAGCAGGTCAGTGGTGGCCATGTCACTGTGAGGTCATGTCACAGTGTGCAGCAGGTCAGTGGTGGCCATGTCACAGTGAGCAACAGTCCACTTGTTGCCATGTCACTGTGGGGGCTATGTCACAGTGGGCAGCAGGTCAGTTGTGGCCATGTCACTATGGGGGCCATGTCACAGTGGGCAGCAGGTCAGTGGTGGCCATGTCACAGTGGGGGCCATGTCACAGTGGTCAGCGTGTCAGTGGTGGCCATGTCACTGTGGGGGCCATGTCACAGTGGGCAGCGTGTCAGTGGTGGCCATGTCTCTGTGGGGGCCATGTCACAGTGTGTAGCGGGTCAGTGGTGGCCATGTCACTGTGGGGGTGTCGCGGATGAAAGTATTGACACGGCAATATTTAGTAAGAAATCTAGATTTATTAATAACTAACAGCAATTTGTTATTATAAAATAATTCAGAAATACTAAAAGAAAGAAAAGCGACTTATTCAGATTCTAAAATGACAAGATTCACACTAACTTACTTAACGGTACCTATATATACATATATACACATGCATGTACATAACAAAATGGACAAACATACAGAAACAAAGGTGTTTGGATTCAGTGGAATGAACACAGAACAGACATACACACACAGAAACAAGGGTACGTACCCACACACACACACACACACACAGAGTAAAGAGAAGCTAGCTCAAAGAAAATTTCCCTCTTGAGTTTAGAGCAAATACTCACAATGCCTTGGCATTCCTCAACGGGCGATAATTGAGACTCAAGCGGGGGACTTCGCCCTGGCCTTCCGTCTGGAGCAGACGACACCTTAAGGGTTTGGTACCTGAGAGGCGTCCCAGCTCAGGGGAGATGCTGGTCACAGGCCCACTGCGATCCAGGAGAGCTCAAAGGGTCTCCCTGGTGGTCGCCATTTATAGGGTCCAAGATAATTGACTTTTGTCAAATGCCTTCTGGTGCCTTCCAGCAGTTACAAAAGAATTTGATTAATGTGCGACTCTGTTATTGTTCCCATTTGACCACATCCCAGGCACAGGTGTGCCAGGCCCTTAGGAGTTGATGGGCCATTTTAACCATTTCCGAGCAATCGGGAGGGGCAGGAGCCAGGCTCGTTAACATTGTCAGTCCTTATCTCCACAGACTGGTGTATAGCTCGGGGGATGTGGGTGGAATCGCACCTAGCACCAAGCAGCCCAACAAAGAGGGGCGGGGGGGGGGGTAAGGATTGCACCACCACAGGGGGCCATGTCACAGTGTTCAGTGGTTCAGTGGTGGCCATGTCACTGTGGGGGCCATGTCACAGTGGGCAGCAGGTCAGTGGTGGCCATGTCACTGTGAGGTCATGTCACAGTGTTCAGCAGATCAGTTGTGGCCATGTTACAATGAGCAACAGTCCACTGGTGGCCATGTCACTGTGGTGGCCAGTCACAGTGGGCAGCAGGTCAGTGGTGGCCACGTCACTGTGGGGCCATGTGACAGTGGGAAGCATGTCAGTAGTGATCATTTTACTGTATGGGACATGTCACAGTGGGGAGCAGGTCAGTGGTGGCCATGTCACAGTGAGCAACAGGCCACTGGTGGCCATGTCACTGTGGTGGCCAGTCACAGTGGGCAGACGGTCAGTGGTGGCCACGTCACTGTGGGGCCATGTCACACTGGGCAGCATATCAGTAGTGATCATGTTACTGTATGGGACATGTCACAGTGGGCAGAAGGTCAGTGGTGGCCATGTCACTATGGGGGCCATGTCACAGTGGGCAGCAGGTCAGTGGTGGCCATGTCACTGTGGGGGCCATGTCAGAGTGGTCAGCGGGTCAGTGGTGGCCATGTCACTGTGGGGGCCATGTCACAGGTGTCAGCGGGTCAGTGGTGGCCATGTCACTGTGAGGTCATGTCACAGTGGGCAGCAGATCAGTTGTGGCCATGTCACAATAAGCAACAGTCCACTGGTGGCCATGTCACTGTGGTGGCCAGTCACAGTGGGCAGCAGGTCAGTGGTGGCCACGTCACTGTGGGGCCATGTGACAGTGGACAGCATGTCAGTAGTGATCATGTTACTGTATGGGACATGTCACAGTGGGGAGCAGGTCAGTGGTGGCCATGTCACAGTGAGCAACAGGCCACTGGTTACCATGACACTGTGGTGGCTATGTCACAATGGGCAGCATGTCAGTGGTGGCCATGTCACTATGGGGGCTATGTCAGAGTGGGCAGCAGGTCAGTGCTGGCCATGTCACTGTGGGGGGCATGTCACAATGAGCAACAGTCCACTGGTGGACATGTCACTGTGGTGGCCAGTCATAGTGGGCAGCAGGTCAGTGGTGGCCATGTCACTGTGGGGGCCATGTCACAGTGGTCAGCGGGTCAGTGGTGGCCATGTCACTGTGGGGGCCATGTCACAGTGTTCAGCGGGTCAGTGGTGGCCATGTCACTGTGAGGTCATGTCACAGTGTGCAGCAGGTCAGTGGTGGCCATGTCACAGTGAGCAACAGGCCACTGGTTGCCATGTCACTGTGGGGGCCATGTCAAAGTGGTCAGCGGGTCAGTGGTGGCCATATCAGTGTGAGGCCATGCCACATTGGGCAGCAGATCAGTTGTGGCCATGTCACAATGAGCAACAGTCCACTGGTGGCCATGTCACTGTGGTGGCCAGTCACAGTGGGCAGCAGGTCAGTGGTGGCCACGTCACTGTGGGGCCATGTGACAGTGGGCAGCATGTCAGTAGTGATCATGTTAGTCTATGGGACATGTCACAGTGGGGAGCAGGTCAGTGGTGGCCATGTCACTGTGAGGGCCATGTCACAGTGTGCAGCAGGTCAGTGGTGGCCATGTCACAGTGAGCAACAGTCCACTTCTTGCCATGTCACTGTGGGGGGTATGTCACAGTGGGCAGAAGGTCAGTGGTGGCCATGTCACTATGGGGGCCATGTCACAGTGGTCAGCGTTGCAGTGGTGGCCACGTCACTGTGGGGGCCATGTCACAGTGGTCAGCGGGTCAGTGGTGGCCAGGTCACTGTGGGGCCATGTCACAGTGGGCAGCATGTCAGTAGTGATCATGTTACTGTATGGGACATGTCACAATGGGGAGGAGGTCAGTGGTGGCCATGTCACTGTGAGGTCATGTCACAGTGTGCAGCAGGTCTAGTGGTGGCCATGTCACAGTGAGCAACAGGCCACTGGTTGCCATGTCACTGTGGTGGGTATGTCACAGTGGGCAGCAGGTCAGTAGTGGCCATGTCACTATGGGGGCCATGTCACAGTGTGCAGCAGGTCAGTGGTGGCCATGTCACTATGGGGGCTATGTCACAGTGTGCAGCAGGTCAGTGGTGGCCATGTCACTATGGGGGCCATGTCACAGTGTGCAGCAGGTCAGTGGTGGCCATGTCACTATGGGGGCTATGTCACAGTGGGCAGCAGGTCAGTGCTAGCCATGTCACTATGGGGGGCATGTCACAGTGGGCAGCAGGTCAGTGGTGGCCATTTCACTGTGGGGGCCATGTCACAATGGTCAGCGGGTCAGTGGTGGTCATGTCACTGTGTGGTCATGTCACAGTGGGCAGCAGATCAGTTGTGGCCATGTCACAATGACCAACAGTCCACTGATCGCCATGTCACTGTGGTGGCGACTCACAGTGGGCAGCAGGTCAGTTGTGGCCATGTCACAATGAGCAACAGTCCACTGGTGGCCATGTCATTGTGGTGGCTGGTCACAGTGGGCAACAGGTCAGTGGTGGCCATGTCACTATGGGGGCCATGTCACAGTGGGCAGCAGGTCAGTGGTGGCCATGTCACTATGGGGGCCATGTCACAGTGGGCAGCAGGTCAGTGGTGGCCATGTCACTATGGGGGCCATGTCACAGTGTGCAGCAGGTCAGTGGTGGCCATGTCACTATGGGGGCCATGTCACAGTGGGCAGCAGGTCAGTGTTGGCCATGTCACTATGGGGGCCATGTCACAGTGGGCAGCAGGTCAGTGGTGGCCATGTCACTATGGGGGCTATGTCACAGTGGGCAGCAGGTCAGTGCTGGCCATGTCACTGTGGGGGCCATGTCACAGTGGGCAGCAGGTCAGTGGTGGCCATGTCACTGTGGGGGCCATGTCACAGTGGGCAGCAGGTCAGTGGTGGCCATGTCACTATGGGGGCCATGTCACAGTGGGCAGCAGGTCAGTGGTGGCCATGTCACTATGGGGGCTATGTCACAGTGGGCAGCAGGTCAGTGCTGGCCATGTCACTGTGGGGGCCATGTCACAGTGGGCAGCAGGTCAGTGGTGGCCATGTCACTGTGGGGGCCATGTCACAGTGGGCAGCAGTTCAGTGGTGGCCATGTGACTGTGGGGGCCATGTCACAGTGGTCAGCGGGTCAGTGGTGGCCATGTGACTGTGGGGGCCATGTCACAGTGGTCAGCGGGTCAGTGGTGGCCATGTCACTTTGGGGGCCATGTCACAGTGGTCAGCGTGTCAGTGGTGGCCATGTCACTGTGAGGTCATGTCCCAATGGGCAGCAGATCAGTTGTGGCCATGTCACAGTGAGCAACAGGCCACTGATTGCCATGTCACTGTGGGGGGTATGTCACAGTGGGCACCAGGTCAGTTGTGGCCATGTAACTATGGGGGCCATGTCAGAGTGGGCAGCAGGTCAGTGGTGGCCATGTCACTATGGGTCCATGTCACATTGGGCAGCAGGTCAGTGGTGGCCATGTCACTGTGGGGGCCATGTCACAGTGGTCAGCGGGTCAGTGGTGGATATGTCACTGTGGGGGCCATGTCACAGTGGGCAGCAGGTCAGTTGTGGCCATGTCACAATCAGCAACAGTCCACGGGTGGCCATGTCACTGTGGTGGCCAGTCACAGTGGGCAGCAGGTCTGTGGTGGCCACGTCACTGTGGCGCCATGTGACAGTGGGCAGCATGTCAGTAGTGATCATGTTACTCTATGGGACATGTCACAGTGGGGAGCAGGTCAGTGGTGGTCATGTCACAGTGAGCAACAGGCCACTGGTTGCCATGACACTGTGGGGGGTATGTCACAGTGGGCAGCAGGTCAGTTGTGGCCATGTCACTATGGGGGCCATGTCACAGTGGGCAACAGGTCAGTGGTGGCCATGTCATTATGGGGGCCATGTCACAGTGGGCAGCAGGTCAGTGGTGGCCATGTCACTGTGGGGGCCATGTCACAGTGGTCAGCGGGTCAGTGGTGGCCATGTCACAGTGAGCAACAGGCCACTGGTTGCAATGTCACTATGGGGGCCATGTCACAGTGGTCAGCGGGTCAGTGGTGGCCATATCAGTGTGAGGCCATGCCACATTGGGCAGCAGATCAGTTGTGGCCATGTCACTATCGGGGCCATGTCACAGAGGGCAGCAGGTCAGTGGTGGCCATGTCACTGTGGGGGCCATGTCACAGTGGTCAGCGGGTCAGTCGTGGCCATGTCACTGTGGGGGCCATGTCACAGTGGTCAGCGGGTCAGTGGTGGCCATGTCACAGTGGTCAGCGTGTCAGTTGTGGCCATGTCACTGTGAGGTCATGTCACAGTGGGCAGCAGATCAGTTGTGGCCATGTCACAATGAGCAACAGTCCACTGGTGGCCATGTCACTGTGGTGGCCAGTCACAGTGGGCAGAAGGTCAGTGGTGGCCACGTCACTGTGGGGCCATGTGACAGTGGGCAGCATGTCAGTAGTGATCATGTTATTGTATGGGACATGTCACAGTGTGGAGCAGGTCAGTGGTGGCCATGTCACTGTGAGGTCATGTCACACTGTGCAGCAGGTCAGTGGTGGCCATGTCACAGTGAGCAACAGGCCACTGGTTGGCATGTCACTGTGGGGGGTATGTCACAATGGGCAGCAGGTCAGTGGTGGCCATGTCACTATGGGGGCTATGTCACAGTGGGTAGCAGGTCAGTGGTTGCCATGTCACTGTGGGGGTCATGTTACAGTGGTCAGCGTGTAAGTGGTGGCCATGTCACAGTAAGGCCATGTCACAGTGGGCAGCAGATCAGTTGTGGCCATGTCACTATGGGGGCCATGTCACAGTGGGCAGCAGGTCAGTGGTGGCCATGTCACTGTGAGGTCATGTCAGAGTGTGTGGCAAGTCAGTGGTGGCCATGTCACTGTGAGCAACAGGCCACTGGTTGCCATGTCACTGTGGGGGCTATGTCACAGTGGGCAGCAGGTCAGTTGTGGCCAAGTCTCTATGGCGGCTATGTCACAGTGGGCAGCATGTCAGTGGCGGCCATGTCACTATGGGGGCTATGTCACATTGGGCAGCAGGTCAGTGGTGGCCATGTCACTGTGAGGTCATGTCACAGTGGGGAGCATGTCAGTGGTGGCCATGTCACAGTGAGAAACAGGCCACTTGTTGCCATGTCACTGTGGGGGCTATGTCACAGAGGGCAGCAGGTCAGTTGTGGCCAAGTCTCTATGGGGGCTATGTCACAGTGGGTAGCAGGTTAGTGGTGGCCATGTCACTATGGGGGCCATGTCACAGTGGGCAGCAGGTCAGTGGTGGCCATGTCACAGTGAGAAACAGGCCACTTGTTGCCATGTCACTGTGGGGGCTATGTCACAGAGGGCAGCAGGTCAGTTGTGGCCAAGTCTCTATGGGGGCCATGTCACAGTGGTCAGCAGGTCAGTGGTGGCCATGTCACTATGGGGGCCATGTCACAGTGGGCAGCAGGTCAGTGGTGGCCACGTCACTGTGAGGTCATGTCACAGTCTGCAGCAGATCAGTGGTGGCCATGTCACAGTGAGCAACAGGCCACTGGTTGCCATGTCACTGTGGGAGCTATGTCACAGTGGGCAGCAGGTCAGTTGTGGCCATGTCACTATGGGGGCCATGTCACAGTGGGCAGCAGGTCAGTAGTGGCCATGTCACTATGGGGCCATGTCACAGTGGGCAGCAGGTCAGTGGTGGCCATGTCACTGTGGGGGCCATGTCACAGTGGGCAGCAGGTCAGTGGTGGCCATGTCATTGTGGGGGCCATGTCACAGTGGTCAGCGGGTCAGTGGTGGCCATGTCACTGTGGGGGCCATGTCACAGTGGGCAGCAGGTCAGTGGTAATCATGTTACTGTTTGGGACATGTCACAGTGGGGAGCAGGTCTGTAGTGGCCATGTCACTGTGATGTCATGACACAGTGGGCAGCAGATCAGTTGTGGCCATGTCACAGTGAGCAACAGGCCACTGGTTGCCATGTCACTGTGGGGGTTATGTCAGAGTTGATAGCAGGTCACTGGTGGCCATTTCACTGTGGGGTCCATGTCACAGTGGGCAGCATGTCAGTGGTGATCATGTTACTGTTTGGGACATGTAACAGTGGGGAGCAGGTCAGTGGTGGTCATGTCACTGTGGTGGCCAGTCACAGTGGGCAGCGGGTCAGTGGTGGCCACGTCACTGTGAGGTCATGTGACAGTGGGCAGCATGTCAGTAGTGATCATGATACTGTATGGGACATGTCACAGTGGGGAAAAGGTCAGTGGTGGCCATGTCACTGTGAGGTCATGTCACAGTGGGCAGCAGATCAGTTGTGGCCATGTCACAATGAGCAACAGTCCACTGGTGGCCATGTCACTACGGTGGCCAATCACAGTGGGCAGCAGGTCAGTGGTGGCCACGTCACTGTGGGGCCATGTGACAGTGGGCAGCATGTCCGTAGTGATGATGTTACTGTATGGGACATGTCACAGTGGGCAGCAGGTCAGTGGTGGATATGTCACTGTGAGGGCCATGTCACAGTCTGCAGCAGGTCAGTGGTGGTCATGTCACAGTGAGCAACAGGACACTGGTTGCCATGTCACTGTGGGGGCTATGTCACAGTGGGCAGCAGGTCAGTTGTGGCCATGTCACTATGGGGGCCATGTCACAGTGGGCAGCAGGTCAGTGGTGGCCATGTAACTATGGGGGCCATGTCACAGTGGGCAGCAGGTCAGTGGTGGCCATGTCACTGTGGGGGCCATGTCACAGTGGCCAGCGGGTCAGTGGTGGCCATGTCACTGTGAGGACATGTCACAGTGTGCAGAAAGTCAGTGGTGGCCATGTCACAGTGAGCAACAGGCCACTGGTTACCATGTTACTGTGGGGGCTATGTCACAGTGGGCAGCAGGTCAGTGGTGACCATGTCACTATGGGGTCTATGTCACATTGGGCAGCAGGTCAGTGGTGGCCATGTCACAGTGAGGTCATGTCACAGTGTGCAGCAGGTTAGTGGTGACCATGTCACAGTGAGCAACAGGCCACTGGTTGCCATGTCACTGTGGGGGCTATGTCACAGTGGGCAGCAGGTCAGTGCTGGCCATGTCACTATGGGGGCCATGTCACAGTGGGCAGCAGGTCAGTTGTGGCCATGTCACTATGGGGGCTACGTAACAGTGGGCAGCAGGTCAGTGCTGGCCATGTCACTATGGGGGCTATGTCACAGTTGATAGCAGGTCACTGGTGGCCATTTCACTGTGGGGGCCATGTCACATTGGGCAGCAGGTCAGTGGTGGCCATGTCTCTATGGGGTCCATGTCACAATGGGAAGCAGGTCAGTAGTGGCCACGTCACTGTGAGCAACAGGCCACTGGTTGCCATCTCACTGTGGGGGCTATGTCACAGTGGGCAGCAGGTCAGTGCTGGCCATGTCACTATGGGGGCCATGTCACAGTGGGCAGCAGGTCAGTGGTGGCCATGTCACTGTGGGGGCCATGTCACAGGTGTCATCGGGTCAGTGGTGGCCATGTCACTGTGAGGTCATTTCATAGTGGGCAGCAGATCAGTTGTGGCCATGTCACAATGAGCAAGAGTCCACTGGTGGCCATGTCACTGTGGTGGCCACTCACAGTGGGCAGCACGTCAGTGGTGGCCACGTCACAGTGAGCAACAGGCCACTGGTTGCCATGTCACTGTGGGGGCTATGTCACAGTGGGCAGCAGGTCAGTGGTGGCCATGTCACTATGGGGGCCATGTCACAGTGGGCAGCAGGTCAGTGGTGACCATATCACTGTGGGGGCCATGTCACAGGTGTCAGCGGGTCAGTGGTGGCCATGTCACTATGGGGGCCATGTCACAGTGGGCAGTAGGTCAGTGGTGGCCATGTCACTGTGTGGGCGATGTCACCATGGTCAGCGGTCTGTGGTGGCCATGTCACTGTGGGGGCCATTCCACAGGTGTCAGCGGGTCAGTGGTGGCCATGTCACTGTGGGGGCTATGTCACAGAGGGCAGCAGGTCAGTTGTGGCCATGTCACTATGGGGGCCATGTCACAGTGGGCAGCAGGTCAGTGGTGGCCATGTCACTATGGGGGCCATGTCACAGTGGGCAACAGATCAGTGGTGGCCATGTTACTGTGGGGTCCATGTCACAGTGGTCAGCGGGTCAGTGGTGGCCATGTCACTGTGGGGGCCATGTCACTATGGGGGCCATGTCACAGTGGGCAGTAGGTCAGTGGTGGCCATGTCACTGTGGGGGCCATGTCACTGGTGTCAGCGGGTCAGTAGTGGCCATGTCACTGTGAGGTCATGTCACATTGGACAGCAGGTCAGTGGTGGCCATGTCTCCGTGAGGTCATGTCACAGTGTGCAGAAGGTCAGTGGTGGCCATATCACAGTGAGCAACATGCCACTGGTTGCCATGTCACTGTGGGGGCTATGTCACAGTGGGCAGCAGGACAGTAGTGGCCATGTCACTATGGGGGCCATGTCACAGTTGGCAGCAGGTCAGCGGTGGCCATGTCACTATAGGGGCCATGCCACAGTGGGCAGCAGGTCAGTAGTGGCCACGTCACTGTGGGGCCCTGTTACAGTGTGCAGCAGGTCAGTGATGGCCATGTCACTATGGGGGCCATGTCACAGTGGGCAGCAGGTCAGTGGTGGCCATGTCACTATGGGGGCCATGTCACAGTGGGCAGCAGGTCAGTGGTGGCCATGTCACTATGGGGGCCATATCACAGTGGGCAGCATGTCAGTGGTGGCCATGTCACTGTGAGGTCATGTCACAGTGAGCAGCAGGTCAGTGGTGGCCATGTCACAGTGAGCAACAGGCCACTGGTTGCCATGTCACTGTGGGGGCTATGTCACACTGGGCAGCAGGTCAGTTGTGGCCATGTCACTATGGGAGGCATGTCATAGTGGGCAGCAGGCTAGTGGTGGCCATGTCACTGTGAGGTCATGTCACAGTGTGCAGCAGGTCAGTGGTGGCCATGTCACAGTGAGCAACAGGCCAGTGGTTGCCATGTCACTGTGGGGGCTATGTCACATTGGGCAGCAGGTCAGTGGTGGCCATGTCACAGTGAGGTCATGTCACAGTGTGCAGCAGGTCAGTGATGGCCATGTCACAGTGAGAAAAAGGCCACTGGTTGCCATGTCACTCTGGGGGCTATGTCACAGTGGGCAGCAGGTCAGTGCTGGCCATGTCACTATGGGGGCCATGTCACTTTGGACAGCAGGTCAGTGGTGGCCACGTCACTGTGGGGCCTTGTGACAGTGGGAAGCATGTCAGTAGTGATCATGTTACTGTATGGGATTGATACAGTGGGGAGCAGGTCAGTGGTGGCCATGTCAATGTGAGGTAATGTCACTGTGGGCAGAAGGTCAGTGGTGGTCATGTCACAGTGAGCAGCAGGTCAGTGGTGGCCATGTCACTATGGGCGCTATGTCACATTTGGCAGCAGGTCAGTGGTGGCCATGTCACAGTGAGGTCATGTCACAGTGTGCAGCAGGTCAGTGGTGGCCATGTCACAGTGAGAAAAATGCCACTGGTTGCCATGTCACTGTGGGGGCTATGTCACAGTGGGCAGCAGGTCAGTTGTGGCCAAGTCTATATGGGGCCATGTTACAGTGGGCAGCAGTTCAGTGGTGCCCAATTCACTGTGGGGCTATGTCACAGTGGTCAACGGGTCAGTGGTGGCCATGTCACTGTGGGGGCCATGTCACAGTGTGCAGCAGGTCAGTAGTGGCCACATCACTGTGGGGCCATGTCACAGTGTGCAGCAGGTCATTGATGGCCATGTCACAGTGAGCAACAGGCCACTGGATGCTATGTCACTGTGGGGGCTATGTCACAGTGGGCAGCAGGTCATTTGTGGCCATGCCACTATGGGGGCCATGTCACAGTGGGCAGCAGGTTAGTGGTGGCCATGTCACTATGGGGTCCATGTCACAGTGGGCAGCAGGTCAGTAGTGGCCACGTCACTGTGGGGCCATGTCACAGTGGGGAGCAGGTCAGTGATGGCCATGTCACAGTGAGTAACAGGCCACTGGTTGCCATGTCACTGTGGGGGCTATGTCACAGTGGGCAGCAGGTCAGTGCTGGCCATGTCACTATGGGGGCCATGTCACAGTGGGCAGCAGGTCAGTAGTGGCCACGTCACTGTGGGGCCATGTCACAGTGGGGAGCAGGTCAGTGATGGGCATGTCATAGTGAGTAACAGGCCACTGGTTGCCATGTCACTGTGGGGGCCATGTCACAGTGGGCAGCATGTCAGTGGTGGCCATGTCACTGTGGGGGCCATGTCACAGTGGTCAGCGGGTCAGTGGTGGCCATGTCACTGTGGGGGCCATGTCACAGGTGTCATCGGGTCAGTGGAGGCCATGTCACTGTGAGGTCATGTCACAGTGGGCATCAGATCAGTTGTGGCCATATCACAATGAGCAACAGTCCACTGGTGGCCATGTCACTGTGGTGGCCAATCTCAGTGGGCAGCAGGTCAGTGGTGGCCACATCACTGTGGGGCCATGTGACAGTGGGCAGCATGTCAGTAGTGATCATGTTACTGTATGGGACATATCACAGTGGGGAGCAGGTCAGTGGTGGCCATGTCACTGTGAGGTCATGTCACAGTGTGCAGCAGGTCAGTGGTGGCCATGTCACAGTGAGCAACAGGCCACTGGTTGCCATGTCACTGTGGGGGCTATGTCACAGCGGGCAGGAGGTCAGTGCTGGCCATGTCACTATGGGGGCCATGTCACAGTGGGCAGCAGGTCAGTGGTGGCCATGTCACTATTGGGGCTATATCACATTGGGCAGCAGGTCAGTGGTGGCCATGTCACAGTGAGGTCATGTCACAGTGTGCAGCAGGTCAGTGGTGGCCATGTCACAGTGAGAAAAAGGCCACTGGTTGCCATGTCACTGTGGGGGCTATGTCACAGTGGTCAGCGGATCAGTGGTGGCCATGTCACTATGGGGGCCATGTCACAGTGGGGAGAAGGTCAGTGGTGGCCATGTCACAATGGGGTCCATGTCACAGTGGGCAGCAGGTCAGTGGTGGGCATGTCACTATCGGGGCCATGTCACTGTGGGGGCTATGTCACAGTGTGCAGCAGGTCAGTGGTGGCCATGTCACTGTGGGGCTATGTCACAGTGTTCAGCGGATCAGTGGTGGCCATGTCACAATGGGGACCATGTAACAGTGGGCAGCAGGTCAGTTGTGGCCATGTCACTATTGGTCCATGTCACAGTGAGCAGAAGGTCAGTGGTGGCCATGTCACTGTGAGGTCATGTCACAGTGTGCAGCAGGTCAGTGATGGCCATGTCACAGTGAGCAACAGGCCACTGGTTGCCATGTCACTGTGGGGGCTATGTCACAGTGGGCAGCAGGTCAGTTGTGGCCAAGTCACTATGGGGGCCATGTCACAGTGGGCAGCAGGTCAGTGGTGGACAGGTCACTATGGGGCTATGTCACAGTGGTCAGCGGATCAGTAGTGGCCATGTCACTGTGAGGTCATGTCACAGTGTGCAGCAGGTCAGTGGTGACCATGTCACACTGAGCAACAGGCCACTGGTTGCCATGTCACTGTGGGGGCTATGTCACAGTGGGCAGCAGGTCAGTAGTGGCCATGTCAATGTGGGGCCATGTCACAGTGGGGAGCATGTCAGTGGTGGCCATGTCACAGTGAGAAACAGGCCACTTGTTGCCATGTCACTGTGGGGGCTATGTCACAGAGGGCAGCAGGTCAGTTGTGGCCAAGTCTCTATGGGGGCTATGTCACAGTGGGTAGCAGGTTAGTGGTGGCCATGTCACTATGGGGGCCATGTCACAGTGGGCAGCAGGTCAGTGGTGGCCATGTCACAGTGAGAAACAGGCCACTTGTTGCCATGTCACTGTGGGGGCTATGTCACAGAGGGCAGCAGGTCAGTTGTGGCCAAGTCTCTATGGGGGCCATGTCACAGTGGTCAGCAGGTCAGTGGTGGCCATGTCACTATGGGGGCCATGTCACAGTGGGCAGCAGGTCAGTGGTGGCCACGTCACTGTGAGGTCATGTCACAGTCTGCAGCAGATCAGTGGTGGCCATGTCACAGTGAGCAACAGGCCACTGGTTGCCATGTCACTGTGGGAGCTATGTCACAGTGGGCAGCAGGTCAGTTGTGGCCATGTCACTATGGGGGCCATGTCACAGTGGGCAGCAGGTCAGTAGTGGCCATGTCACTATGGGGCCATGTCACAGTGGGCAGCAGGTCAGTGGTGGCCATGTCACTGTGGGGGCCATGTCACAGTGGGCAGCAGGTCAGTGGTGGCCATGTCATTGTGGGGGCCATGTCACAGTGGTCAGCGGGTCAGTGGTGGCCATGTCACTGTGGGGGCCATGTCACAGTGGGCAGCAGGTCAGTGGTAATCATGTTACTGTTTGGGACATGTCACAGTGGGGAGCAGGTCTGTAGTGGCCATGTCACTGTGATGTCATGACACAGTGGGCAGCAGATCAGTTGTGGCCATGTCACAGTGAGCAACAGGCCACTGGTTGCCATGTCACTGTGGGGGTTATGTCAGAGTTGATAGCAGGTCACTGGTGGCCATTTCACTGTGGGGTCCATGTCACAGTGGGCAGCATGTCAGAGGTGATCATGTTACTGTTTGGGACATGTAACAGTGGGGAGCAGGTCAGTGGTGGTCATGTCACTGTGGTGGCCAGTCACAGTGGGCAGCGGGTCAGTGGTGGCCACGTCACTGTGAGGTCATGTGACAGTGGGCAGCATGTCAGTAGTGATCATGATACTGTATGGGACATGTCACAGTGGGGAAAAGGTCAGTGGTGGCCATGTCACTGTGAGGTCATGTCACAGTGGGCAGCAGATCAGTTGTGGCCATGTCACAATGAGCAACAGTCCACTGGTGGCCATGTCACTACGGTGGCCAATCACAGTGGGCAGCAGGTCAGTGGTGGCCACGTCACTGTGGGGCCATGTGACAGTGGGCAGCATGTCCGTAGTGATGATGTTACTGTATGGGACATGTCACAGTGGGCAGCAGGTCAGTGGTGGATATGTCACTGTGAGGGCCATGTCACAGTCTGCAGCAGGTCAGTGGTGGTCATGTCACAGTGAGCAACAGGACACTGGTTGCCATGTCACTGTGGGGGCTATGTCACAGTGGGCAGCAGGTCAGTTGTGGCCATGTCACTATGGGGGCCATGTCACAGTGGGCAGCAGGTCAGTGGTGGCCATGTAACTATGGGGGCCATGTCACAGTGGGCAGCAGGTCAGTGGTGGCCATGTCACTGTGGGGGCCATGTCACAGTGGCCAGCGGGTCAGTGGTGGCCATGTCACTGTGAGGACATGTCACAGTGTGCAGAAAGTCAGTGGTGGCCATGTCACAGTGAGCAACAGGCCACTGGTTACCATGTTACTGTGGGGGCTATGTCACAGTGGGCAGCAGGTCAGTGGTGACCATGTCACTATGGGGTCTATGTCACATTGGGCAGCAGGTCAGTGGTGGCCATGTCACAGTGAGGTCATGTCACAGTGTGCAGCAGGTTAGTGGTGACCATGTCACAGTGAGCAACAGGCCACTGGTTGCCATGTCACTGTGGGGGCTATGTCACAGTGGGCAGCAGGTCAGTGCTGGCCATGTCACTATGGGGGCCATGTCACAGTGGGCAGCAGGTCAGTTGTGGCCATGTCACTATGGGGGCTACGTAACAGTGGGCAGCAGGTCAGTGCTGGCCATGTCACTATGGGGGCTATGTCACAGTTGATAGCAGGTCACTGGTGGCCATTTCACTGTGGGGGCCATGTCACATTGGGCAGCAGGTCAGTGGTGGCCATGTCTCTATGGGGTCCATGTCACAATGGGAAGCAGGTCAGTAGTGGCCACGTCACTGTGAGCAACAGGCCACTGGTTGCCATCTCACTGTGGGGGCTATGTCACAGTGGGCAGCAGGTCAGTGCTGGCCATGTCACTATGGGGGCCATGTCACAGTGGGCAGCAGGTCAGTGGTGGCCATGTCACTGTGGGGGCCATGTCACAGGTGTCATCGGGTCAGTGGTGGCCATGTCACTGTGAGGTCATTTCATAGTGGGCAGCAGATCAGTTGTGGCCATGTCACAATGAGCAAGAGTCCACTGGTGGCCATGTCACTGTGGTGGCCACTCACAGTGGGCAGCACGTCAGTGGTGGCCACGTCACAGTGAGCAACAGGCCACTGGTTGCCATGTCACTGTGGGGGCTATGTCACAGTGGGCAGCAGGTCAGTGGTGGCCATGTCACTATGGGGGCCATGTCACAGTGGGCAGCAGGTCAGTGGTGACCATATCACTGTGGGGGCCATGTCACAGGTGTCAGCGGGTCAGTGGTGGCCATGTCACTATGGGGGCCATGTCACAGTGGGCAGTAGGTCAGTGGTGGCCATGTCACTGTGTGGGCGATGTCACCATGGTCAGCGGTCTGTGGTGGCCATGTCACTGTGGGGGCCATTCCACAGGTGTCAGCGGGTCAGTGGTGGCCATGTCACTGTGGGGGCTATGTCACAGAGGGCAGCAGGTCAGTTGTGGCCATGTCACTATGGGGGCCATGTCACAGTGGGCAGCAGGTCAGTGGTGGCCATGTCACTATGGGGGCCATGTCACAGTGGGCAACAGATCAGTGGTGGCCATGTTACTGTGGGGTCCATGTCACAGTGGTCAGCGGGTCAGTGGTGGCCATGTCACTGTGGGGGCCATGTCACTATGGGGGCCATGTCACAGTGGGCAGTAGGTCAGTGGTGGCCATGTCACTGTGGGGGCCATGTCACTGGTGTCAGCGGGTCAGTAGTGGCCATGTCACTGTGAGGTCATGTCACATTGGACAGCAGGTCAGTGGTGGCCATGTCTCCGTGAGGTCATGTCACAGTGTGCAGAAGGTCAGTGGTGGCCATATCACAGTGAGCAACATGCCACTGGTTGCCATGTCACTGTGGGGGCTATGTCACAGTGGGCAGCAGGACAGTAGTGGCCATGTCACTATGGGGGCCATGTCACAGTTGGCAGCAGGTCAGCGGTGGCCATGTCACTATAGGGGCCATGCCACAGTGGGCAGCAGGTCAGTAGTGGCCACGTCACTGTGGGGCCCTGTTACAGTGTGCAGCAGGTCAGTGATGGCCATGTCACTATGGGGGCCATGTCACAGTGGGCAGCAGGTCAGTGGTGGCCATGTCACTATGGGGGCCATGTCACAGTGGGCAGCAGGTCAGTGGTGGCCATGTCACTATGGGGGCCATATCACAGTGGGCAGCATGTCAGTGGTGGCCATGTCACTGTGAGGTCATGTCACAGTGAGCAGCAGGTCAGTGGTGGCCATGTCACAGTGAGCAACAGGCCACTGGTTGCCATGTCACTGTGGGGGCTATGTCACACTGGGCAGCAGGTCAGTTGTGGCCATGTCACTATGGGAGGCATGTCATAGTGGGCAGCAGGCTAGTGGTGGCCATGTCACTGTGAGGTCATGTCACAGTGTGCAGCAGGTCAGTGGTGGCCATGTCACAGTGAGCAACAGGCCAGTGGTTGCCATGTCACTGTGGGGGCTATGTCACATTGGGCAGCAGGTCAGTGGTGGCCATGTCACAGTGAGGTCATGTCACAGTGTGCAGCAGGTCAGTGATGGCCATGTCACAGTGAGAAAAAGGCCACTGGTTGCCATGTCACTCTGGGGGCTATGTCACAGTGGGCAGCAGGTCAGTGCTGGCCATGTCACTATGGGGGCCATGTCACTTTGGACAGCAGGTCAGTGGTGGCCACGTCACTGTGGGGCCTTGTGACAGTGGGAAGCATGTCAGTAGTGATCATGTTACTGTATGGGATTGATACAGTGGGGAGCAGGTCAGTGGTGGCCATGTCAATGTGAGGTAATGTCACTGTGGGCAGAAGGTCAGTGGTGGTCATGTCACAGTGAGCAGCAGGTCAGTGGTGGCCATGTCACTATGGGCGCTATGTCACATTTGGCAGCAGGTCAGTGGTGGCCATGTCACAGTGAGGTCATGTCACAGTGTGCAGCAGGTCAGTGGTGGCCATGTCACAGTGAGAAAAATGCCACTGGTTGCCATGTCACTGTGGGGGCTATGTCACAGTGGGCAGCAGGTCAGTTGTGGCCAAGTCTATATGGGGCCATGTTACAGTGGGCAGCAGTTCAGTGGTGCCCAATTCACTGTGGGGCTATGTCACAGTGGTCAACGGGTCAGTGGTGGCCATGTCACTGTGGGGGCCATGTCACAGTGTGCAGCAGGTCAGTAGTGGCCACATCACTGTGGGGCCATGTCACAGTGTGCAGCAGGTCATTGATGGCCATGTCACAGTGAGCAACAGGCCACTGGATGCTATGTCACTGTGGGGGCTATGTCACAGTGGGCAGCAGGTCATTTGTGGCCATGCCACTATGGGGGCCATGTCACAGTGGGCAGCAGGTTAGTGGTGGCCATGTCACTATGGGGTCCATGTCACAGTGGGCAGCAGGTCAGTAGTGGCCACGTCACTGTGGGGCCATGTCACAGTGGGGAGCAGGTCAGTGATGGCCATGTCACAGTGAGTAACAGGCCACTGGTTGCCATGTCACTGTGGGGGCTATGTCACAGTGGGCAGCAGGTCAGTGCTGGCCATGTCACTATGGGGGCCATGTCACAGTGGGCAGCAGGTCAGTAGTGGCCACGTCACTGTGGGGCCATGTCACAGTGGGGAGCAGGTCAGTGATGGGCATGTCATAGTGAGTAACAGGCCACTGGTTGCCATGTCACTGTGGGGGCCATGTCACAGTGGGCAGCATGTCAGTGGTGGCCATGTCACTGTGGGGGCCATGTCACAGTGGTCAGCGGGTCAGTGGTGGCCATGTCACTGTGGGGGCCATGTCACAGGTGTCATCGGGTCAGTGGAGGCCATGTCACTGTGAGGTCATGTCACAGTGGGCATCAGATCAGTTGTGGCCATATCACAATGAGCAACAGTCCACTGGTGGCCATGTCACTGTGGTGGCCAATCTCAGTGGGCAGCAGGTCAGTGGTGGCCACATCACTGTGGGGCCATGTGACAGTGGGCAGCATGTCAGTAGTGATCATGTTACTGTATGGGACATATCACAGTGGGGAGCAGGTCAGTGGTGGCCATGTCACTGTGAGGTCATGTCACAGTGTGCAGCAGGTCAGTGGTGGCCATGTCACAGTGAGCAACAGGCCACTGGTTGCCATGTCACTGTGGGGGCTATGTCACAGCGGGCAGGAGGTCAGTGCTGGCCATGTCACTATGGGGGCCATGTCACAGTGGGCAGCAGGTCAGTGGTGGCCATGTCACTATTGGGGCTATATCACATTGGGCAGCAGGTCAGTGGTGGCCATGTCACAGTGAGGTCATGTCACAGTGTGCAGCAGGTCAGTGGTGGCCATGTCACAGTGAGAAAAAGGCCACTGGTTGCCATGTCACTGTGGGGGCTATGTCACAGTGGTCAGCGGATCAGTGGTGGCCATGTCACTATGGGGGCCATGTCACAGTGGGGAGAAGGTCAGTGGTGGCCATGTCACAATGGGGTCCATGTCACAGTGGGCAGCAGGTCAGTGGTGGGCATGTCACTATCGGGGCCATGTCACTGTGGGGGCTATGTCACAGTGTGCAGCAGGTCAGTGGTGGCCATGTCACTGTGGGGCTATGTCACAGTGTTCAGCGGATCAGTGGTGGCCATGTCACAATGGGGACCATGTAACAGTGGGCAGCAGGTCAGTTGTGGCCATGTCACTATTGGTCCATGTCACAGTGAGCAGAAGGTCAGTGGTGGCCATGTCACTGTGAGGTCATGTCACAGTGTGCAGCAGGTCAGTGATGGCCATGTCACAGTGAGCAACAGGCCACTGGTTGCCATGTCACTGTGGGGGCTATGTCACAGTGGGCAGCAGGTCAGTTGTGGCCAAGTCACTATGGGGGCCATGTCACAGTGGGCAGCAGGTCAGTGGTGGACAGGTCACTATGGGGCTATGTCACAGTGGTCAGCGGATCAGTAGTGGCCATGTCACTGTGAGGTCATGTCACAGTGTGCAGCAGGTCAGTGGTGACCATGTCACACTGAGCAACAGGCCACTGGTTGCCATGTCACTGTGGGGGCTATGTCACAGTGGGCAGCAGGTCAGTAGTGGCCATGTCAATGTGGGGCCATGTCACAGTGTGCAGCAGGTCAGTGATGGCCATGTCACAGTGAGCAACAGGCCACTCTTTGCCATGTCACTGTGGGGGTTGTTTCACAGTGGGCAGCAGGTCAGTGCTGGCCATGTCACTATGGGGGCCACGTCACACTGGGCAGCACGTCAGTGGTGGACATGTCACTATGGGGGCCATGTCACAGTGGGCAGAAGGTCAGTAGTGGCCACGTCACTGTGGGGCCATGTCACAGTGTGCAGCAGGTCAGTGATGGTCATGTCACAGTGAGCAACAGGCCACTGGTTGCCATGTCACTGTGGGGGCTATGTCACAGTGGGCAGCAGGTCAGTTGTGGCCAAGACTCTATGGGGGCCATGTCACAGTGGGCAGCAGGTCAGTGGTGGCCATGTCACTCTGGGGGCCATGTCACTGTGGGTAGAAGGTCAGTAGTGGCCACGTCACTGTGGGGCTATGTCACAGTGGTCAGCGGATCAGTGGTGGCCATGTCACTGTGGGGACCATGTCACAGTGGGCAGCAGGTCAGTTGTGGCCATGTCACTATTGGTCCATGTCACAGTGGGCAGAAGGTCAGTGGTGGCCATGTCACTGTGAGGTCATGTCACAGTGTGCAGCAGGTCAGTGGTGGCCATGTCACAGTGAGCAACAGGCCACTGGTTGCCATGTCACTGTGGGGGCTATGTCACAGTGGGCAGCAGGTCAGTGGTGGCCATGTAACTGTGGGGGCTATGTAACATTGGGCAGCAGGTCAGTGGTGTCCATGTCACTGTGAGGTAATGTGACAGTGTGCAGCAGGTCAGTGGTGGCCATGTCACAGTGAGAAACAGGCCACTTGTTGCCATGTCACTGTGGGTGCTATGTCACAGTGGGCACTAGGTCAGTTGTGGCCAAGTCTCTATGGGGGCCATGTCACAGTGGGCAGCAGGTCAGTGGTGCCCATGTCACTATGGGGGCCATGTCACAGTGGGTAGCAGGTCAGTGGTGGCCAGGTCACTGTGGGGCTATGTCACAGTGGTCAGCGGATCAGTGGTGGCCATGTCACTGTGGGGACCATGTCACAGTGGGCAGCAGGTCAGTTGTGGCCATGTCACTATGGGGGCTATCTCACAGTGGGCAGAAGGTCAATGGTGGCCATGTCACTGTGAGGTCATGTCACAGTGTGCAGCAGGTCAGTGGTGGCCATGTCACAGTGAGCAATAGGCTACTCATTGCCATGTCACTGTGGGGGCTATGTCACAGTGGGAAGCAGGTCAGTGGTGGCCATGTAACTATGGGGGCCATGTCACAGTGGGCAGGAGGTCAGTGGTGGCCATGTCACTATGGAGGCCATGTCACATTGGGCAGCAGGTCAGTGGTGGCCATGTCACTGTGAGGTCATGTCACAATGTGCAGCAGGTCAGTGCTGGCCATGTCACAGTGAGAAACAGGCCACTGGTTGCCATGTCACTGTCGGGGCTATGTCATAGTGGGCAGCAGGTTAGTGGTGGCCATGTCACAGTGAGCAACAGGCCACTGGTTGCCATGTCACTGTGGGGTCTATGTCACATTGGGCAGCAGGTCAGTGGTGGCCATGTCACTGTGAGGTCATGTCACAGTGTGCAGCAGGTTAGTGGTGGCCATGTCACAGTGAGCAACAGGCCACTGGTTGCCATGTCACTGTGGGGTCTATGTCACATTGGGCAGCAGGTCAGTGGTGGCCATGTCACTATGGGGGCCATGTCACAGTGGGCAGCAGGTCAGTGGTGGCCATTTCACTATTGGGGCCATGTCACAGTGGGCAGCAGGTCAGTAGTGGCCACGTCATTGTGGGGCCATGTCACAGTGGTCAGTGGATCAGTGGTGGCCATGTCACTGTGGGGACCATGTCACAGTGGGCAGCAGGTCACTTGTGGCCATGTCACTATGGGTCCATATCACATTGGGCAGCAGGTCAGTGGTGGCCATGTCACTATGGGGACCATGTCACAGTGGGCAGCAAGTCAGAGGTGGCCATGTCACTATGGGGGCTATGTCACATTGGGCAGCAGGTCAGTGGTGTCCATGTCACTGTGAGGTCATGTCACAGTGTGCAACAGGTCAGTGGTGGCCATGTCACAGTGAGAAACAGGCCACTGGTTGCCATGTCACTGTGCGTGCTATGTCACAGTGGGCAGCAGGTCAGTTGTGGCCAAGTCTCTATGGGGGCCATGTCACAGTGGGCAGCAGGTCAGTGGTGCCCATGTTACTATCGGGGCATTGTCACAGTGGGTAGCAGGTCAGTGGTGGCCAGGTCACTGTGGGGCTATGTCACAGTGGTCAGCGGATCAGTGGTGGCCATGTCACTGTGGGTCCATGTCACAGTGGGCAGCAGGTCATTGGTGGCCATGTCACTGTGAGGTCATGTCACAGTGTGCAACAGGTCAGTGGTGGCCATGTCACAGTGAGAAACAGGCCACTGGTTGCCATGTCACTGTGCGTGCTATGTCACAGTGGGCAGCAAGTCAGTTGTGGCCAAGTCTCTATGGGGGCCATGTCACAGTGGGCAGCAGGTCAGTGGTGCCCATGTCACTATCGGGGCCATGTCACAGTGGGTAGCAGTTCAGTGGTGGCCAGGTCACTGTGGGGCTATGTCACAGTGGTCAGCGGATCTGTGGTGGCCATATCACTGTGAGGTCATGTCACAGTGTGCAGCAGGTCAGTGGTGGCCATGTCACTGTGGTGGCCAGTCACAGTGGGCAGCAGGTCAGTGGTGGCTATGTCACTGTGGTGGCCAGTCACAGTGGGCAGCAGGTCAGTGGTGGCCTTGTCACTGTGGTGGCCAGTCACAGTGGGCAGCAGGTTAGTGGTGGACATGTCACTATGGGGGCATGTCACAGTGGGCAGCGGGTCAGTTGTGGCCATGTCACTATGGGGGCCATGTCACAGTGTGCAGCAGGTCAGTGGTGACCATGTCACACTGAGCAACAGGCCACTGGTTTCCATGTCACTGTGGGGGCTATGTCTCAGTGGGCACCAGGTCAGTGGTGGTATGTCACTGTGGGGCCCATGTCACAGTGTGCAGCAGGTCAGTGGTGGCCATGTCACTGTGGTGGCCAGTCACAGTAGGCAGCAGGTCAGTGGTGGCTATGTCACTGTGGTGGCCAGTCACAGTGGGCAGCAGGTCAGTGGTGGCCATGTCACTGTGGTGGCCAGTCACAGTGGGCAGCAGGTTAGTGGTGGACATGTCACTATGGGGGCATGTCACAGTAGGCAGCGGTTCAGTTGTGGCCATGTCACTATGGGGGCCATGTCACAGTGGGCAGCAGGTCAGTGGTGGCCATGTCACTATGGGGGCCATGTCACAGTGGGCAGCAGGTCAGTAGTGGCCACGTCACTGTGGGGCCATGTCACAGTGTGCAGCAGGTCAGTGATGGCCATGTCACAGTGAGCAACAGGCCACTGATTGCCGTGTCACTGTGGGGGCTATGTCACAGTGGGCAGCAGGTCAGTGGTGTCCATGTCACTGTGAGGTCATGTCACAGTGTGCAGCAGGTCAGTGGTGGCTATGTCACAGTGAGAAACAGGCCACTGGTTGCCATGTCACTGTGGGGGCTATGTCACAGTGGGCAGCAGTTCAGTTGTGGCCAAGTCTCTATGGGGGCCATGTCACAATGGGCAGCAGGTCAGTGGTGGCCATGTCACTGTGAGGTCATGTCACAAGGTGCAGCAGGTCAGTGGTGGCCATTTCACAGTGAGAAACAGGCCACTGGTTGCCATGTCACTGTGGGGGCTATGTCACAGTGTGCAGCAGGTCAGTTGTGGCCATGTCACTATGGGGGCCATGTCACAGTGGGGAGAAGGTCAGTGGTGGCCATGTCACAATGGGGTCCATGTCACAGTGGGCAGCAGGTCAGTGGTGGGCATGTCACTATCGGGGCCATGTCACTGTGGGGGCTATGTCACAGTGTGCAGCAGGTCAGTGGTGGCCATGTCACTGTGGTGCTATGTCACAGTGGTCAGCGGATCAGTGGTGGCCATGTCACAATGGGGACCATGTAACAGTGGGCAGCAGGTCAGTTGTGGCCATGTCACTATTGGTCCATGTCACAGTGAGCAGAAGGTCAGTGGTGGCCATGTCACTGTGAGGTCATGTCACAGTGTGCAGCAGGTCAGTGATGGCCATGTCACAGTGAGCAACAGGCCACTGGTTGCCATGTCACTGTGGGGGCTATGTCACAGTGGGCAGCAGGTCAGTTGTGGCCAAGTCACTATGGGGGCCATGTCACAGTGGGCAGCAGGTCAGTGGTGGACAGGTCACTATGGGGCTATGTCACAGTGGTCAGCGGATCAGTAGTGGCCATGTCACTGTGAGGTCATGTCACAGTGTGCAGCAGGTCAGTGGTGACCATGTCACACTGAGCAACAGGCCACTGGTTGCCATGTCACTGTGGGGGCTATGTCACAGTGGGCAGCAGGTCAGTAGTGGCCATGTCAATGTGGGGCCATGTCACAGTGTGCAGCAGGTCAGTGATGGCCATGTCACAGTGAGCAACAGGCCACTCTTTGCCATGTCACTGTGGGGGTTGTTTCTCAGTGGGCAGCAGGTCAGTGCTGGCCATGTCACTATGGGGGCCACGTCACACTGGGCAGCACGTCAGTGGTGGACATGTCACTATGGGGGCCATGTCACAGTGGGCAGAAGGTCAGTAGTGGCCACGTCACTGTGGGGCCATGTCACAGTGTGCAGCAGGTCAGTGATGGTCATGTCACAGTGAGCAACAGGCCACTGGTTGCCATGTCACTGTGGGGGCTATGTCACAGTGGGCAGCAGGTCAGTTGTGGCCAAGACTCTATGGGGGCCATGTCACAGTGGGCAGCAGGTCAGTGGTGGCCATGTCACTATGGGGGCCATGTCACTGTGGGTAGAAGGTCAGTAGTGGCCACGTCACTGTGGGGCTATGTCACAGTGGTCAGCGGATCAGTGGTGGCCATGTCACTGTGGGGACCATGTCACAGTGGGCAGCAGGTCAGTTGTGGCCTTGTCACTATTGGTCCATGTCACAGTGGGCAGAAGGTCAGTGGTGGCCATGTCACTGTGAGGTCATGTCACAGTGTGCAGCAGGTCAGTGGTGGCCATTTCACAGTGAGAAACAGGCCACGTGATGCCATGTCACTGTGGGGGCGAAGTCACAGTGGGCAGCTGGTCAGTTGTGGCCAAGTCTCTATGGGGGCCAGGTCACAGTGGGTAGCAGGTCAGTGGTGGCCAGGTCACTGTGGGGCTATGTCACAGTGCTCAGAGGATCAGCGGTGGCCATGTCACTGTGGGGACCATGTCACACTGGGCAGCAGGTCAGTTGTGGCCATGTCACTATGGGTCCATGTCACAGTGGGCAGCAGGTCAGTAGTGGCCATGTCACTATGGGGGCTATGTGACATTGGGCAGCACGTCAGTGAGGCCATGTCACAGTGAGTAACAGGCCACTGGTTGCCATGTCACTGTGGGAGCTATGTCACATTGGGCATCAGGTCAGTTGTGGCCATGTCACTGTGAAGTCATGTCACAGTGTGCAGCAGGACAGTGGTGGCCATGTCACAGTGAGAAACAGGCCACTGGTTGCCATGTCACTGTGGGGTCTATGTCACAGTGGGGAGCAGGTCAGTTGTGGCCAAGTCTCTATGGGGGCCATGTCACAGTGGGCAGCAGGTCAGTGGTGCCCATGTCACAATGGGGGCCATGTCACAGTGGGTAGCAGGTCAGTGGTGGCCAGGTCACTGTGGGGCTATGTCACAGTGGTCAGAGGATCAGTGGTGGCCATGTCACTGTGGGGACCATGTCACAGTGGGCAGCAGGTCAGTGGTGCCCATGTCACTGTGAGGTCATGTCACAGTGTGCAGCAGGTCAGTGGTGACCATGTCACAGTGAGCAACAGGCCACTGGTTGCCATGTCACTGTGGGGTCTATGTCACAGTGGGCAGCAGGTCAGTGGTGGCGATGTCACAATGGGGGCCATGTCACAGTGGGCAGCAGGTCACTAGTGGCCACGTCACTGTGGGGCCATGTCACAGTGTGCAGCAGGTCAGTGATGGCCATGTCACAGTGAGCAACAGGCCACTGGTTGCCATGTCACTGTGGGGGCTATGTCACATTGGGCAGCAAGTCAGTGCTGGCCATTTCACTATGGGGGCCATGTCACAGTGGGCAGGAGGTCAGTGCTGCCATGTCACTATGGGGGCCATATCACAGTGGGCAGCAGGTCATTGGTGGCCATGTCACTATGGGGGCTATGTCACATTGGGCAGCAGGTCAGTGGTGGCCATGTAACCGTGAGGTCATGTCACATTGTGCAGCAGGTCAGTGGTGGCCATGTCACAGTGAGAAACAGGCCACTGGTTGCCATGTCACTGTGGGGGCTATGTCACAGTGGGCAGCAGGTCAGTTGTGGCCAAGTCTCTATGGGGGCCATGTCACAGTGGGCAGCAGGTCAGTGGTGGCCAGGTCACCGTGGGGCTATGTCACAGTGGTCAGCGGATCAGTGGTGGCCATGTCACTGTGGGGACCATGTCACACCGGGCAGCAGGTCAGTTGTGGCCATGTCACTATGAGTCCATGTCACAGTGGGCAGCAGGTCAGTTGTGGCCATGTCACTATGGGGGCTATCTCACAGTGGGCAGAAGGTCAGTGGTGGCCATGTCACTGTGAGGTCATGTCACAGTGTGCAGCAGGTCAGTGGTGGCCATGTCACAGTGAGCAATAGGCTACTCATTGCCATGTCACTGTGGGGGCTATGTCACAGTGGGAAGCAGGTCAGTGGTGGCCATGTCACTATGGGGGCCATGTCACATTGGGCAGCAGGTCAGTGGTGGCCATGTCACTGTGAGGTCATGTCACAATGTGCAGCAGGTCAGTGCTGGCCATGTCACAGTGAGAAACAGGCCACTGGTTGCCATGTCACTGTCGGGGCTATGTCACAGTGGGCAGAAGGTCAGTGGTGGCCATGTCACTATGGGGGCCATGTCACAGTGGGCAGCAGGTCAGTGGTGGCCATGTCACTGTGGGGGCCATGTCAGAGTGGTCAGCAGGTCAGTGGTGGCCATGTCACTGTGGTGGCCATGTCACTGGTGTTAGCGGGTCAGTGGTGGCCATGTCACTGTGAGGTCATGTCACAGTGGGCAGCAGATCAGTTGTGGCCATGTCACAATGAGCAACAGTCCACTGGTGGCCATGTCACTGTGGTGGCCAGTCACAGTGGGCAGCAGGTCAGTGGTGGCCACGTCACTGTGGGGCCATGTGATAGTGGGCAGCATGTCAGTAGTGATCATGTTACTGTATGGGACATGTCACAGTGGGGAGCAGGTCAGTGGTGGCCATGTCACTGTGAGGTCATGTCACAGTGTGCAGCAGGTCAGTGGTGGCCATGTCACAGTGAGCAACAGTCCACTTGTTGCCATGTCACTGTGGGGGCTATGTCACAGTGGGCAGCAGGTCAGTTGTGGCCATGTCACTATGGGGGCCATGTCACAGTGGGCAGCAGGTCAGTGGTGGCCATGTCACAGTGGGGGCCATGTCACAGTGGTCAGCGTGTCAGTGGTGGCCATGTCACTGTGGGGGCCATGTCACAGTGGGCAGCGTGTCAGTGGTGGCCATGTCTCTGTGGGGGCCATGTCACAGTGTGTAGCGGGTCAGTGGTGGCCATGTCACTGTGGGGGTGTCGCGGATGAAAGTATTGACACGGCAATATTTAGTAAGAAATCTAGATTTATTAATAACTAACAGCAATTTGTTATTATAAAATAATTCAGAAATACTAAAAGAAAGAAAAGCGACTTATTCAGATTCTAAAATGACAAGATTCACACTAACTTACTTAACGGTACCTATATATACATATATACACATGCATGTACATAACAAAATGGACAAACATACAGAAACAAAGGTGTTTGGATTCAGTGGAATGAACACAGAACAGACATACACACACAGAAACAAGGGTACGTACCCACACACACACACACACACACAGAGTAAAGAGAAGCTAGCTCAAAGAAAATTTCCCTCTTGAGTTTAGAGCAAATACTCACAATGCCTTGGCATTCCTCAACGGGCGATAATTGAGACTCAAGCGGGGGACTTCGCCCTGGCCTTCCGTCTGGAGCAGACGACACCTTAAGGGTTTGGTACCTGAGAGGCGTCCCAGCTCAGGGGAGATGCTGGTCACAGGCCCACTGCGATCCAGGAGAGCTCAAAGGGTCTCCCTGGTGGTCGCCATTTATAGGGTCCAAGATAATTGACTTTTGTCAAATGCCTTCTGGTGCCTTCCAGCAGTTACAAAAGAATTTGATTAATGTGCGACTCTGTTATTGTTCCCATTTGACCACATCCCAGGCACAGGTGTGCCAGGCCCTTAGGAGTTGATGGGCCATTTTAACCATTTCCGAGCAATCGGGAGGGGCAGGAGCCAGGCTCGTTAACATTGTCAGTCCTTATCTCCACAGACTGGTGTATAGCTCGGGGGATGTGGGTGGAATCGCACCTAGCACCAAGCAGCCCAACAAAGAGGGGCGGGGGGGGGGGTAAGGATTGCACCACCACAGGGGGCCATGTCACAGTGTTCAGTGGTTCAGTGGTGGCCATGTCACTGTGGGGGCCATGTCACAGTGGGCAGCAGGTCAGTGGTGGCCATGTCACTGTGAGGTCATGTCACAGTGTTCAGCAGATCAGTTGTGGCCATGTTACAATGAGCAACAGTCCACTGGTGGCCATGTCACTGTGGTGGCCAGTCACAGTGGGCAGCAGGTCAGTGGTGGCCACGTCACTGTGGGGCCATGTGACAGTGGGAAGCATGTCAGTAGTGATCATTTTACTGTATGGGACATGTCACAGTGGGGAGCAGGTCAGTGGTGGCCATGTCACAGTGAGCAACAGGCCACTGGTGGCCATGTCACTGTGGTGGCCAGTCACAGTGGGCAGACGGTCAGTGGTGGCCACGTCACTGTGGGGCCATGTCACACTGGGCAGCATATCAGTAGTGATCATGTTACTGTATGGGACATGTCACAGTGGGCAGAAGGTCAGTGGTGGCCATGTCACTATGGGGGCCATGTCACAGTGGGCAGCAGGTCAGTGGTGGCCATGTCACTGTGGGGGCCATGTCAGAGTGGTCAGCGGGTCAGTGGTGGCCATGTCACTGTGGGGGCCATGTCACAGGTGTCAGCGGGTCAGTGGTGGCCATGTCACTGTGAGGTCATGTCACAGTGGGCAGCAGATCAGTTGTGGCCATGTCACAATAAGCAACAGTCCACTGGTGGCCATGTCACTGTGGTGGCCAGTCACAGTGGGCAGCAGGTCAGTGGTGGCCACGTCACTGTGGGGCCATGTGACAGTGGACAGCATGTCAGTAGTGATCATGTTACTGTATGGGACATGTCACAGTGGGGAGCAGGTCAGTGGTGGCCATGTCACAGTGAGCAACAGGCCACTGGTTACCATGACACTGTGGTGGCTATGTCACAATGGGCAGCATGTCAGTGGTGGCCATGTCACTATGGGGGCTATGTCAGAGTGGGCAGCAGGTCAGTGCTGGCCATGTCACTGTGGGGGGCATGTCACAATGAGCAACAGTCCACTGGTGGACATGTCACTGTGGTGGCCAGTCATAGTGGGCAGCAGGTCAGTGGTGGCCATGTCACTGTGGGGGCCATGTCACAGTGGTCAGCGGGTCAGTGGTGGCCATGTCACTGTGGGGGCCATGTCACAGTGTTCAGCGGGTCAGTGGTGGCCATGTCACTGTGAGGTCATGTCACAGTGTGCAGCAGGTCAGTGGTGGCCATGTCACAGTGAGCAACAGGCCACTGGTTGCCATGTCACTGTGGGGGCCATGTCAAAGTGGTCAGCGGGTCAGTGGTGGCCATATCAGTGTGAGGCCATGCCACATTGGGCAGCAGATCAGTTGTGGCCATGTCACAATGAGCAACAGTCCACTGGTGGCCATGTCACTGTGGTGGCCAGTCACAGTGGGCAGCAGGTCAGTGGTGGCCACGTCACTGTGGGGCCATGTGACAGTGGGCAGCATGTCAGTAGTGATCATGTTAGTCTATGGGACATGTCACAGTGGGGAGCAGGTCAGTGGTGGCCATGTCACTGTGAGGGCCATGTCACAGTGTGCAGCAGGTCAGTGGTGGCCATGTCACAGTGAGCAACAGTCCACTTCTTGCCATGTCACTGTGGGGGGTATGTCACAGTGGGCAGAAGGTCAGTGGTGGCCATGTCACTATGGGGGCCATGTCACAGTGGTCAGCGTTGCAGTGGTGGCCACGTCACTGTGGGGGCCATGTCACAGTGGTCAGCGGGTCAGTGGTGGCCAGGTCACTGTGGGGCCATGTCACAGTGGGCAGCATGTCAGTAGTGATCATGTTACTGTATGGGACATGTCACAATGGGGAGGAGGTCAGTGGTGGCCATGTCACTGTGAGGTCATGTCACAGTGTGCAGCAGGTCTAGTGGTGGCCATGTCACAGTGAGCAACAGGCCACTGGTTGCCATGACACTGTGGTGGGTATGTCACAGTGGGCAGCAGGTCAGTAGTGGCCATGTCACTATGGGGGCCATGTCACAGTGTGCAGCAGGTCAGTGGTGGCCATGTCACTATGGGGGCTATGTCACAGTGTGCAGCAGGTCAGTGGTGGCCATGTCACTATGGGGGCCATGTCACAGTGTGCAGCAGGTCAGTGGTGGCCATGTCACTATGGGGGCTATGTCACAGTGGGCAGCAGGTCAGTGCTGGCCATGTCACTATGGGGGGCATGTCACAGTGGGCAGCAGGTCAGTGGTGGCCATTTCACTGTGGGGGCCATGTCACAATGGTCAGCGGGTCAGTGGTGGTCATGTCACTGTGTGGTCATGTCACAGTGGGCAGCAGATCAGTTGTGGCCATGTCACAATGACCAACAGTCCACTGATCGCCATGTCACTGTGGTGGCGACTCACAGTGGGCAGCAGGTCAGTTGTGGCCATGTCACAATGAGCAACAGTCCACTGGTGGCCATGTCATTGTGGTGGCTGGTCACAGTGGGCAACAGGTCAGTGGTGGCCATGTCACTATGGGGGCCATGTCACAGTGGGCAGCAGGTCAGTGGTGGCCATGTCACTATGGGGGCCATGTCACAGTGGGCAGCAGGTCAGTGGTGGCCATGTCACTATGGGGGCCATGTCACAGTGTGCAGCAGGTCAGTGGTGGCCATGTCACTATGGGGGCCATGTCACAGTGGGCAGCAGGTCAGTGTTGGCCATGTCACTATGGGGGCCATGTCACAGTGGGGAGCAGGTCAGTGGTGGCCATGTCACTATGGGGGCTATGTCACAGTGGGCAGCAGGTCAGTGCTGGCCATGTCACTGTGGGGGCCATGTCACAGTGGGCAGCAGGTCAGTGGTGGCCATGTCACTGTGGGGGCCATGTCACAGTGGGCAGCAGGTCAGTGGTGGCCATGTCACTATGGGGGCCATGTCACAGTGGGCAGCAGGTCAGTGGTGGCCATGTCACTATGGGGGCTATGTCACAGTGGGCAGCAGGTCAGTGCTGGCCATGTCACTGTGGGGGCCATGTCACAGTGGGCAGCAGGTCAGTGGTGGCCATGTCACTGTGGGGGCCATGTCACAGTGGGCAGCAGTTCAGTGGTGGCCATGTGACTGTGGGGGCCATGTCACAGTGGTCAGCGGGTCAGTGGTGGCCATGTCACTGTGGGGGCCATGTCACAGTGGTCAGCGGGTCAGTGGTGGCCATGTCACTGTGGGGGCCATGTCACAGTGGTCAGCGTGTCAGTGGTGGCCATGTCACTGTGAGGTCATGTCCCAATGGGCAGCAGATCAGTTGTGGCCATGTCACAGTGAGCAACAGGCCACTGATTGCCATGTCACTGTGGGGGGTATGTCACAGTGGGCACCAGGTCAGTTGTGGCCATGTAACTATGGGGGCCATGTCAGAGTGGGCAGCAGGTCAGTGGTGGCCATGTCACTATGGGTCCATGTCACATTGGGCAGCAGGTCAGTGGTGGCCATGTCACTGTGGGGGCCATGTCACAGTGGTCAGCGGGTCAGTGGTGGATATGTCACTGTGGGGGCCATGTCACAGTGGGCAGCAGGTCAGTGGTGGCCATGTTACGGTGTGCTCATGTCACACTGGGCAGCAGATCAGTTGTGGCCATGTCACAATCAGCAACAGTCCACGGGTGGCCATGTCACTGTGGTGGCCAGTCACAGTGGGCAGCAGGTCTGTGGTGGCCACGTCACTGTGGCGCCATGTGACAGTGGGCAGCATGTCAGTAGTGATCATGTTACTCTATGGGACATGTCACAGTGGGGAGCAGGTCAGTGGTGGTCATGTCACAGTGAGCAACAGGCCACTGGTTGCCATGACACTGTGGGGGGTATGTCACAGTGGGCAGCAGGTCAGTTGTGGCCATGTCACTATGGGGGCCATGTCACAGTGGGCAACAGGTCAGTGGTGGCCATGTCATTATGGGGGCCATGTCACAGTGGGCAGCAGGTCAGTGGTGGCCATGTCACTGTGGGGGCCATGTCACAGTGGTCAGCGGGTCAGTGGTGGCCATGTCACAGTGAGCAACAGGCCACTGGTTGCAATGTCACTATGGGGGCCATGTCACAGTGGTCAGCGGGTCAGTGGTGGCCATATCAGTGTGAGGCCATGCCACATTGGGCAGCAGATCAGTTGTGGCCATGTCACTATCGGGGCCATGTCACAGAGGGCAGCAGGTCAGTGGTGGCCATGTCACTGTGGGGGCCATGTCACAGTGGTCAGCGGGTCAGTCGTGGCCATGTCACTGTGGGGGCCATGTCACAGTGGTCAGCGGGTCAGTGGTGGCCATGTCACAGTGGTCAGCGTGTCAGTTGTGGCCATGTCACTGTGAGGTCATGTCACAGTGGGCAGCAGATCAGTTGTGGCCATGTCACAATGAGCAACAGTCCACTGGTGGCCATGTCACTGTGGTGGCCAGTCGCAGTGGGCAGAAGGTCAGTGGTGGCCACGTCACTGTGGGGCCATGTGACAGTGGGCAGCATGTCAGTAGTGATCATGTTATTGTATGGGACATGTCACAGTGTGGAGCAGGTCAGTGGTGGCCATGTCACTGTGAGGTCATGTCACACTGTGCAGCAGGTCAGTGGTGGCCATGTCACAGTGAGCAACAGGCCACTGGTTGGCATGTCACTGTGGGGGGTATGTCACAATGGGCAGCAGGTCAGTGGTGGCCATGTCACTATGGGGGCTATGTCACAGTGGGTAGCAGGTCAGTGGTTGCCATGTCACTGTGGGGGTCATGTTACAGTGGTCAGCGTGTAAGTGGTGGCCATGTCACAGTAAGGCCATGTCACAGTGGGCAGCAGATCAGTTGTGGCCATGTCACTATGGGGGCCATGTCACAGTGGGCAGCAGGTCAGTGGTGGCCATGTCACTGTGAGGTCATGTCAGAGTGTGTGGCAAGTCAGTGGTGGCCATGTCACTGTGAGCAACAGGCCACTGGTTGCCATGTCACTGTGGGGGCTATGTCACAGTGGGCAGCAGGTCAGTTGTGGCCAAGTCTCTATGGCGGCTATGTCACAGTGGGCAGCATGTCAGTGGCGGCCATGTCACTATGGGGGCTATGTCACATTGGGCAGCAGGTCAGTGGTGGCCATGTCACTGTGAGGTCATGTCACAGTGGGGAGCATGTCAGTGGTGGCCATGTCACAGTGAGAAACAGGCCACTTGTTGCCATGTCACTGTGGGGGCTATGTCACAGAGGGCAGCAGGTCAGTTGTGGCCAAGTCTCTATGGGGGCTATGTCACAGTGGGTAGCAGGTTAGTGGTGGCCATGTCACTATGGGGGCCATGTCACAGTGGGCAGCAGGTCAGTGGTGGCCATGTCACAGTGAGAAACAGGCCACTTGTTGCCATGTCACTGTGGGGGCTATGTCACAGAGGGCAGCAGGTCAGTTGTGGCCAAGTCTCTATGGGGGCCATGTCACAGTGGTCAGCAGGTCAGTGGTGGCCATGTCACTATGGGGGCCATGTCACAGTGGGCAGCAGGTCAGTGGTGGCCACGTCACTGTGAGGTCATGTCACAGTCTGCAGCAGATCAGTGGTGGCCATGTCACAGTGAGCAACAGGCCACTGGTTGCCATGTCACTGTGGGAGCTATGTCACAGTGGGCAGCAGGTCAGTTGTGGCCATGTCACTATGGGGGCCATGTCACAGTGGGCAGCAGGTCAGTAGTGGCCATGTCACTATGGGGCCATGTCACAGTGGGCAGCAGGTCAGTGGTGGCCATGTCACTGTGGGGGCCATGTCACAGTGGGCAGCAGGTCAGTGGTGGCCATGTCATTGTGGGGGCCATGTCACAGTGGTCAGCGGGTCAGTGGTGGCCATGTCACTGTGGGGGCCATGTCACAGTGGGCAGCAGGTCAGTGGTAATCATGTTACTGTTTGGGACATGTCACAGTGGGGAGCAGGTCTGTAGTGGCCATGTCACTGTGATGTCATGACACAGTGGGCAGCAGATCAGTTGTGGCCATGTCACAGTGAGCAACAGGCCACTGGTTGCCATGTCACTGTGGGGGTTATGTCAGAGTTGATAGCAGGTCACTGGTGGCCATTTCACTGTGGGGTCCATGTCACAGTGGGCAGCATGTCAGTGGTGATCATGTTACTGTTTGGGACATGTAACAGTGGGGAGCAGGTCAGTGGTGGTCATGTCACTGTGGTGGCCAGTCACAGTGGGCAGCGGGTCAGTGGTGGCCACGTCACTGTGAGGTCATGTGACAGTGGGCAGCATGTCAGTAGTGATCATGATACTGTATGGGACATGTCACAGTGGGGAAAAGGTCAGTGGTGGCCATGTCACTGTGAGGTCATGTCACAGTGGGCAGCAGATCAGTTGTGGCCATGTCACAATGAGCAACAGTCCACTGGTGGCCATGTCACTACGGTGGCCAATCACAGTGGGCAGCAGGTCAGTGGTGGCCACGTCACTGTGGGGCCATGTGACAGTGGGCAGCATGTCCGTAGTGATGATGTTACTGTATGGGACATGTCACAGTGGGCAGCAGGTCAGTGGTGGATATGTCACTGTGAGGGCCATGTCACAGTCTGCAGCAGGTCAGTGGTGGTCATGTCACAGTGAGCAACAGGACACTGGTTGCCATGTCACTGTGGGGGCTATGTCACAGTGGGCAGCAGGTCAGTTGTGGCCATGTCACTATGGGGGCCATGTCACAGTGGGCAGCAGGTCAGTGGTGGCCATGTAACTATGGGGGCCATGTCACAGTGGGCAGCAGGTCAGTGGTGGCCATGTCACTGTGGGGGCCATGTCACAGTGGCCAGCGGGTCAGTGGTGGCCATGTCACTGTGAGGACATGTCACAGTGTGCAGAAAGTCAGTGGTGGCCATGTCACAGTGAGCAACAGGCCACTGGTTACCATGTTACTGTGGGGGCTATGTCACAGTGGGCAGCAGGTCAGTGGTGACCATGTCACTATGGGGTCTATGTCACATTGGGCAGCAGGTCAGTGGTGGCCATGTCACAGTGAGGTCATGTCACAGTGTGCAGCAGGTTAGTGGTGACCATGTCACAGTGAGCAACAGGCCACTGGTTGCCATGTCACTGTGGGGGCTATGTCACAGTGGGCAGCAGGTCAGTGCTGGCCATGTCACTATGGGGGCCATGTCACAGTGGGCAGCAGGTCAGTGGTGGCCATGTCACTGTGGGGGCCATGTCACAGGTGTCATCGGGTCAGTGGTGGCCATGTCACTGTGAGGTCATTTCATAGTGGGCAGCAGATCAGTTGTGGCCATGTCACAATGAGCAAGAGTCCACTGGTGGCCATGTCACTGTGGTGGCCACTCACAGTGGGCAGCACGTCAGTGGTGGCCACGTCACAGTGAGCAACAGGCCACTGGTTGCCATGTCACTGTGGGGGCTATGTCACAGTGGGCAGCAGGTCAGTGGTGGCCATGTCACTATGGGGGCCATGTCACAGTGGGCAGCAGGTCAGTGGTGACCATATCACTGTGGGGGCCATGTCACAGGTGTCAGCGGGTCAGTGGTGGCCATGTCACTATGGGGGCCATGTCACAGTGGGCAGTAGGTCAGTGGTGGCCATGTCACTGTGTGGGCGATGTCACCATGGTCAGCGGTCTGTGGTGGCCATGTCACTGTGGGGGCCATTCCACAGGTGTCAGCGGGTCAGTGGTGGCCATGTCACTGTGGGGGCTATGTCACAGAGGGCAGCAGGTCAGTTGTGGCCATGTCACTATGGGGGCCATGTCACAGTGGGCAGCAGGTCAGTGGTGGCCATGTCACTATGGGGGCCATGTCACAGTGGGCAACAGATCAGTGGTGGCCATGTTACTGTGGGGTCCATGTCACAGTGGTCAGCGGGTCAGTGGTGGCCATGTCACTGTGGGGGCCATGTCACTATGGGGGCCATGTCACAGTGGGCAGTAGGTCAGTGGTGGCCATGTCACTGTGGGGGCCATGTCACTGGTGTCAGCGGGTCAGTAGTGGCCATGTCACTGTGAGGTCATGTCACATTGGGCAGCAGGTCAGTGGTGGCCATGTCTCCGTGAGGTCATGTCACAGTGTGCAGAAGGTCAGTGGTGGCCATATCACAGTGAGCAACATGCCACTGGTTGCCATGTCACTGTGGGGGCTATGTCACAGTGGGCAGCAGGACAGTAGTGGCCATGTCACTATGGGGGCCATGTCACAGTTGGCAGCAGGTCAGCGGTGGCCATGTCACTATAGGGGCCATGCCACAGTGGGCAGCAGGTCAGTAGTGGCCACGTCACTGTGGGGCCCTGTTACAGTGTGCAGCAGGTCAGTGATGGCCATGTCACTATGGGGGCCATGTCACAGTGGGCAGCAGGTCAGTGGTGGCCATGTCACTATGGGGGCCATGTCACAGTGGGCAGCAGGTCAGTGGTGGCCATGTCACTATGGGGGCCATATCACAGTGGGCAGCATGTCAGTGGTGGCCATGTCACTGTGAGGTCATGTCACAGTGAGCAGCAGGTCAGTGGTGGCCATGTCACAGTGAGCAACAGGCCACTGGTTGCCATGTCACTGTGGGGGCTATGTCACACTGGGCAGCAGGTCAGTTGTGGCCATGTCACTATGGGAGGCATGTCATAGTGGGCAGCAGGCTAGTGGTGGCCATGTCACTGTGAGGTCATGTCACAGTGTGCAGCAGGTCAGTGGTGGCCATGTCACAGTGAGCAACAGGCCAGTGGTTGCCATGTCACTGTGGGGGCTATGTCACAGTGGGCAGCAGGTCAGTGCTGGCCATGTCACTATGGGGGCCATGTCACAGTGGGCAGCAGGTCAGTGGTGGCCATGTCACTATGGGGGCTATGTCACATTGGGCAGCAGGTCAGTGGTGGCCATGTCACAGTGAGGTCATGTCACAGTGTGCAGCAGGTCAGTGATGGCCATGTCACAGTGAGAAAAAGGCCACTGGTTGCCATGTCACTCTGGGGGCTATGTCACAGTGGGCAGCAGGTCAGTGCTGGCCATGTCACTATGGGGGCCATGTCACTTTGGACAGCAGGTCAGTGGTGGCCACGTCACTGTGGGGCCTTGTGACAGTGGGAAGCATGTCAGTAGTGATCATGTTACTGTATGGGATTGATACAGTGGGGAGCAGGTCAGTGGTGGCCATGTCAATGTGAGGTAATGTCACTGTGGGCAGAAGGTCAGTGGTGGTCATGTCACAGTGAGCAGCAGGTCAGTGGTGGCCATGTCACTATGGGCGCTATGTCACATTTGGCAGCAGGTCAGTGGTGGCCATGTCACAGTGAGGTCATGTCACAGTGGGCAGCAGGTCAGTTGTGGCCAAGTCTATATGGGGCCATGTTACAGTGGGCAGCAGTTCAGTGGTGCCCAATTCACTGTGGGGCTATGTCACAGTGGTCAACGGGTCAGTGGTGGCCATGTCACTGTGGGGGCCATGTCACAGTGTGCAGCAGGTCAGTAGTGGCCACATCACTGTGGGGCCATGTCACAGTGTGCAGCAGGTCATTGATGGCCATGTCACAGTGAGCAACAGGCCACTGGATGCTATGTCACTGTGGGGGCTATGTCACAGTGGGCAGCAGGTCATTTGTGGCCATGCCACTATGGGGGCCATGTCACAGTGGGCAGCAGGTTAGTGGTGGCCATGTCACTATGGGGTCCATGTCACAGTGGGCAGCAGGTCAGTAGTGGCCACGTCACTGTGGGGCCATGTCACAGTGGGGAGCAGGTCAGTGATGGCCATGTCACAGTGAGTAACAGGCCACTGGTTGCCATGTCACTGTGGGGGCTATGTCACAGTGGGCAGCAGGTCAGTGCTGGCCATGTCACTATGGGGGCCATGTCACAGTGGGCAGCAGGTCAGTAGTGGCCACGTCACTGTGGGGCCATGTCACAGTGGGGAGCAGGTCAGTGATGGGCATGTCATAGTGAGTAACAGGCCACTGGTTGCCATGTCACTGTGGGGGCCATGTCACAGTGGGCAGCATGTCAGTGGTGGCCATGTCACTGTGGGGGCCATGTCACAGTGGTCAGCGGGTCAGTGGTGGCCATGTCACTGTGGGGGCCATGTCACAGGTGTCATCGGGTCAGTGGAGGCCATGTCACTGTGAGGTCATGTCACAGTGGGCATCAGATCAGTTGTGGCCATATCACAATGAGCAACAGTCCACTGGTGGCCATGTCACTGTGGTGGCCAATCTCAGTGGGCAGCAGGTCAGTGGTGGCCACATCACTGTGGGGCCATGTGACAGTGGGCAGCATGTCAGTAGTGATCATGTTACTGTATGGGACATATCACAGTGGGGAGCAGGTCAGTGGTGGCCATGTCACTGTGAGGTCATGTCACAGTGTGCAGCAGGTCAGTGGTGGCCATGTCACAGTGAGCAACAGGCCACTGGTTGCCATGTCACTGTGGGGGCTATGTCACAGCGGGCAGGAGGTCAGTGCTGGCCATGTCACTATGGGGGCCATGTCACAGTGGGCAGCAGGTCAGTGGTGGCCATGTCACAGTGAGGTCATGTCACAGTGTGCAGCAGGTCAGTGGTGGCCATGTCACAGTGAGAAAAAGGCCACTGGTTGCCATGTCACTGTGGGGGCTATGTCACAGTGGTCAGCGGATCAGTGGTGGCCATGTCACTATGGGGGCCATGTCACAGTGGGGAGAAGGTCAGTGGTGGCCATGTCACAATGGGGTCCATGTCACAGTGGGCAGCAGGTCAGTGGTGGGCATGTCACTATCGGGGCCATGTCACTGTGGGGGCTATGTCACAGTGTGCAGCAGGTCAGTGGTGGCCATGTCACTGTGGGGCTATGTCACAGTGGTCAGCGGATCAGTGGTGGCCATGTCACAATGGGGACCATGTAACAGTGGGCAGCAGGTCAGTTGTGGCCATGTCACTATTGGTCCATGTCACAGTGAGCAGAAGGTCAGTGGTGGCCATGTCACTGTGAGGTCATGTCACAGTGTGCAGCAGGTCAGTGATGGCCATGTCACAGTGAGCAACAGGCCACTGGTTGCCATGTCACTGTGGGGGCTATGTCACAGTGGGCAGCAGGTCAGTTGTGGCCAAGTCACTATGGGGGCCATGTCACAGTGGGCAGCAGGTCAGTGGTGGACAGGTCACTATGGGGCTATGTCACAGTGGTCAGCGGATCAGTAGTGGCCATGTCACTGTGAGGTCATGTCACAGTGTGCAGCAGGTCAGTGGTGACCATGTCACACTGAGCAACAGGCCACTGGTTGCCATGTCACTGTGGGGGCTATGTCACAGTGGGCAGCAGGTCAGTAGTGGCCATGTCAATGTGGGGCCATGTCACAGTGTGCAGCAGGTCAGTGATGGCCATGTCACAGTGAGCAACAGGCCACTCTTTGCCATGTCACTGTGGGGGTTGTTTCACAGTGGGCAGCAGGTCAGTGCTGGCCATGTCACTATGGGGGCCACGTCACACTGGGCAGCACGTCAGTGGTGGACATGTCACTATGGGGGCCATGTCACAGTGGGCAGAAGGTCAGTAGTGGCCACGTCACTGTGGGGCCATGTCACAGTGTGCAGCAGGTCAGTGATGGTCATGTCACAGTGAGCAACAGGCCACTGGTTGCCATGTCACTGTGGGGGCTATGTCACAGTGGGCAGCAGGTCAGTTGTGGCCAAGACTCTATGGGGGCCATGTCACAGTGGGCAGCAGGTCAGTGGTGGCCATGTCACTATGGGGGCCATGTCACTGTGGGTAGAAGGTCAGTAGTGGCCACGTCACTGTGGGGCTATGTCACAGTGGTCAGCGGATCAGTGGTGGCCATGTCACTGTGGGGACCATGTCACAGTGGGCAGCAGGTCAGTTGTGGCCATGTCACTATTGGTCCATGTCACAGTGGGCAGAAGGTCAGTGGTGGCCATGTCACTGTGAGGTCATGTCACAGTGTGCAGCAGGTCAGTGGTGGCCATGTCACAGTGAGCAACAGGCCACTGGTTGCCATGTCACTGTGGGGGCTATGTCACAGTGGGCAGCAGGTCAGTGGTGGCCATGTAACTGTGGGGGCTATGTAACATTGGGCAGCAGGTCAGTGGTGTCCATGTCACTGTGAGGTAATGTGACAGTGTGCAGCAGGTCAGTGGTGGCCATGTCACAGTGAGAAACAGGCCACTTGTTGCCATGTCACTGTGGGTGCTATGTCACAGTGGGCACTAGGTCAGTTGTGGCCAAGTCTCTATGGGGGCCATGTCACAGTGGGCAGCAGGTCAGTGGTGCCCATGTCACTATGGGGGCCATGTCACAGTGGGTAGCAGGTCAGTGGTGGCCAGGTCACTGTGGGGCTATGTCACAGTGGTCAGCGGATCAGTGGTGGCCATGTCACTGTGGGGACCATGTCACAGTGGGCAGCAGGTCAGTTGTGGCCATGTCACTATGGGGGCTATCTCACAGTGGGCAGAAGGTCAATGGTGGCCATGTCACTGTGAGGTCATGTCACAGTGTGCAGCAGGTCAGTGGTGGCCATGTCACAGTGAGCAATAGGCTACTCATTGCCATGTCACTGTGGGGGCTATGTCACAGTGGGAAGCAGGTCAGTGGTGGCCATGTAACTATGGGGGCCATGTCACAGTGGGCAGGAGGTCAGTGGTGGCCATGTCACTATGGAGGCCATGTCACATTGGGCAGCAGGTCAGTGGTGGCCATGTCACTGTGAGGTCATGTCACAATGTGCAGCAGGTCAGTGCTGGCCATGTCACAGTGAGAAACAGGCCACTGGTTGCCATGTCACTGTCGGGGCTATGTCATAGTGGGCAGCAGGTTAGTGGTGGCCATGTCACAGTGAGCAACAGGCCTCTGGTTGCCATGTCACTGTGGGGTCTATGTCACATTGGGCAGCAGGTCAGTGGTGGCCATGTCACTGTGAGGTCATGTCACAGTGTGCAGCAGGTTAGTGGTGGCCATGTCACAGTGAGCAACAGGCCACTGGTTGCCATGTCACTGTGGGGTCTATGTCACATTGGGCAGCAGGTCAGTGGTGGCCATGTCACTATGGGGGCCATGTCACAGTGGGCAGCAGGTCAGTGGTGGCCATTTCACTATTGGGGCCATGTCACAGTGGGCAGCAGGTCAGTAGTGGCCACGTCATTGTGGGGCCATGTCACAGTGGTCAGTGGATCAGTGGTGGCCATGTCACTGTGGGGACCATGTCACAGTGGGCAGCAGGTCACTTGTGGCCATGTCACTATGGGTCCATATCACATTGGGCAGCAGGTCAGTGGTGGCCATGTCACTATGGGGACCATGTCACAGTGGGCAGCAAGTCAGAGGTGGCCATGTCACTATGGGGGCTATGTCACATTGGGCAGCAGGTCAGTGGTGTCCATGTCACTGTGAGGTCATGTCACAGTGTGCAACAGGTCAGTGGTGGCCATGTCACAGTGAGAAACAGGCCACTGGTTGCCATGTCACTGTGCGTGCTATGTCACAGTGGGCAGCAGGTCAGTTGTGGCCAAGTCTCTATGGGGGCCATGTCACAGTGGGCAGCAGGTCAGTGGTGCCCATGTTACTATCGGGGCATTGTCACAGTGGGTAGCAGGTCAGTGGTGGCCAGGTCACTGTGGGGCTATGTCACAGTGGTCAGCGGATCAGTGGTGGCCATGTCACTGTGGGTCCATGTCACAGTGGGCAGCAGGTCATTGGTGGCCATGTCACTGTGAGGTCATGTCACAGTGTGCAACAGGTCAGTGGTGGCCATGTCACAGTGAGAAACAGGCCACTGGTTGCCATGTCACTGTGCGTGCTATGTCACAGTGGGCAGCAAGTCAGTTGTGGCCAAGTCTCTATGGGGGCCATGTCACAGTGGGCAGCAGGTCAGTGGTGCCCATGTCACTATCGGGGCCATGTCACAGTGGGTAGCAGTTCAGTGGTGGCCAGGTCACTGTGGGGCTATGTCACAGTGGTCAGCGGATCTGTGGTGGCCATATCACTGTGAGGTCATGTCACAGTGTGCAGCAGGTCAGTGGTGGCCATGTCACTGTGGTGGCCAGTCACAGTGGGCAGCAGGTCAGTGGTGGCTATGTCACTGTGGTGGCCAGTCACAGTGGGCAGCAGGTCAGTGGTGGCCTTGTCACTGTGGTGGCCAGTCACAGTGGGCAGCAGGTTAGTGGTGGACATGTCACTATGGGGGCATGTCACAGTGGGCAGCGGGTCAGTTGTGGCCATGTCACTATGGGGGCCATGTCACAGTGTGCAGCAGGTCAGTGGTGACCATGTCACACTGAGCAACAGGCCACTGGTTTCCATGTCACTGTGGGGGCTATGTCTCAGTGGGCACCAGGTCAGTGGTGGTATGTCACTGTGGGGCCCATGTCACAGTGTGCAGCAGGTCAGTGGTGGCCATGTCACTGTGGTGGCCAGTCACAGTAGGCAGCAGGTCAGTGGTGGCTATGTCACTGTGGTGGCCAGTCACAGTGGGCAGCAGGTCAGTGGTGGCCATGTCACTGTGGTGGCCAGTCACAGTGGGCAGCAGGTTAGTGGTGGACATGTCACTATGGGGGCATGTCACAGTAGGCAGCGGTTCAGTTGTGGCCATGTCACTATGGGGGCCATGTCACAGTGGGCAGCAGGTCAGTGGTGGCCATGTCACTATGGGGGCCATGTCACAGTGGGCAGCAGGTCAGTAGTGGCCACGTCACTGTGGGGCCATGTCACAGTGTGCAGCAGGTCAGTGATGGCCATGTCACAGTGAGCAACAGGCCACTGATTGCCGTGTCACTGTGGGGGCTATGTCACAGTGGGCAGCAGGTCAGTGGTGTCCATGTCACTGTGAGGTCATGTCACAGTGTGCAGCAGGTCAGTGGTGGCTATGTCACAGTGAGAAACAGGCCACTGGTTGCCATGTCACTGTGGGGGCTATGTCACAGTGGGCAGCAGTTCAGTTGTGGCCAAGTCTCTATGGGGGCCATGTCACAATGGGCAGCAGGTCAGTGGTGGCCATGTCACTGTGAGGTCATGTCACAAGGTGCAGCAGGTCAGTGGTGGCCATTTCACAGTGAGAAACAGGCCACTGGTTGCCATGTCACTGTGGGGGCTATGTCACAGTGTGCAGCAGGTCAGTTGTGGCCATGTCACTATGGGGGCCATGTCACAGTGGGGAGAAGGTCAGTGGTGGCCATGTCACAATGGGGTCCATGTCACAGTGGGCAGCAGGTCAGTGGTGGGCATGTCACTATCGGGGCCATGTCACTGTGGGGGCTATGTCACAGTGTGCAGCAGGTCAGTGGTGGCCATGTCACTGTGGTGCTATGTCACAGTGGTCAGCGGATCAGTGGTGGCCATGTCACAATGGGGACCATGTAACAGTGGGCAGCAGGTCAGTTGTGGCCATGTCACTATTGGTCCATGTCACAGTGAGCAGAAGGTCAGTGGTGGCCATGTCACTGTGAGGTCATGTCACAGTGTGCAGCAGGTCAGTGATGGCCATGTCACAGTGAGCAACAGGCCACTGGTTGCCATGTCACTGTGGGGGCTATGTCACAGTGGGCAGCAGGTCAGTTGTGGCCAAGTCACTATGGGGGCCATGACACAGTGGGCAGCAGGTCAGTGGTGGACAGGTCACTATGGGGCTATGTCACAGTGGTCAGCGGATCAGTAGTGGCCATGTCACTGTGAGGTCATGTCACAGTGTGCAGCAGGTCAGTGGTGACCATGTCACACTGAGCAACAGGCCACTGGTTGCCATGTCACTGTGGGGGCTATGTCACAGTGGGCAGCAGGTCAGTAGTGGCCATGTCAATGTGGGGCCATGTCACAGTGTGCAGCAGGTCAGTGATGGCCATGTCACAGTGAGCAACAGGCCACTCTTTGCCATGTCACTGTGGGGGTTGTTTCTCAGTGGGCAGCAGGTCAGTGCTGGCCATGTCACTATGGGGGCCACGTCACACTGGGCAGCACGTCAGTGGTGGACATGTCACTATGGGGGCCATGTCACAGTGGGCAGAAGGTCAGTAGTGGCCACGTCACTGTGGGGCCATGTCACAGTGTGCAGCAGGTCAGTGATGGTCATGTCACAGTGAGCAACAGGCCACTGGTTGCCATGTCACTGTGGGGGCTATGTCACAGTGGGCAGCAGGTCAGTTGTGGCCAAGACTCTATGGGGGCCATGTCACAGTGGGCAGCAGGTCAGTGGTGGCCATGTCACTATGGGGGCCATGTCACTGTGGGTAGAAGGTCAGTAGTGGCCACGTCACTGTGGGGCTATGTCACAGTGGTCAGCGGATCAGTGGTGGCCATGTCACTGTGGGGACCATGTCACAGTGGGCAGCAGGTCAGTTGTGGCCTTGTCACTATTGGTCCATGTCACAGTGGGCAGAAGGTCAGTGGTGGCCATGTCACTGTGAGGTCATGTCACAGTGTGCAGCAGGTCAGTGGTGGCCATTTCACAGTGAGAAACAGGCCACGTGATGCCATGTCACTGTGGGGGCGAAGTCACAGTGGGCAGCTGGTCAGTTGTGGCCAAGTCTCTATGGGGGCCAGGTCACAGTGGGTAGCAGGTCAGTGGTGGCCAGGTCACTGTGGGGCTATGTCACAGTGCTCAGAGGATCAGCGGTGGCCATGTCACTGTGGGGACCATGTCACACTGGGCAGCAGGTCAGTTGTGGCCATGTCACTATGGGTCCATGTCACAGTGGGCAGCAGGTCAGTAGTGGCCATGTCACTATGGGGGCTATGTGACATTGGGCAGCACGTCAGTGAGGCCATGTCACAGTGAGTAACAGGCCACTGGTTGCCATGTCACTGTGGGAGCTATGTCACATTGGGCATCAGGTCAGTTGTGGCCATGTCACTGTGAAGTCATGTCACAGTGTGCAGCAGGTCACTGATGGCCATGTCACAGTGAGCAACAGGCCACTGGTTGCCATGTCACTGTGGGGGCTTTGTCACAGTGGGCAGCAGGTCAGTGCTGACGATGTCAATATGGGGGCCATGTCATTATGGGGGCCATGTCACAGTGGGCAGCAGGTCAGTGGTGGCCATGTCACTATGGGGGCTATGTCACATTGGGCAGCAGATCAGCGGTGTCCATGTCACTGTGAGGTCATGTCACAGTGTGCAGCAGGACAGTGGTGGCCATGTCACAGTGAGAAACAGGCCACTGGTTGCCATGTCACTGTGGGGTCTATGTCACAGTGGGGAGCAGGTCAGTTGTGGCCAAGTCTCTATGGGGGCCATGTCACAGTGGGCAGCAGGTCAGTGGTGCCCATGTCACAATGGGGGCCATGTCACAGTGGGTAGCAGGTCAGTGGTGGCCAGGTCACTGTGGGGCTATGTCACAGTGGTCAGAGGATCAGTGGTGGCCATGTCACTGTGGGGACCATGTCACAGTGGGCAGCAGGTCAGTGGTGCCCATGTCACTGTGAGGTCATGTCACAGTGTGCAGCAGGTCAGTGGTGACCATGTCACAGTGAGCAACAGGCCACTGGTTGCCATGTCACTGTGGGGTCTATGTCACAGTGGGCAGCAGGTCAGTGGTGGCGATGTCACAATGGGGGCCATGTCACAGTGGGCAGCAGGTCACTAGTGGCCACGTCACTGTGGGGCCATGTCACAGTGTGCAGCAGGTCAGTGATGGCCATGTCACAGTGAGCAACAGGCCACTGGTTGCCATGTCACTGTGGGGGCTATGTCACATTGGGCAGCAAGTCAGTGCTGGCCATTTCACTATGGGGGCCATGTCACAGTGGGCAGGAGGTCAGTGCTGCCATGTCACTATGGGGGCCATATCACAGTGGGCAGCAGGTCATTGGTGGCCATGTCACTATGGGGGCTATGTCACATTGGGCAGCAGGTCAGTGGTGGCCATGTAACCGTGAGGTCATGTCACATTGTGCAGCAGGTCAGTGGTGGCCATGTCACAGTGAGAAACAGGCCACTGGTTGCCATGTCACTGTGGGGGCTATGTCACAGTGGGCAGCAGGTCAGTTGTGGCCAAGTCTCTATGGGGGCCATGTCACAGTGGGCAGCAGGTCAGTGGTGGCCAGGTCACCGTGGGGCTATGTCACAGTGGTCAGCGGATCAGTGGTGGCCATGTCACTGTGGGGACCATGTCACACCGGGCAGCAGGTCAGTTGTGGCCATGTCACTATGAGTCCATGTCACAGTGGGCAGCAGGTCAGTTGTGGCCATGTCACTATGGGGGCTATCTCACAGTGGGCAGAAGGTCAGTGGTGGCCATGTCACTGTGAGGTCATGTCACAGTGTGCAGCAGGTCAGTGGTGGCCATGTCACAGTGAGCAATAGGCTACTCATTGCCATGTCACTGTGGGGGCTATGTCACAGTGGGAAGCAGGTCAGTGGTGGCCATGTCACTATGGGGGCCATGTCACATTGGGCAGCAGGTCAGTGGTGGCCATGTCACTGTGAGGTCATGTCACAATGTGCAGCAGGTCAGTGCTGGCCATGTCACAGTGAGAAACAGGCCACTGGTTGCCATGTCACTGTCGGGGCTATGTCACAGTGGGCAGCAGGTCAGTTGTGGCCATGTCACTATGGGGGCCATGTCACAGTGGGCAGCATGTCAGTGGTGCCCATGTCACTATGGGGGCCATGTCACAGTGGGTAGCAGGTCAGTAGTGGCCATGTCACTATGGGGGCTATGTCACAGTGAGCAACAGGCCACTGGTTGCCATGTCACTGTGGGGTCTATGTCACATTGGGCAGCAGGTCAGTGGTGGCCATGTCACTATGGGGGCCATGTCACAGTGGGCAGCAGGTCAGTGGTGGCCATGTCACTGTGAGGTCATGTCACAGTGTGCAACAGGTCAATGGTGGCCATTTCACTATTGGGGCCATGTCACAGTGGGCAGCAGGTCAGTGGTGTCCATGTCACTGTGAGGTCATGTCACAGTGTGCAGCAGGTCAGTAGTGGCCACGTCATTGTGGGGCCATGTCACAGTGGTCAGTGGATCAGTGGTGGCCATGTCACTGTGGGGACCATGTCACAGTGGGCAGCAGGTCACTTGTGGCCATGTCACTATGGGTCCATATCACATTGGGCAGCAGGTCAGTGGTGGCCATGTCACTGTGAGGTCGTGTCACAGTGTGCAGCAGGTCAGTGATGGCCATGTCACTATGGGGGCCATGTCACAGTGGGCAGCAAGTCAGAGATGGCCATGTCACTATGGGGGCTATGTCACATTGGGCAGCAGGTCAGTGGTGTCCATGTCACTGTGAGGTCATGTCACAGTGTGCAACAGGTCAGTGGTGGCCATGTCACAGTGAGAAACAGGCCACTGGTTGCCATGTCACTGTGCGTGCTATGTCACAGTGGGCAGCAGGTCAGTTGTGGCCAAGTCTCTATGGGGGCCATGTCACAGTGGGCAGCAGGTCAGTGGTGCCCATGTTACTATCGGGGCATTGTCACAGTGGGTAGCAGGTCAGTGGAGGCCAGGTCACTGTGGGGCTATGTCACAGTGGTCAGCGGATCAGTGGTGGCCATGTCACTGTGGGTCCATGTCACAGTGGGCAGCAGGTCATTGGTGGCCATGTCACTGTGAGGTCATGTCACAGTGTGCAACAGGTCAGTGGTGGCCATGTCACAGTGAGAAACAGGCCACTGGTTGCCATGTCACTGTGCGTGCTATGTCACAGTGGGCAGCAAGTCAGTTGTGGCCAAGTCTCTATGGGGGCCATGTCACAGTGGGCAGCAGGTCAGTGGTGCCCATGTCACTATCGGGGCCATGTCACAGTGGGTAGCAGTTCAGTGGTGGCCAGGTCACTGTGGGGCTATGTCACAGTGGTCAGCGGATCTGTGGTGGCCATATCACTGTGAGGTCATGTCACAGTGTGCAGCAGGTCAGTGGTGGCCATGTCACTGTGGTGGCCAGTCACAGTGGGCAGCAGGTCAGTGGTGGCTATGTCACTGTGGTGGCCAGTCACAGTGGGCAGCAGGTCAGTGGTGGCCTTGTCACTGTGGTGGCCAGTCACAGTGGGCAGCAGGTTAGTGGTGGACATGTCACTATGGGGGCATGTCACAGTGGGCAGCGGGTCAGTTGTGGCCATGTCACTATGGGGGCCATGTCACAGTGTGCAGCAGGTCAGTGGTGACCATGTCACACTGAGCAACAGGCCACTGGTTGCCATGTCACTGTGGGGGCTATGTCTCAGTGGGCACCAGGTCAGTGGTGGTATGTCACTGTGGGGCCCATGTCACAGTGTGCAGCAGGTCAGTGGTGGCCATGTCACTGTGGTGGCCAGTCACAGTAGGCAGCAGGTCAGTGGTGGCTATGTCACTGTGGTGGCCAGTCACAGTGGGCAGCAGGTCAGTGGTGGCCATGTCACTGTGGTGGCCAGTCACAGTGGGCAGCAGGTTAGTGGTGGACATGTCACTATGGGGGCATGCCACAGTAGGCAGCGGTTCAGTTGTGGCCATGTCACTATGGGGGCCATGTCACAGTGGGCAGCAGGTCAGTGGTGTCCATGTCACTGTGAGGTCATGTCACAGTGTGCAACAGGTCAGTGGTGGCCATGTCACAGTGAGAAACAGGCCACTGGTTGCCATGTCACTGTGCGTGCTATGTCACAGTGGGCAGCAGGTCAGTTGTGGCCAAGTCTCTATGGGGGCCATGTCACAGTGGGCAGCAGGTCAGTGGTGCCCATGTTACTATCGGGGCATTGTCACAGTGGGTAGCAGGTCAGTGGAGGCCAGGTCACTGTGGGGCTATGTCACAGTGGTCAGCGGATCAGTGGTGGCCATGTCACTGTGGGTCCATGTCACAGTGGGCAGCAGGTCATTGGTGGCCATGTCACTGTGAGGTCATGTCACAGTGTGCAACAGGTCAGTGGTGGCCATGTCACAGTGAGAAACAGGCCACTGGTTGCCATGTCACTGTGCGTGCTATGTCACAGTGGGCAGCAAGTCAGTTGTGGCCAAGTCTCTATGGGGGCCATGTCACAGTGGGCAGCAGGTCAGTGGTGCCCATGTCACTATCGGGGCCATGTCACAGTGGGTAGCAGTTCAGTGGTGGCCAGGTCACTGTGGGGCTATGTCACAGTGGTCAGCGGATCTGTGGTGGCCATATCACTGTGAGGTCATGTCACAGTGTGCAGCAGGTCAGTGGTGGCCATGTCACTGTGGTGGCCAGTCACAGTGTGCAGCAGGTCAGTGGTGGCTATGTCACTGTGGTGGCCAGTCACAGTGGGCAGCAGGTCAGTGGTGGCCTTGTCACTGTGGTGGCCAGTCACAGTGGGCAGCAGGTTAGTGGTGGACATGTCACTATGGGGGCATGTCACAGTGGGCAGCGGGTCAGTTGTGGCCATGTCACTATGGGGGCCATGTCACAGTGTGCAGCAGGTCAGTGGTGACCATGTCACACTGAGCAACAGGCCACTGGTTGCCATGTCACTGTGGGGGCTATGTCTCAGTGGGCACCAGGTCAGTGGTGGTATGTCACTGTGGGGCCCATGTCACAGTGTGCAGCAGGTCAGTGGTGGCCATGTCACTGTGGTGGCCAGTCACAGTAGGCAGCAGGTCAGTGGTGGCTATGTCACTGTGGTGGCCAGTCACAGTGGGCAGCAGGTCAGTGGTGGCCATGTCACTGTGGTGGCCAGTCACAGTGGGCAGCAGGTTAGTGGTGGACATGTCACTATGGGGGCATGCCACAGTAGGCAGCGGTTCAGTTGTGGCCATGTCACTATGGGGGCCATGTCACAGTGGGCAGCAGGTCAGTGGTGGCCATGTCACTATGGGGGCCATGTCACAGTGGGCAGCAGGTCAGTAGTGGCCACGTCACTGTGGGGCCATGTCACAGTGTGCAGCAGGTCAGTGGTGGCCATGTCACAGTGAGAAACAGGCCACTGGTTGCCATGTCACTGTGGGGGCTATGTCACAGTGGGCAGCAGGTCAGTTGTGGCCAAGTCTCTATGGGGGCCATGTCACAGTGGGCAGCAGGTCAGTGGTGGCCAGGTCACCGTGGGGCTATGTCACAGTGGTCAGCGGATCAGTGGTGGCCATGTCACTGTGGGGACCATGTCACACCGGGCAGCAGGTCAGTTGTGGCCATGTCACTATGAGTCCATGTCACAGTGGGCAGCAGGTCAGTTGTGGCCATGTCACTATGGGGGCTATCTCACAGTGGGCAGAAGGTCAGTGGTGGCCATGTCACTGTGAGGTCATGTCACAGTGTGCAGCAGGTCAGTGGTGGCCATGTCACAGTGAGCAATAGGCTACTCATTGCCATGTCACTGTGGGGGCTATGTCACAGTGGGAAGCAGGTCAGTGGTGGCCATGTCACTATGGGGGCCATGTCACATTGGGCAGCAGGTCAGTGGTGGCCATGTCACTGTGAGGTCATGTCACAATGTGCAGCAGGTCAGTGCTGGCCATGTCACAGTGAGAAACAGGCCACTGGTTGCCATGTCACTGTCGGGGCTATGTCACAGTGGGCAGCAGGTCAGTTGTGGCCATGTCACTATGGGGGCCATGTCACAGTGGGCAGCATGTCAGTGGTGCCGATGTCACTATGGGGGCCATGTCACAGTGGGTAGCAGGTCAGTAGTGGCCATGTCACTATGGGGGCTATGTCACAGTGAGCAACAGGCCACTGGTTGCCATGTCACTGTGGGGTCTATGTCACATTGGGCAGCAGGTCAGTGGTGGCCATGTCACTATGGGGGCCATGTCACAGTGGGCAGCAGGTCAGTGGTGGCCATTTCACTATTGGGGCCATGTCACAGTGGGCAGCAGGTCAGTGGTGTCCATGTCACTCTGAGGTCATGTCACAGTGTGCAGCAGGTCAGTAGTGGCCACGTCATTGTGGGGCCATGTCACAGTGGTCAGTGGATCAGTGGTGGCCATGTCACTGTGGGGACCATGTCACAGTGGGCAGCAGGTCACTTGTGGCCATGTCACTATGGGTCCATATCACATTGGGCAGCAGGTCAGTGGTGGCCATGTCACTGTGAGGTCGTGTCACAGTGTGCAGCAGGTCAGTGATGGCCATGTCACTATGGGGGCCATGTCACAGTGGGCAGCAAGTCAGAGGTGGCCATGTCACTATGGGGGCTATGTCACATTGGGCAGCAGGTCAGTGGTGTCCATGTCACTGTGAGGTCATGTCACAGTGTGCAACAGGTCAGTGGTGGCCATGTCACAGTGAGAAACAGGCCACTGGTTGCCATGTCACTGTGCGTGCTATGTCACAGTGGGCAGCAGGTCAGTTGTGGCCAAGTCTCTATGGGGGCCATGTCACAGTGGGCAGCAGGTCAGTGGTGCCCATGTTACTATCGGGGCATTGTCACAGTGGGTAGCAGGTCAGTGGAGGCCAGGTCACTGTGGGGCTATGTCACAGTGGTCAGCGGATCAGTGGTGGCCATGTCACTGTGGGTCCATGTCACAGTGGGCAGCAGGTCATTGGTGGCCATGTCACTGTGAGGTCATGTCACAGTGTGCAACAGGTCAGTGGTGGCCATGTCACAGTGAGAAACAGGCCTCTGGTTGCCATGTCACTGTGCGTGCTATGTCACAGTGGGCAGCAAGTCAGTTGTGGCCAAGTCTCTATGGGGGCCATGTCACAGTGGGCAGCAGGTCAGTGGTGCCCATGTCACTATCGGGGCCATGTCACAGTGGGTAGCAGTTCAGTGGTGGCCATGTCACTGTGGGGCTATGTCACAGTGGTCAGCGGATCTGTGGTGGCCATATCACTGTGAGGTCATGTCACAGTGTGCAGCAGGTCAGTGGTGGCCATGTCACTGTGGTGGCCAGTCACAGTAGGCAGCAGGTCAGTGGTGGCTATGTCACTGTGGTGGCCAGTCACAGTGGGCAGCAGGTCAGTGGTGGCCATGTCACTGTGGTGGCCAGTCACAGTGGGCAGCAGGTTAGTGGTGGACATGTCACTATGGGGGCATGCCACAGTAGGCAGCGGTTCAGTTGTGGCCATGTCACTATGGGGGCCATGTCACAGTGGGCAGCAGGTCAGTGGTGGCCATGTCACTATGGGGGCCATGTCACAGTGGGCAGCAGGTCAGTAGTGGCCACGTCACTGTGGGGCCATGTCACAGTGTGCAGCAGGTCAGTGATGGCCATGTCACAGTGAGCAACAGGCCACTGATTGCCGTGTCACTGTGGGGGCTATGTCACAGTGGGCAGCAGGTCAGTGGTGTCCATGTCACTGTGAGGTCATGTCACAGTGTGCAGCAGGTCAGTGGTGGCCATGTCACAGTGAGAAACAGGCCACTGGTTGCCATGTCACTGTGGGGGCTATGTCACAGTGGGCAGCAGTTCAGTTGTGGCCAAGTCTCTATGGGGGCCATGTCACAATGGGCAGCAGGTCAGTGGTGGCCATGTCACTGTGAGGTCATGTCACAAGGTGCAGCAGGTCAGTGGTGGCCATTTCACAGTGAGAAACAGGCCACTGGTTGCCATGTCACTGTGGGGGCTATGTCACAGTGTGCAGCAGGTCAGTTGTGGCCATGTCACTATGGGGGCCATGTCACAGTGGGCAGCATGTCAGTGGTGGCCATGTCACTATGGGGGCCATGTCACAGTGGGTAGCAGGTCAGTGGTGGCCAGGTCACTGTGGGGCTATGTCACAGTGGTTAGTGGATCAGTGGTGGCCATGTCACTGTGGGGACCATGTCACAGTGGGGAGCAGGTCAGTTGTGGCCATGTCACTATGGGTCCATGTCACAGTGGGCAGAAGGTCAGTGGTGTCCATGTTACTGTGAGGTCATGTCACAGTGTGCAGCTGGTTAGTGGTGGCCATGTCACAGTGAGCAACAGGCCACTGGTTGCCATTTCACTGTGGGGTCTATGTCACAGTGGCCAGCAGGTCAGTGGTGGCCATGTCACTATGGGGGCCATGTCACAGTGGGCAGCAGGTCAGTGGTGGCCATTTCACTATTGGGGCCATGAGACAGTGTGCAGCAGGTCAGTAGTGGCCACTTCATTGTGGGGCCATGTCACAGTGTGCAGCAGGTCAGTGATGGCCATGTCACAGTGAGCAACACGCCACTGGTTGCCATGTCACTGTGGGGGCTATGTCACAGTGGGCAGCAGGTCAGTGGTGGCCATGTCACTATGGGGGCCATGTCACAGTGGGCAGGAGGTCAGTGGTGGCCATTTCACTATTGGGGCCATGAGACAGTGTGCAGCAGGTCAGTAGTGGCCACGTCATTGTGGGGCCATGTCACAGTGTGCAGCAGGTCAGTGATGGCCATGTCACAGTGAGCAACAGGCCACTGGTTGCCATGTCACTGTGGGGGCTATGTCACAGTGGGCAGCAGGTCAGTGCTGGCCATGTCACTATGGGGGCCATGTCACGGTGTGCAACAGGTCAGTGGTGGCCATGTCACAGTGAGAAACAGGCCACTGGTTGCCATGTCAATGTGGGGGCTATGTCACAGTGGGCAGCAGGTCAGTTGTGGCCAAGACTCTATGGGGGCAATGTCACAGTGGGCAGCAGGTCAGTGGTGCCCATGTCACTATGGGGGCCATGTCACAGTGGGTAGCAGGTCAGTGGTGGCCAGGTCACTGTGGGGCTATGTCACAGTGGCCAGCGGATCAGTGGTGGCCATGTCACTGTGGGGGCCATGTCACTGTGGGGACCATTTCACAGTGGGCAGCAGGTCAGTTGTGGCCATGTCACTATGGGTCCATGTCACAGTGTGCAGCAGGTCAGTGGTGACCATGTCACACTGAGCAACAGGCCACTGGTTGCCATGTCACTGTGGGGGCTATGTCACATGGGCACCAGGTCAGTGGTGGTATGTCACTGTGGGGCCCATGTCACAGTGGGCAGCAGGTCAGAGGTGGCCATGTCACTGTGGTGGCCAGTCACAGTGGGCAGCAGGTCAGTGGTGGCCATGTCACTGTGGTGGCCAGTCACAGTGGGCAGCAGTTTAGTGGTGGACATGTCACTATGGGGGCATGTCACAGTGGGCAGCGGGTCAGTTGTGGCCATGTCACTATGGGGGCCATGTCACAGTGGGCAGCAGGTCAGTGGTGGCCATGTCACTATGGGGGCCATGTCACAGTGGGCAGCAGGTCAGTAGTGGCCACGTCACTGTGGGGCCATGTCACAGTGTGCAGCAGGTCAGTGATGGCCATGTCACAGTGAGCAACAGGCCACTGATTGCCATGTCACTGTGGGGGCTATGTCACAGTGGGCAGCAGGTCAGTGGTGTCCATGTCACTGTGAGGTCATGTCACAGTGTGCAACAGGTCAGTGGTGGCCATGTCACAGTGAGAAACAGGCCACTGGTTGCCATGTCACTGTGGGGGCTATGTCACAGTGGGCAGCAGGTCAGTTGTGGCCAAGTCTCTTTGGGGGCCATGTCACAGTGGGTAGCAGGTCAGTGGTGGCCATGTCACTATGGGGGCTATGTCACATTGGGCAGCAGGTCAGTGGTGTCCATGTCACTGTGAGGTCATGTCACAGTGTGCAACAGGTCAGTGGTGGCCATGTCACAGTGAGAAACAGGCCACTGGTTGCCATGTCACTGTGGCGTCTATGTCACAGTGGGCAGCGGGTCAGTGTTGGCCATGTCACTATGGGGGCCATGTCATAGTGGGCAGCAGGTCAGTGATGGCCATGTCACAGTGAGTAAGAGGCCACTGGTTGCCATGTCACAGTGGGGGCTATGTCACAGTGGGGAGAAAGTCAGTGCTGGCCATGTCACTATGGGGGCCATATCACAGTGGGCAGCAGGTCAGTGGTGGCCATGTCACTATCGGGGCTATGTCACATTGGGCAGCAGGTCAGTGGTGGCCATGACACTGTGAGGTCATGTCACAGTGTGCAGCAGGTCAGTGGTGGCCATGTCACAGTGAGAAACAGGCCATTGGTTGCCATGTCACTGTGGGGCTATGTCACAGTGGGCAGCAGGTCAGTGATGGCCATGTCACTGTGGGGGCTATGTCACAGTGGGCAGCAGATCAGTGGTGGCCATGTTCCTGTGCGGCCATGTCACAGTGAGCAGTAGGTCAGTTGTGGCCATGTCACTATGGGGGCTATGTCACAGTGGGCAGCAGGTCAGTGGTGGCCATGTCACTGTGGTGGCCAGTCACAGTGGGCAGCAGGTCAGTGGTGCCTATGTCACTGTGGTGGCCAGTCACAGTGTGCAGCAGGTCAGTGGTGGCCATGTCACTGTGGTGGCCAGTCACAGAGGGCAGCAGGTCACTGGTGGCCATGTCACTGTGGGGGCATGTCACAGTGGGCAGCGGATCAGTGGTGGCCATGTCACTGTGGGGCCATGTTACAGGGGGCAGCAGGACAGTGGTGGCCATGTCACTGTGGGGGCCATGTCACAGTGGGCTGCGTGTCAGTTGTTGGCATGTCACTTCAGGTCATGCCACAGTGTGCAGCATGCCAGTGGTGGCCATGTCACAGTGAGCAACAGGCCACTGGTTGCCATGTCACTGTGCGGCTATGTCACAGTGGGCAGCGGATTACTGGTGGCCATGTCACTGTGGGGGCCATGTCACAGTGGGCGGCAGGTCAGTAGTGGCCGTGTCACTGTGGGGGCCATGTCACAGTGTGCAGCAGGTCAGTGGTGGCAATGTCACTGTGGGGCCATGTCACAGTGGTCAGCGGGTCAGTGGTGCCCATGTCACTGTGAGTTCATGTCACAGTGGGCAGCAGGTCATTGGTGACCATTTCACAATCAGCAACAGTCCACTGGTGGCCATGTCACTGTGGTGGCCAGTCACAGTGTGTAGCAGGTCAGTGGTGGCCACCTCACTGTGGGGCCATGTGACAGTTGGCAGCATGTCAGTAGTAATCATGTTACTGTATGGGACATGTCACAGTGGGGAGCAGGTCAGTGGTGGCCATGTCACTATGGGGGCCATGTCACAGTGGGAAGCAGGTCAGTGGTGGCCATGTCACTGTGGGGGCCATGTCACAGTGGGCAGCAGGTCAGTGGTAGCCATGTCACTGTGGGGGCCATGTCACAGTGGTCAGCGGGTCAGTGGTGGCCATGTCACTGTGGGGGCCATGTCACAGTGGGCAGCAGGTCAGTTGTGGCCATGTCACAATCAGCAACCATCCACTGGTGGCCATGTCACTGAGGTAGGCAGTCACAGTGGGCAGCAGGTCAGTGGTGGCCACGTCACTGTGGGGCCATGTGACAGTGGGCAGCATGCCAGTAGTGGTCATGTTACTGTATGGGACATGTCTCAATTGGGAGCAGGTCAGTGGTGGCCATGTCAGTATGGGGGCCATGTCACAGTGGTCAGCGGGTCAGTGGTGGCCATGTCACTGTGGGGGCCATGTCACAGTGGGCAGCAGGTCAGTTGTGGCCAAGTCTCTATGGGGGCCATGTCATAGTGGGCAGCAGGTCAGTGGTGCGCATATCACTAAGGGGGGCCATGTCACAGTGGGTAGCAGGTCAGTGGTGGCCAGGTCACTGTGGGGCTATGTCACAGTGGTCAGCGGATCAGTGGTGGCCATGTCACTGTGGGCACCATGTCACAGTGGGCAGCAGGTCAGTTGTGGCCATGTCACTGTAGGTGATATATCACAGTGGGCAGCGGGTCAGTGGTGGCCATGTCACTGTAGGTGATATATCACAGTGGGCAGCGGGTCAGTGGTGGCCATGTCACTGTGTGTCATATATCACAGTGGGCAGCGGGTCAGTGGTGGCCATGTCACTGTGGCTCATATAGCACAGTGGGCAGCGGGTCAGTGGTGGCCATGTCACAGTGAGCAACAGGCCACTGGTTGCCATGTCACTGTGGGGGCTATGTCACAGTGGGCAGCAGGTCAGTTGTGGCCATGTCACTATGGGGGCCATGTCACCGTGGGCAGCATGTCAGTTGTTGCCATGTCACAGTGGGGGACATGTCACAGTGGTCAGCGTGTCAGTGGTGGCCATGTCACTGTGGGGGCCATGTCACAGCGGGCAGCAAGTCAGTGGTGGCCATGTCACAGTGAGCAACAGGCCACTGGTTGCCATGTCACTGTGGGGGCTATGTCACAGTGGGCAGCAGGTCAGTTGTGGCCATGTCACTATGGGGGCCATGTCACAGTGGGAAGCAAGTCAGTGCTGGCCATGTCACTATGAGGGCCATGTCACAGTGGGCAGAAGGTCATAGGTGGCGATTTCACTATGAGGGCTATGTCACAGTGGGTAGCAGGCCAGAGGTGGCCATGTCACTATGGGGGCTATGTCACAGTGGGCAGTGCGTCAGTGGTGGCCATGTTACTTGGGGCCATGTCACAGTGAGCAGCATGTCAGTGGTGGCCACGTCACTGTTGGGCCATGTCACAGTGGGCAGCAGGTCAGTGGTGGCATGTCACTGTGGGACCATGTCACAGTGGGCAGCATGTCAGTTGTGGCCATGTCACGGTGAGGTCATGTCACAGTGTGCAGCAGGTCAATGGTGGGCATGTCACAGTGAGCAACAGGCCACTGGTTGCCATGTCACTGTGGGGGCTATGTCACATTGGGCAGCAGGTCAGTTGTGGCCATGTCACTATGGGGGCCATGTCACCGTGGGCAGCAGGTCAGTGGAGGCCATGTCAATGTGGGGGCCATGTCAGAGTGGTCAGCGGGTCAGTGGTGGCCATGTCACTGTGGGGGCCATGTCACAGTGGTCAGCTGGTCAGTGGTGGCCATGTCACTGTGGGGGCCATGTCACAGTTGTCAGCGTGTCAGTGGTGGACATGTCACTGTGAGGTCATGTCACAGTGGGCCGCAGATCAGTTGTGGCCATGTCACATTGGGCAGCAGGCCACTGATGGTCATGTCACTGTGGGGCCATGTCACAGTGGGCAGCACGTCAGTGGTTGCCCTGTCACTGTGGGGGCCATGTCACAGTCGGCAGCAGGTCAGTGGTGGCCATGTCACTGTGCGGCCATGTCACAGTGAGCAGCAGGTAAGTTGTGGCCATGTCACTTTTGGGGCTATGTCACAGTGGGCAGCAGGTCACTGGTGGTATGTCACTGTGGGTCCCATGTCACAGTGGGCAGAAGGTCAGTGGTGGCCATGTCACTGTGGGGGCCATGTCACATTGGGCAGTAGGTCAGCAGTGGCCACGTCACTGTGGGGCCATGTCACAGAGGGCAGCATATCAGTGGTGATCATGTTACTGTTTGGGACATGTCACAGTGGGGAGCGAGTCACTGGTGGCCATGTCACTGTGGGTGCTACATCACAGTTGGCAGCGGTTCAGAGATGGCCATGTCACTGTGGGGGCTATGTCACAGTGGGCAGCAGCTCACTTGTGGCCATGTCACTATGGGGGCTATGTCACATTGGACAGCAGGTCAGTGGTGGCCATGTCACTGTGGGGGCCATGTCACAGTGGTCAGCGGGTCAGTGGTGGCCATGTCACGGTGAGGTCATGTCACATTGGGCAGCAGATCAGTGGTGGCCATGTCACTGTGGGGGCTATGTCACAGTGGATAGCAAATCAGTGGTGGCTATGTCACTGTTGGGCCATGTCACAGTGCGCAGCAGGTTAGTGGTGGCCATGTCACTGTGGGGGCCATGTCACAGTGGGCAGCGTGTCAGTGGTGGCCATGTCACTTCAGGTCATGTCACAGTGGGCAGCAGGTCAGTTGTGGCCACGTCACAGTGAGCAACAGGCCACTGGTTGCCATGTCACTGTGGGGGCTATGTCACAGTGGGCAGCAGGTCAGTGGTGGCATGTCACTGTGCGGCCATGTCACAGTGGGCAGCAGGTCAGTGGAGGCCATGTCACTGTTGGGACCATGTCACAGTGGGCATCAGGTCAGTGTTGGCCATGTCACTGTGGGGCCATGTCACAGTGGGCATCAGGTCAGTGATGGCCATGTCACTGTGCGGCTATGTCACAGTGGTCAGTGGGTCAGTGGTGGCCATGTCACTATGGGTGCCATGTCACAGTGGGCAGCAGGTCAGTGGTGGCCACGTCACTGTCGGGACATGACACAGTGGGCAGCGGGTCAGTGGTGGCCATGTCATTGTGGGTGATATATCACAGTGGGCAGCGGGTCAGTGGTGGCCATGTCACTGTGGGTGCTACATCACAGTGTGCAGCAGGTCAGTGATGGCCATGTCACACTGAGCAACAGGCCACTGGTGGCCATGTCACTGTGGGGGGTATATCACAGTGGGCAGCAGGTCAGTGGTGGCATGTCACTGTGGGGGGTATATCACAGTGGGCAGCAGGTCAGTGGTGGCATGTCACTGTGGGGCCATGTCACAGTGTGTAGCAGGTCAGAGGTGGCCATGTCACTGTGCGGCTATGTCACAGTGGGCAGCGCGTCAGTGGTGATCATGTTATTGTTTGGGACATGTCACAGTGGGCAGCGAGTCAGTGGTGGCCATGTCACTTGGGGCCATGTCACAGTGAGCAGCAGGTCAGTTGTGGCCATGTCACAGTGGGGGACATGTCACAGTGGTCAGCGTGTCAGTGGTGGCCATGTCACTGTGGGGGCCATGTCACATCGGGCAGCAGGTCAGTGGTGGCCATGTCACTGTGGGAGCCATGTCACAGTGGGCAGCGTGTCAGTTGTGGCCATGTCACTGTGAGGTCATGTCACAGTGTGCGGCAGGTCAGTGGTGGCCACGTCACAGTGAGTAACAGGCCTCTGGTTGCCATGTCACTGTGGGACTATGTCACAGTTGGCAGCAGGTCAGTGGTGGCCATGTCACAGTGAGCAATAGGCCACTGGTTGCCATGTCACTGTGGGGGCTATGTCACAGTGGGCAGCAGGTCGGTGGTAGTCAGGTCACTATGGGGCCATGTCACAGTGGGCAGCAGGTCATAGGTGGCCATGTCACTATGAGGGCTATGTCACAGTGGTAGCAGGTCAGTGGTGGCCATGTCACTATGGGGGCTATGTCACAGTGGGCAGCGGATAAGTGGTGGCCATGTCACTGTGGGGCCATGTCACAGTGAGCAGCAGGTCAGTTGTGGCCATGTCACTGTGGGGGCTATGTCACAGTGGGCAGCAGGTCAGTTGTGGCCATGCCTCTGTGGGGGCCATGTCACAGTGGGGAGCAGGTCAGTGGTGGCCATGTCACTATGGCGGCTATGTCACAGTGGGCAGCAGGTCAGTGGTGGCCATGTCACTGTGTGGGATATGTCACAGTGGGCAGCAGGTCAGTGGTGGCCATGTCTCTGTGGGGGACATGTCACAGTGGGTATCAGGTCAGTGGTAGCCATGTCACTGTGGGGGCCATGTCACAGTGGGCAGCAGGTCAGTGGTGGCCATGTCACTGTGGGGCCATATCACAGTGGGCAGCATGTCAGTGGTGATCATGTTACTCTATGGGACATGTCACAGTGGCGAGCAGGTCAGTGGTGGCCATGTCACTGTGAGGTCATTTCACAGTGTGCAGCAGGTCAGTGGCGGCCATGTCACTATGGGGGCCATGTCACAGTGGGCAGCGTGTCAGTTGTGGCCATGTCAATGTTGTGATAGACATTAAACTGTTTGTTCTTCAAATTCCATAGAAGATACTGGGAGCTCGTGACATGTTATTCCATAAACTATTTAGGCCTAAGCTTAATCTTAACTATTACACTGTGTAACGACTAACAGACTGTAAGTGCTTATCTAAGTTGAAATGCTGAAGCAAGGACTCCTACTAGGCAAAAGACTGAAAAGAGGGAGAAAGGGGAGAAGGACAAAGGGGAGAACAAGAAGAAAAAAAAAGAGGGGTAGTGCTTATATTCTGTAAGATATAAACAAAAGCTTTGTGAGCCACTCTCAGGAAAGCAGGAAATACGAGGAGCTGGTGACGTGAGGAAGACCCGGATGGAGCGACCCCCTAGCTGCAAAGTGCGCAGACGCAGGGTACACCTCTCAGAGAGACCCGATAACGGAAGGCGGAGGATATAAAAAAGACGGACCCTCGGGGAGTGATTGCGCGCCGTTGGTGGAGCAGGGACTCCCCGGCCGCCCAGCGCTGTTTTGCTTATTGCCGCTTGCTAAATAAACAATTTAAATTTAATTAGTCCTAACTTGCATCATTTTGGCACGATAGTCTATAACAAAATTGGTGCCGTGACTCGGATAGAGGCAATCTGGTGGGAAGTCCCATACGGGGAGGCGCGCCCACTGAGTTCAGCGGCCCCGGCTGAGTGCTATCACATCACGCCCTCTACCGACGAACTCCAAAACTCGGCAACAAGCAAAAAAATACCGGTAACCCCGTAATCTTTGTGCACGAAGCCCCGGACGAAGACGCAGGGTTGGGTGAGTATAGGCCGGTTACCGTTCGGTTGGGGTTGAGTTTCCCGGAGCGTGGTGTGTGAGACGCCCAGCAGGGCGAAGCGAGTGCTGACCCCTCGGTAGTGCAGTTCCCATATCCCGCGAGGGACTGGGTCATGAAAAGGGGGAAGCGAATTGTGTGAGTGTGTGAAGGCGCTCCGGAAGATGGGACAGAAGAAGAGCAAGCTTTCTGATCCCATGGGTGATTTGGGACCCGAGGTGAGGTACCCCCAAATACCACCAGATAGCCCTTTAGGCTTGATGTTAAACCATTGGGAAGATTACCCCTCTAGGCGGGGTAAGGACAAAGCAAAAATTATTTATTATTGTATGGAAGTTTGGGGAGGGAAACAAATCAGAGGCGACCATCTCTATTGGCCTGGTTTTGGGTCCTTTGAAGAATGGGTCTGCCAAGCCCTAAACATTTATGTCAACTCAAGGGAACCCTTTAATTTAGAGGAGAGTGAATATGCACAGGTATGGATAGCATCAGATACCCGAATAAATCTATATCCTCTAAAGGAAAAAGTTAAGAAAAAGAAGGTACGTGATGAGGACGAACCTCCCACCTCTCCTCCTCCTTACATACCTCCACCCCCACCTCCGGCGCCTTCACCTCCTCCAACTGCGCCGGAGGACCCAGAGAATTCAGACTCTCCACCTGAATCCCCGAAAGAACCAAGACGAATAACCCGTAGTCAAACTAGAATGGGGGGGGGGTGACAGTAGCTTGTACCCCCTAAGGGAGGTTGCGATGGGAGGACCCGAGCCTGGCATGGGATATGTGACTGTCCCTCTTAATTCAGGGGACGTCAGAGAATTTAAAAAAGAGATGGGGAATCTATTGGAGGATCCTTTAGGTGTGGCAGAGCGGGTGGATCAGTTTTTAGGACCAAACATCTATACCTGGGATGAAATACAAGCCATAATGGCTATACTATTCACTGTTGAAGAAAGGGATATGATCAGGAGAGCAGGAATGAGAATTTGGGATCAACAGCATCAGCAAGGTCCGGCAGCAGATGTAAAATGGCCTCTAAATCGACCTAATTGGAATAATCAAAATGAAATCAATAGAGGTCATATGCAAGACCTGAGGACGATTGTAATCCAGGGTATAAGAGAATCAGTCCCTAGAGGACAAAATATAAACAAAGCTTTTAGTGAACATCAGAAAAAAGATGAAACCCCTACCAAGTGGTTAGAGAGACTGAGAAAAAATCTTCAGCTTTACTCAGGACTGGACCCTAATACCCCAGTGGGACAGGCATTGTTAAAGACACAATTTGTGGCAAAAGCATGGATAGATATTAGAAAGAAGATAGAAAAAATAGAAGATTGGCAGGATCGGGGGTTGGATGAATTACTGAGGGAAGCACAGAAAGTCTATGTCCGAAGGGAGGACGAGACTCAAAAGAAACATACCAGAATGATGGTAGCTGCGATAAGGGAAGGACAGAGAGTGAACAGTGCTGGGAGAAAACAAGAAGGTCAAAGAACAGGCTATAGATCAAAGGAACCGGAGAGAGAGAGAGAAAAAGGGGGTATTGTCTGCTTTTATTGCGGAAGAAAAGGTCACACAAAGAAGAGCTGCAGAAGGAGAATGATGGATGAGAGAATGTTTAAAGAAGATTAGGGGTGTCAGGGGCTCTATTTGCTGGGGACCCGAGAACGAACTGAGCCCTTGATAAAGTTAAAAGTAGGTCCTCAGCAACAGGAGGTAGAATTTTTAGTAGATTCAGGAGCGGAGAGATCTACTGTTCAATCATTGCCCCAAGGATGTAAGATTTCATCAGAAAAAGTACAAGTAGTCGGGGCAAAAGGAGAACCATTCGGAGTACCGGTAATTAAAGATGTACTCCTTGAAACAGATTCTAAAGTGGGGGTGGGATCCTTATTGTTAGTACCTGAGGCAGATTATAACCTACTGGGGAGGGATCTAATGATTGAATTAGGAATTAGTTTGGAAGTAACAGAACACAAACTTGAAATCAAAATATGCCCCTTACGGGTTGAAGATGAGGCTAAAATCAACCCTGAAGTATGGTACACTCCAGATACGGTGGGAAAACTGAATGTTGAACCTTTTATGGTAACCATCCGGGATCCTGAGGTACCGGTGAGGATTAAGCAATATCCCATACCTCTGGAGGGAAGGCAAGGATTAAAACCAGAAATTCAGAGATTAATAAAGCAGGGATTATTGGAACCCTGCATGTCCCCTTTTAATACTCCCATTTTACCTGTCAAGAAGGCAGATGGGGGGTATAGATTAGTCCATGACCTAAGGGAAATTAACAAAAGGACTGTAACTAGATTCCCTGTAGTAGCTAACCCACACACTCTCTTAAGTCAATTAGGCCCGAATGACCGGTGGTACAGTGTAATAGACTTGAAGGACGCTTTCTGGGCCTGTCCCTTAAAAGAGGAATGCAGAAACTATTTTGCTTTTGAGTGGGAGGACCCAGATACCCACAGGAAAACTCAACTCCGGTGGACAGTCCTACCCCAAGGTTTCACTGAATCCCCAAACCTGTTTGGGCAAGCCTTAGAACAAATTTTACAGGATTACCAGATAGGAGATACCCTTACCCTAGTCCAGTATGTAGATGATCTTTTAATAGCAGGGGAGGATGAGGAAAGGGTTCGGGAAGAAAGTATCAAATTGTTAAACTTCCTGAGCTTAAAGGAATTGAAGGTGTCAAAATCCAAATTGCAATTTGTTGAAAAGGAAGTTAAATACTTAGGGCATCGATTAAGTCAAGGAACTAAGAAATTAGATCCAGAAAGAGTTAAAGGGATACTTTCCCTACCAAGTCCAAAAACTGAAAAACAAGTCCGACAACTATTAGGGCTATTTGGATATTGTAAGCAGTGGATCAAAGGGTATAGTGGAAAGGTGAAGTTTTTATACACCAAAATAACTAAAAATGGATTATTAAAATGGACTCAGGAAGATGATCAACGGTTAAAAGAATTAAAAACTGAATTGGTAAATGCTCCTGTTCTGAGCTTGCCCGACCTAAAAAGACCATTTTTCTTATTTGTCAACACAGAGGAAGGAACTGCATTTGGAGTATTAGCCCAAGAATGGGCAGGAAAAAAGAAATCAGTAGCATATATCTCAAAATTACTGGACCCCGTAAGTCGGGGATGGCCTACATGCCTACAAGTTGTGGTGGCAGCTGCTTTGTTAGTTGAGGAAGCGCATAAAATAACTTTTGGTAGTGAATTAAGGGTACTATCACCCCATAATATTAGAGGTGTGTTACAGCAAAAAGCAGAAAAATGGATAACCGATGCTAGACTGGTAAAATATGAGGCAATCCTCATTACATCCCCCTACCTGACCCTTGAAACAACATCGTTACAAAATCCAGCCCAATTTTTGTATGGAGAACCTAGTCAAGATCTTTTTCATGATTGCCTCCGTAACATCGAGGAGCAGACTAAGATAAGACCAGATTTGGAAGAAGAGGAATTGGGGAAAGGAGAAAAATTATTTGTAGATGGATCCTCTCGAGTGGTAGAAGGAAAAAGAAAATCAGGGTATTCCATAATTGATGGAAAAACTTTTAAGGTAATAGAATCAGGACCCTTGAATCCCAGCTGGTCAGCACAGGCATGTGAATTATATGCAGTATTAAAGGCTTTACAATTACTAAATGGAAAAGTGGGAACTATATACACTGATTCTAGATATGCCTTTGGAGTAGTACATACCTTTGGGAAAATATGGGAAGAAAGAGGTTTAATCAATTCTCGGGGGAAGAGCCTAGTACATCAGGAGTTAATATCACAAATTTTGCAAGCTATGCGAGGGCCCAGTGAAATTGCGGTAGTACACCTAAAGGGACACCAGAGGGGGCTAAATCCTTTAGTACGGGGGAATAACCTTGCTGATCAAGAGGCAAAGAGAGCAGCGCTATTAGCACTGCACTTGGATGATCCGATAGAGGACAGAAAGCGGTGTGTTAATTGTGGAGATAATTACCTCCCCTGTTATGGTTGCTGGAAAGAATACGGAGTAGATGGCATAGAATGTGTATGTGAAAGACCAGGGTTTAAGTGGTGCTTTTTTCATGGAAAATCCTATGAACTTTTAAGTTTTACTGTTCAAGAACAAGCAAAATTAAATCAAATGGGGATTCAACAGAAAGCTAATGGAAAATGGGAACTCCCGGACGGCCGAGAAGTTCTCCCAAAACCCATAGCTACCAAAATAATGCAACAATTCCATAAAAACACTCATTGGGGAACTCAGGCATTAGTGGATCAATTTGCAACTAAATACATGTGCATTGGGATATATGATATAGCCAAACGAGTGATAGGAGAATGTCTCGTTTGTCAAAAAGTAAATAAACATCAAATAAGAAAACGAATATATGGGGGGCGAGAATTGGCTCATAGACCTTTTGCAAGAATACAAATAGACTTTACTGAATTACCAAAGGTGGGGAGGTATAAATACTTATTAGTAATTATAGATCATTTAACTCAATTCGTAGAAGCCTTTTCCACAGCCCGAGCCACAGCTCACACAGTAACAAGGATACTACTTGAAGAAATTATACCTCGGTATGGAGCAATAGAAACAATAGATTCAGATAGGGGTCCACACTTTGTATCCAGAGTAGCCAAAGAGACTTTGGCTGCACTGGGTACACAGTGGCAGTACCACACTCCGTGGCACCCGCAGAGCTCAGGGAAAGTTGAACGTATGAACGGAGAAATAAAAAAACAACTTACCAAACTAATGTTAGAAACTAAAATGTCATGGGTAAAGTGTCTCCCTTTAGCATTGTTAAATATCAGAACTCAGCCCCGAACTGATGTAGGCATTTCTCCCTTTGAAATGCTATATGGGATGCCCTATGATTTAGAAATACCACCGGATCACCCCCAACTTGAAGAATTAAAGATAAAATCCTACCTGATACAGCTAATGGCAAGGAGAAAACAACTACAGACCCAGGGGATGGTAGTACAAAGGCCTCCATTGGATGTGGCCATGCATCAAATCCAACCAGGAGATAAAGTACTAATCAAATCATGGAAAGAATCTTCTTTGAGCCCCCGTTGGGAAGGACCCTATGTTGCTCTTATCACTACAGAAACTGCTGTTCGGACTGCTGAGAAGGGGTGGACACACGCAAGCCGAGTAAAGGGACCTATACAGGATCCAGCCTGGAAAGTGACCAGCCCTCCTGAGGATCTACGAGTCACCCTTCGGAAAACCTGAAAGAGCTCTCTACACATTGTGAGAAAAGAACCTACGAAGGACTCGATGAGTGAGACCCTAATATTTTGTCCAATTGAAACTTGTATTTGTTTTTCTTTTATATGCATAAAGTGTAATGTATGTAAAGAAGGCTGGGGGATTCATAATGCACATGGAATAAATCTCCGGTCTAGTTGTAATTAGTGTTATTAACGAGAACAGAGATTAACTAATCAGGCCCTAAAAATTGGAGTAAAAACAGGAAAATAATTGAAGATTCTAAAATTTGACAGAAAATATTTACTAAAAGGATAAATCTTGAAAGAGAGTGCACTCACCCTAATTGGCCTACTGAATAACACCCTCAGAACCTAAGGGTGATCTGTAGAAAGCACATCTCCTGGGTCCCCTATCGTGAACCCGAGGTCAAAGATAAAAACTGGGAAACCTATGTGTCCCGGGAATAGAGGCAAACGTACCCCTGAAGAATACGGCTGCTGCCAAGAAGATGGAACACCCTGCTGCTCTAAGCAACAGAGTAGGCAGAGGAGGCAGAGACGTACCAAAGTGGGGAAAACTTTACTGCCCTACTCTGAAGAAAAAAAGGCCTCTGAGGGAAAAGGGTCAGACGAGAGTGCCAGACACCCTCATACAAAAGAGACTAAGAAAAAATATGCTAATCAATAGAATCCCGCCAGTCTTCTATTGGAGCTATTGGATAGTCTGGCTAGGTGTATTAGCCACAATGAATACACTACCAGGATGGGCTAGAACGACTAACCAATCCCACCAACCTTTTGAACATACCCTAACTAATCAAATTATATGGCCTTGGACAGATGCTTATTATGGACATACAGGAAGTATGGATGCAGATTTGTATGGGACAGAGTTAGCAACTGCCATACTAAGCAATAACCTAACACTCCAAACACATAAATGGGAGAATTCATCCCATACCTGGACAGCTAAAAAAGGAGATGAGATACAGATAGGCTGCAGAGTATTCAATGTAAATGTGATAATAAGTCGGCACCCTTTAATTCAAACCGTCCGTCAGCCCCCTTTTACTCAAATCGTTATCAGAGACAAAACGGAATCTAAAATAGCTCAAACCCATTGTGAGTCAGAGGTCTGTTGGTATGCATTTACTGCAACCCAACCGGTGCCCATAATTTGTTTGGGAGGAACCAGGTCAAGAGATCAAGCTATATCTTTCCGATTTCCATTGAATATACAGGAGAAAATTACAACAACCACAACCCACGCTTCCAAAGAGACTACTCGGACTACTCATACTGTTCCAACACAACCAACAGTCGTGCTTAGCCCAAGAATTTTTGAAATTGGACCATATGCAATTAGGAATACAGGTCAACAACAAATGCTGTTTAACCCGGCGTGGTCTCTCAAACAAGTTAAATTGCTGATGCAAAATAATGTTTCAAATATTCAGCCAGCCTGTTCACCTTTCCTAAAGACTTCTTACGAGGGATGGACAACCTGGCTGCAAAAACAAATTCCTCACGCAAAAAGAACGCAGAGAGACTTAACCGGTGCTTTGGGAACAGGATTGGGAGTTTTAAATAGTATTGATTCGGAGGTGATAATGAACAAATTGGCTACCTCAATTAGTGATTTAACTAATATACAAAGGCCTTTGCAATCTTCCTTATTGGCTTTGGGGGCTAACCAGTGGTTGTTGTCAAATGTATTACCAAAAGGGGAAAAGGTAAATATAAAGGATCATGAATTGATTACAGATGCACTCAGTGTGCTCCAAAATAACCTCTCTTTAGCTCTCAGCTGCATCCAGGCTCAAATATGGATGCAGTCGATAGCTGCCTCAATTATAAGAGAAGGTGAAGAAGGTATTCTTCCTACTGAAATTCGGAGAATAATTTGGAACAGTGCTACTAATTTTGAAAAGGAACTCCAATCCTGGTGGAACCTGGTAAACTTTACCTATGATCCCATCACAAACACAGCTACTACCTTTATACTCACTATTTACAATGCCACCATATACCAAATTTATCCTATCATTGCATTAGGGCTGAATCACAACGGGACCATACTCTATCCTTTTGAGCATAGAGCATGGGCCCGAAAGGTAAACGAAAAATGGCAAACTGTCAATCTAGAGTCCTGCATTGTACGGGAACAACAAGGATTCATTTGTGAAGGCAATGCAATTGAGGCACAAGATATTTGTCTAGATACTGAACAAAATATTTGTCACTTTGAGGTCCATCCCAATGAAAATCCTAAAACAGTACTTATATATATTGGCAAAGGTTGTGTATGTTTGAGGACGGTTTGTGAATTCTTAACCGTAGACAAGATCATAGTAGAAACAAAAAAATTATTCAAATCTCTGTGTTTGCAATTTCACAAAGATAATTGGATGTGACTTTTCCTATTTAGCCCCGGTCGTGTCTTATGAATTCCTGCAATCCAATTATACATTAATACATAATTTACAACCTACACCCATTGGAATGAATCTCACTTTGGTTAGGCAGTTACTTCAACATAAAGACTTAATTAGAATTTTAGAGAAAATTAGAGAAAACGGACAGAAAACCTTAATAACTGTTCATCACAATGTGGAAGAAATACACCGAGTCTTGGAAAGAGCAAAAAAGAATGCAGAACATAACTGGTGGGACACCCTTTTTGGATGGTCACCTACTGCTACAGGCATCTTGAACAAGTTGTGTCACCCCATTGTGGTTCTCTTGATATTAATCTTAATCAGTTTGACTTTGTCAATAATATTATATGTCATAACTTGGAGAATGATGCAACGGGTAACATATCTGATATCTGTCACCCGTCCAATACTCATTAAAGCCAAAAACGACCAATTAGATGATGACTTTAGATTGAAAAAAACTCTCCTATTAAGTCAACAAGAATTGCAACGATTTGATGAACAAAATGATAAAAAGAAAAAGGGGGGATTGTGATAGACAGTAAACTGTTTGTTCTTCAAATTCCATAGAAGATACTGGGAGCTCGTGACATGTTATTCCATAAACTATGTAGGCCTAAGCTTAATCTTAACTATTACACTGTGTAACGACTAACAGACTGTAAGTGCTTATCTAAGTTGAAATGCTGAAGCAAGGACTCCTACTAGGCAAAAGACTGAAAAGAGGGAGAAAGGGGAGAAGGACAAAGGGGAGAACAAGAAGAAAAAAAAAGAGGGGTAGTGCTTATATTCTGTAAGATATAAACAAAAGCTTTGTGAGCCACTCTCAGGAAAGCAGGAAATACGAGGAGCTGGTGACGTGAGGAAGACCCGGATGGAGCGACCCCCTAGCTGCAAAGTGCGCAGACGCAGGGTACACCTCTCAGAGAGACCCGATAACGGAAGGCGGAGGATATAAAAAAGACGGACCCTCGGGGAGTGATTGCGCGCCGTTGGTGGAGCAGGGACTCCCCGGCCGCCCAGCGCTGTTTTGCTTATTGCCGCTTGCTAAATAAACAATTTAAATTTAATTAGTCCTAACTTGCATCATTTTGGCACGATAGTCTATAACAAATGTGACGTCATGTCACACTGTGCAGCAGGTCAGTGGTGGCCATGTCACAGTGAGCAACAGGTCACTGGTAGCCATGTCACTGTGGGGCCAATGTCACAGTGGGCAGCAGGTCAGTGGTGGCCATGTCACTGTGGGGGCCATGTCACAGTGGGCAGCGGGTCAGTGGTGGCCATGTCACTTGGGGCCATATCACAGTGAGCAGCAGGTCAGTTGTGGCCATGTCACTGTGGGGCCTATGTCACAGTGGATAGCAGGTCAGTGCTGGCCATGTCACTGTTGGGCCATGTCAAAGTGCGCAGCAGGTTAGTGGTGGCCATGTCACTGTGGGGGCCATGTCACAGTGGGCAGCGTGTCACTGGTGGCCATGTCACTTCTGGTCATGTCACAGTGTGCACCAGGTCAGTGGTGGCCACGTCACAGTGAGCAACAGGCCACTGGTTGCCATGTCACTGTGGGGGCTATGTCACAGTGGGCAGCAGGTCAGTGGTGGCCATGTCACTGTGGGGACATGACACAGTGGGCAGCGGGTCAGTGGTGATCATGTTACTGTTTGGGACATGTCACAGTGGTCAGCAGGTCAGTGGTGGCCATGTCACTGTGGGTGATATATCACAGTGGGCAGCAGGTCAGTGGTGGTCATGTCACTGTGGTGGCCAGTAACAGTGGGCAGCAGGTCAGTAGTGGCCACGTCACTGTGGGGCCATGTCACACTGGGGAGCATGTCAGTGGTGATCATGTTACTCTATGGGACATATCACAGTGGGGAGCAGGTCAGTGGTGGCCATGTCACTGTGAGGTCATGTCACAGTGTGCAGCAGGTCAGTGGTGGCCATGTCATAGTGAGCAACAGGCCACTGGTTGCCATGTCACTGTGGGGGCTATGTCACAGTGGGCAGCAGGTCAGTGGAGGCCATGTTACTGTGGGGCCCATGTCACAGTGGGCAGCAGGTCAGTTGTGGCCATGTCACGGTGGGGGCCATGTCACAGTGGGTAGCAGGTCAGTGGTGGCCATGTCACTATGGGGGCCATGTCACAGTGGGCAGCAGGTCAGTGCTGGCCATATCACTGTGGCGGTCATGTCACAGCGGGCAGCGCGTCAATGGTGACCATGTCACTGTGGGTGCTAGGTCACAGTGGGCAGCAGGTGTAGTGGTGGTCATGTCACTGTGGAGGCCATGTCACAGAGGGCATCATGTCAGTGGTGGCCATGTGTAAGAGTCGGTCAGAAGATCAGCATTGTCTCAACGTTGTTATCTGGGACATGGACATTGAGGGACCCGACAACGACCTTTTTGGAACACAGTTGTCGATCTCTGGAGTGGAATGTGGTGCAAAGTCTCCTGAATGCAGAACTGTGTGGCACAGCCAGTGTTGTGCTGTTCTCCTGAGCACTGACCCGTGTGGTGCAGGCAGTGCCATGCTGTTCTTTGGTGCCTGAGCCGTGTAATACAAAGAGTGTTGTGCTATTGTTCGGTACCTGGGCCTAGCCGGAGCTGTTAGAGTTAATTGCACAGCCCTTGTCAAAAAAGATGGATCGCGACTGTTGCCATAACATCGATGAAGAAATCATGAACCTTAGACTAACTTTGTTTCATTATAATACCAAAACACAACACCTGGTTGAAGGTTACCCACCTCCAAGACTGACCACGCCTCAGACACTCCTCCCCGTGCATGCGTGGTAGCCTCACTCAAGAAGGGCGGAGACCCCTGAGGCAGAGGTGGAGCAAGGTGTGTTCCTGAGCATAAAAGATGACTTCTGGACAACGAAAATGAGAAGCTTCCCCACCAAGGACCACGACGATCGACGACGCAGCCTCAGCTGGACCCGGGACCGTTAGGACGTCGTGAGATCAGCGGTGGTAGCTATAACCTCTCTCTCCCCTCTCTCTAACCTTAACTTTACTTTTCTCCTTTCTTTCACCCATCTCAAACTATCACGTGCCGCTTCACAGGCAACACAATAAAGTTTCACTGTTTGATTACTGCTATCCCCTTTGGTGTTGGTCACCTTAATTTTGCACTTTCGAGATCGTAGCAAACGAACCATCACGAGTCCAACGAGTGGACCGTGGCAGATGGTGGATGGTGGAGGGTGGATTGTGGAATGGTTGATGGTGAATGTTGGATTGTAGGACCGTGGATGGTGGATGGTTGGAGGGTGGATGGTGGATGGTGGGAAGGTGGATGGGGGATGTGGTGTCGTTGGAAGGAGGATGGTGATCTATTGTGAGATGGTGTATGTTCAATGGTGGATGTTGGGAAGTTGGATGGTGGATGCTGGATTTTGAGACGGTGGATGGTGGATGGTGTAAAGGTGGTTGGAGGATGGTGGATGGTTGATTGTGGGAAGGTGGATGGTGGATAGTCTGAAGGTTGTTGGTGGGTGGTGGATGGTGGATTGTGGTATGCTGGATGGTGGATGTTGGAAGCTGGATGTTCAATTGTGGATTGCGTGATGGCAGATGGTGGATTGTGGGAAGGTGGATGGTAGGAGGTTGGGTGGTGGATGGTGGATTGTGGGATGGTTGAGGTTGGGAAGGTGGATGGTGGATGTTGGACTGTGGTATGGTTGATTGTGGGAAGATGAATGGTGGATGTTGGATCGTAGGATGGTTGATGGTGGATTGTGGATGGTGAATGGTGGAAGGTGGGATGTTGCATGGTAGATTGTGGATTTTGGGATGGTGGATGGTGTGAAAGTTGTTGGTGGATGGTGGATTGTGAGAATGTGGATGGTGGATGGTGGATGTTCGATTCAGGGAAAAAGGATGGTGGATTGTGGATGGTGTATTTTGGGATGGGAAATGGTGGAAGGTGTGAAGGTGGTTGGATGATGGTAGATGGTGAATTGTGGGAAGGTGGATGATAAATTGTGGATTGTGGGATGGTGGATGGTTGGATGGTGGGTGGTGGATGGAAGAAAGTGGGATGGTGGATTGTGAATAATGAGCAGGTTGATGACTGACTGTGGATGGTGGGCAGTGGGATGGTGGATGGTGTGAAGGTGTTTGGAGGATGGGGGGTGGTGGAAGTTGGAAGGAGGATGGTTGATGGTGTATGGTGGGAACGTGGATGGTTGCCGATGCGGAAGTCTCGGACACAACTTAGATGACCAATTTGATCAAGCTGATGTCACTTTATTAAAGGCTACACAGCAATTTATACTCTATCACAAGCTTCACGCGCCGCTATCTTATTGCTAATAGGCTAAAGCTACTTGTTCACGCGCCCTTTTGCCCCCTATGATTGGTCCCAGTGTGGCGTCCACGCACTGCTCTCCCCCCAGGTAGACCCCCTGTTTTCGACATTCCAACATCTTTATCTCTTGGGCAGGAATGTAGTTTCTCAGGCCATCTCGGCCTTGTTTATGTCCTTGAACACAGCTGCAGCTTGCTGTTACAGTGAGGCCCCTTGGTCTGGATCGCTCACAACATGTCCGTTGTTCTCCAGCGATGCCACAAATCCCCCTTTTTGTTTTTGAGCAATCCAGACCCCTCTGTGGTCCTGTGCTAAAAACATTGCACCGACAGTCCTCTGCAAGCCCCTTTGCAGAAGGCCTATAAGGCAAGGCAGCATTAAGAGCACAGTCACTACAATCAAAAGGACTACTCCGACAGTTTTGACTCATGTTATCAATCAACCAGATAATCCCCAACCTTTAAACATCCTTGTCAGCCAGTCCAAGCCATCATCTTCTGTTAAGCGTTTGAGTCCATCCTTCAATTGCTGAATGCTTTTAAAAATAGATTCTGAATGATCAGATAGATTCATACAGCACATTCCTTCAAATTCAGCACAACCATGTCCTTGCACTAGAAGCAAAAGTCAATCGCAGCTCTATTTTATAACGTAGCATGTCTGACACTATCAGCATCAGTTAAAAGACCACTTAAAGCCAAAGAAGTAGCATTAGTTTGTTTGCTAAGCCAAAACTGCAGTGGATTCGGCCATGTATCCACAGGTATTTCTACCAAGCACGTAGAGAACGGATTTTCAGGGCTTCCGGTGGCGTTTGGTTGTGAGACCACCCATCCTTCACCCTGAGACAGGTTCCAACACAGGCCAAACACCAAGCAGGAACCCAGCGAGAGCTGGCATCTGTGAAAACACAAACATAACCCTCGCTCCAAGTTAATATCTCATTCGGTTTCTGTTTCATCTTTCTTAACCCTTTTTCCAGGGTCGCACCCATCGACTCGGAACCCATCTAGTGCCAGTATCGGTAATAACGCAGGCATAGCCTTGACCCGTCATTTTTAGTTCCACAGGTCCTTTCCACTCTCCTATAGTAACATCTTTGTACTGAGCAAAAGCACCATCTCCACACCGGCTTATATCAGATTTCAGATCCATGCTATGTATTACTACTGGTGGTTCCTCCCTATCACCTGTGAGCCGTAAGTACTTTAACACATACACCGCTTTTGCAAATGGTTCTGCAGCAGCCAAGACCTCTCCCCCATTTTGTTTTTGCAAAAGCACTTTTAAAGTTTGATGCGCTCTCTCCACTATGGCTTGCCCCGTGGGGGAATGTGGTATACCTGTGATGTGACGTATACCCCAGAGTTGACAAAAAAGAGCAAATTTTTGAGAGGTATAGGCTGGTCCGTTATCAGTTTCACGGATCAATTGAACTAATTTCCCATATTCTCTGGCGCATTCTGCCCTACCACGATGGTAACTTCTCACAGCTTAGTACTTTTTCACAGTTCAGTGTTGCAGCTGTCCGCTGGTTTTGCCTGCTACCTTGACACATCTCAGCAGTTTCTTATCTATCTTCCAAGGCCTGTTCTTCATCAACCCTAGCTATTGCTTAGAGGCTGTGTAAGGCTGACAGGCCAATGCCTCCCACAACTCCCCTTTCTTTGTTTTGCAGCAGCACCTGCAAGACTTATTTCGAGACTTTATCAATTAAGGGTTAGGCAAACTTCAAAAAAAACCAGCATACTTAAAACAGCTTCACAGAATGCTAGAGACAATACAGCAGTTACAGTTATTAGGTAAAAAAGAGTAGGCTAATTTCAGTACCCATAACTAAGGGATATGACTAAATACTACAAAAATAAACAGTAAGGAAAATACGAAATAACACGCTTGCTTAATGGGGTGCTAACATTCAGATCCGCAATTGCTGGGGAACCCTGGATGCATCGAGAATTTAGAGTGCCCTTCCTCACAAACCAGAAATCCTACGCGATGCGTCCATCTGTAGGTGAGGCATCCAAAGTCGCTGCAAGCAGGTCCAGCCTCATATATCCAAATCAACAGGCCAAAATAACTGGCAATTTTCTTTGAGCGGAAATATCTGATTTCATCCTCCTGTTGGGTTCCACCCAGAGCCTGGCCACCACTCAAGGGGGAAAACCAAGGGAGTTTCTAATAAGGTTAAACACTTAAGTTCCTAATTCTTAATATTGCTAAAGAAAGAAAGTCAAATACACACATTCTTACAGCATTTCATCCTTATTAATAGCTACATTCTGTCTAAGCTACATCTTTCACTAGTGACTAGTAAGCCTATAAATTTCATCAAGGAGTTGCAATTACTGTTAGCATTTTCTCTTAAAAGAGTTGGCAACTGCAGTGTGATTAAGGACAGAGATAGTGTATTTTGTCCTATTGCAGCAGCAAGCATTACCCATACATTCTGCTTAAATGATCAGTTGAAGAGACCACAAACTGTCAACACAGGGGCATCCACAGCACACACAGCTGGCTCCTGAGTGTCCACCAAAAGCTGCCTCTCACACCTCAGGTGTAGTTGCACACAGCTTGCTGGTAACCACCGGGACTGTAACCTGTGAAAACACAAGCATAACCTCTTCCCCAGGTTATTAAAGGATATGGTCCTTCCCAGTTACATTTTCCAGGACTTGAGCCTTGCCCTGGATTTCTTGTTGATCTGATATCTGTGATGAGAAGTGCTGCAATATTGACGGCACCTATTTTAACGATCCAAATGCAGCAAAGGGAGTGATGTCAGATTGCCATAATTCTGAGGAGTGAGTCCCCGAGGGTTGACACCACTAGCTGTTGAAGAGAAGGAGTCCTTCTGGCATTCAGGGCAAGTCGCAATGATGTCTTCAGCCTGATGCCTTGATAAAGAAAACTGGTTTTGTATTGCCCTGGCATTTTGGTGGAAAAATTGCATGTGAAAGCCGTGCTTACCGTGTTTCTGAGATGGCATTAGCTGCACGGTGGAGATCTTGTTTTTGCTTTCTCTGTAAGTACTCTGGGTGATGTCAGTGAAGGATCTCTTCTCAAAATATAAAGCAAGCTATGCACATCATCATTAGTTAGGCCCAACAACAGCTGTATCCAATTTATGGCTCCCAACAGTTTTTGTAAATCATTTAAAGTCTTAACATCAGTTTTAAGTTTAACCTGTTGCAGGACAATGGTCTGTCCACAAATTCTCCACCCCAGGTACTGTCACGGTGATGATATCTGTACCTTTTCAGGCACTATTTGCAACCCCACTTGAGATACTGAGTCTTTGGTTAAAGCAAGAGCCTTTTCCATGATCTCCTGTGTTTCTGCTGCTATAAGGATGTCACCCATATAATGATATATAACAGCCTGGGAGACCTGCATTGTGGCAGTATTCTTTATGCCTTATGGTAAAACAACCCAGTGGTACCGTGTTGCAGGTTCACTGACATTAATACTGGGAACAAAAAAGGGAAATTTAGATGCATCATCCAGATGCAAGGGAATGGAGAAAAAATCAATCTTTCAGATCATTTATTACAAGATGCCAGTTTAGGGGAATCAATGTGTTGGAGATCATGTAAAAGTCACCATTTACCACTTTTCTTTAAAATAACAAACACCAGGGGGTTCCAAGGACTGGTGGTAGGTACGATATGTCCTGCACTTAACTGTTCATGAATTAAATCATTCAGGTGGAACAACTTTTCCATTGGCAAGGGCCACTGACTCACCCACACAGATGATTCTGTTTTCCAGGTTAGTTTCAGGGTGGGTTTAGGGGTGGGTTGTGCTGCAGTGGCCCTTAAGACAAATTTCATGCAATTTGAGTTCCCCATGGAGCCATACAGTCACGACCCCATGATGTAATAGGTGTTTCCAATATAAATGGATGAATATTTGCTACCCAGTTTTCTGGGCCCCTTACATGGATGAGATCTCTGCTTTGAAACGTTACAACATGACCACCAACCCCGAAAAGCACTCGAGTTACCCGAGCCAACGGCCAATCTGCTCGCAGATATTACAGTCACATCCGCACCAGAATATAAAATGCCTGTCAGTGCAACAGATTCTTCTGCTTTAGTGAGGTTACATTTTATCAGAGGTCGACTTTGTCTTCCTGTCTGAGCTGAAAATACTTCGGGAGTACTTGCTGATCCAAATCCTGAGTCACCCCAGCCTCTCGGCATACTATTAGGAGGAGCTGTAGTAAAATAACAAGCTGAGTAATTTTTGACCCTTTTGTTACTGAACATGCGTCTATGACCTCTGGTAAAACGAACAACCCCTGTAAGGTTGTTGATGATTTTTATGACAATACCCTTCTCAGATAGATGGTACAAAGGTGCACTCTCCCCACAGAGTATGCACCTGAATTCAAGACAACAATTAATACAGAATTACTGCCTCCTGCTAGAGGAGTTATTTCAGCTATGACACTTCAAACACTGAGCCCAAACAAACAGGCAGCACCGATGACCCAGCGGGTACTATGGCACTCTGTCAAAGAAGTCTGCAGTCCGCAGCTGCCGCTGGGCTGCATCTCGCACACGCAAAGCAATCACACAAAGAGGCCTCTTACACTTATTACTCACACAACATAAAATGATAAACGCTGCAAACATCAAAACACTGTTAAGAATATATAAAGCCATTGCTTATTGATTATGTGGGGTGCTGCATGCCAGTGTCAGCAGCTTCTGTAAAAACTGCTGCTTTTGGCGGGGGGGGGGGGGGGGCGGGGGCGAGAGCGAGAGCGCAGTGCCGGTCTCGGCCACAGGCGGTTAAGACTGAAGACTCTTTCAGCCCTCCCATCAGCACCATCATAAGTAATGATAGTGATAAAACTAAGAAAGTCCCAAGCCCCCCAAGCATCATCATGTAACTCAGGATTAACATCAATAGCGGCATGTAGTCAGGCAATAAATTTTGGATAGGGCTCCGTGGGCCCCTGTCTTATTCCTGTAAATGCTGGTGCTGCTTTTTCATTGTTTTTAAGGCCAATTCTTCGGTTAACGGTAATGCTTCTGGTTGAAATCCGACTTCCCAGTTGGAGCTAGCAAAAGGGCCTGCACCTGTAAGCGTTTGAGCTTGCACCTCATATAGAGGATCTCCTTGCTGATGGGGTGTGGCTGCAGCAGCGTCACAGGCCACTTGCCAACGTTGGAAAAATTGCAATTGTTGGGAAGCTGTTAGTAAGATTTGTACAATCATGCGCACATCAAACGGAGTTAATAAATGTGCTGTAAAGATATGCGGAATTACTGAATTTGTATATGGTGATTTCAACCCATATTGTGTTACAGCTAATTTTGCCTCCTTAATCACTTTCCAGTCTAAGGCTTCCCACTCCTTGCCTTGTGGGGTTACTGTTACCGGGAACGTCATTGGGCCAAGTTCGTTAAACTGCCCCTCTATTACAGAATCCCGAATAACTCCCAGCCATCGGCTTGCTGGATTATCATTACCACTCGCGCGTTCCAGTGCCCCCGCTCCCATTTGAGCCAGTGGCCCCCCTCCCATGTGGGCCGACGATGGCAGCGACCCGATAGCCACCATTTCCCTCTGACCATCCCCCCCCCCACCCGTGTCACGGAGGAAGGGGTTAATAGGAAGAGGGGGAGGTGGCGGTGCTGTAGGGGTGGGCTGAGCCGCTTGCTGCATTCGGATTTCAAATTGCTCTAATTTTCTCGTGAGTTCTTGCAAGTGCTGATCTTGTAAATCATAACGAGATTGTTTCTGCACCGGGGTATCGGGGGCGAGGGCGGGGGCAGGGCTGGGTCAGCGCCGTCCTCTGGCGAGGTGGCGGCGGCGGCGGGGGGGTCGGGCGGGGGGCGGCAGGAGAGGGGCGGGGCCGTGCGCTCCGGTGATTGATCTTTTGGGCTTGAGGGGAGGGGGAGTCGATCTGGAGTAAATCTGTTGATTTTTGCTCTTGATTTTCCTGCCGCACGGGTGCTGCGCGTGAAGCGTCCCCGTCCCTCCTTTTAGGAGCCGCCTTGGGGAACAGGGATCCCACAAACGTCCCAGCAGTGACGGAATCCTGAGAGCCAGCGCGTTCTGCCTCTGCTGACCGGGCAGTGAAAGCAGAGGCGGGGGTCTGCAGTTCCGCTTTCAGTTCTTTCAGAGTGTCTAAGACCAATCTCCACACAGTGGAGAGTTTCCTACTGTCTTTAGAGCCTGAGCTAATGTCATCCCACAGCGCCGCAATGATCTTTTTCCAAGTAGCAGGTTCAAAGGCTGCGGTCACTGAGGGGATTAGTCCGCGCTGCCGAGCCCACAACAGCACCCTCCTCAGGTTCCCCTGATAAGATAATCCTCTCTTAGAGAGTATATGTTGGAGGAGCTTAACCACTGCTGCTTCTTCTTTACCCAGCGTGGACCCCATCTCCTCCCCAGCCGCTCACCTGATCAGGGCGAGATTCCCGACGATTGCGCGCGCGTCTTCCCAGGTGCCGGGGCAGCACCTGCTACGGCTGCTTCCGCCCCCTCCGGACCGTCTTCTCTTGCTCGGGCGAGCACCAACGGGAGGATCCCGATTCCCCAGGGCTTGAGTCCCGCGTATCTTCAATGAGGCTCCCTCGGGTCCCTGTTCGGGCGCCAGTTGCTGACGCGGAAGTCTCGGACACAACTTAGATGACCAATTTGATCAAGCTGATGTCACTTTATTAAAGGCTACACAGCAATTTATACTCTATCACAAGCTTCACGCGCCGCTATCTTATTGCTAATAGGCTAAAGCTACATGTTCACGTGCCTTTCTGCCCTCTATGATTGGTCCCAGTGTGGTGTCCACGCGCTGCTCTCCCCCCAGGTAGACCCTCTGTTTTCCACATTCCAACATCTTTATCTCTTGGGCAGGAATGTAGTTTCTCAGGCCGTCTCGGCCTTGTTTTTGTCCTTGAACACAGCTGCAGCTTGCTGTTACAGTGAGGCCCCTTGGTCTGGACCACTCACAACATGTCCGTTGTTCTCCAGCAATGCCACAGTCCCCCAGGCTGCTATATATCATTATATGGATGACATCCTTATAGCAGCAGAAACACAGGAGATCATGGAAAAGGCTCTTGCTTTAACCAAAGACTCAGTATCTCAAGTGGGGTTGCAAATAGCGCCTGAAAAGGTACAGATATCATCACTGTGGCTGTACCTGGGGTGGAGAATTTGTGAACAGACCATTGTCCTGCAACAGGTTAAACTTAAAACTGATGTTAAGACTTTAAATGATTTACAAAAACTGTTGGGAGCCATAAATTGGATACAGCTGTTGTTGGGCCTAACTAATGATGATGTGCATAGCTTGTTTTATATTTTGCGAGGAGATCCTTCACTGACATCACTCAGAGTACTTACAGAATCCAAGATTCATCTAGGTTGGAAAGGACCTTGAAGATCATCTAGTCCAACCGTTAACCTAGCACTGACAGATCCCAACTACACCATATCCCTAAGTGCTATGTCGACCCGCCTCTTGAACACCTCCAGGGATGGGGACTCCACCACCTCCCTGGGCAGCCCATTCCAACGCCTAACTACCCGTTCTGTAAATACTTCCTAATATCTAGTCTAAACCTTCCCTGGTGCAACTTGAGGCCATTACCTCTTGTCCTATCACTTATTACTTGGTTAAAGAGACTCATCCCCAGCTCTCTGCACCCTCCTTTCAGGTAGTTGTAGAGGGCGATGAGGTCTCCCCTCAGCCTCCTCTTCTCCAAACTAAACAACCCCAGTTCCCTCAGCCGCTTCTCGTACGACATGTGCTCCAGACCCTTCACCAGCTTCGTTGCCCTTCTCTGGACATACTCGAATAATTCAATGTCCTTTTTGTAGTGAGGGGCCCAAAACTGAACACAGTAATCGAGGTGCGGCCTTACCAGTGCCAAGTACAGGGGCAAGATCACTTCCCTGGCCCTGCTGGCCACGCTATTTCTGATACAAGCCAGGATACCATTGGCCTTCTTGGCCACCTGGGCACACTGCTGGCTCATGTTTATCCGGCTGTCAATCAACACCCCCAGGTCCCTCTCTGACTGGCAGCTCTCCAGCCACTCCTCCCCAAGCCTGTAGCGTTGCTGGGGGTTGTTGTGACCCAAGTGCAGCACCCGGCATTTGGCCTTATTGAAGCTCATAGAGTTGGCCTTAGCCCATCGCTCCAGCCTGTCCAGATCTCTCTGCAGAGCCTCTCTACCCTTGAGCAGATCAACACTCCCACCCAACTTGGTGTCATCTGCAAACTTACTGAGGGTGCACTCGATCCCCTCGTCTAGATCACCAATAAAGTTCTTAAACAGTAGTGGCCCCAAAACCGAGCCCTGCGGGGCACCACTCGTGACCAGCCGCCAAGTGGATTTAACTCCATGTACCACAACTCTTTGGGCCCGGCCATCCAGCCAGTTTTTTACCCAGCAAAATGTGTGCCCATCCAAGCCGTGAGCATCCAGTTTTGCCAGGAGAATGCTGTGGGAAACGGTGTCAAAGGCCTTACTGAAGTCAGGTAAACTACATCCACAGCCTTTCCCTCATCCAATAAGCAGGTCTCCCTGTCGTAGAAGGAGATCAGGTTTGTCAAGCAGGACCTGCCTTTCATAAACCCATGCTGACTGGGCCTGATCATCTGGTTGTCCCGCACGTGTTGTGTGATGGTACTCTGGATGAGGTGCTCCATCAGCTTCCCGGGCACTGAAGTCAAGCTGACAGGCCTGTAATTTCCCGGATCATCCTTCTAACCCTTCTTATATATGGGTGTCACATGGGAATGGTGTATGGTGGGAAGTTGGATGGTGGATGGTGGGGAGATGGATGGTGGATTGTGTGATGGTGATTGTTGGATGGTGGATGTAAGAATGTGGGATGGTGTGTGGTGGAAGAGTGATGGTTGATGGTGGGATGGTGGATGTTGGGAAGGTGGATGGTGGAAAGTGGGATCGTGGACGGTGTATGGTGGATGTTGTATTGCGGGATGGTGCATGGTGGATGGTGGGTTGTGGGAAGTTCATTGTCGATGGTGGATGGTGTATTGTGGGATGGTGGATGGGGGATTCTGGATGGTGGATGGTGGGAAGGTGGTGGGAGGGTGGATGGTTGGAAAGAAGAATTTGAATGGTGGATGGTGTATTGTGGGATGGTTGACGGTGGGAAAATGGATGGTTGATGCTGGATTGCGGGATGGTTGATGGTGGATTGTGGATAGAGGATGGTTGATGGTGAGATGTTGGATGGTAGATTGTGGGATGGTGGATGGTGTATGCTTGATGATTGATGGTAGATGGTGGATGGTGGATGTTGTATGGAGAATTGCGGGATGGTGGATTGTGGATGTTGGTAGGTTGATGATGGATGGTGGACTGGGCGATGGTGTATGGTGGAGGGTGGGAAAAAGATGGTGCATGGCCATGGTTGGATTGTGGTATTGTAGATGGTGGATTGTGGGATGGTGAAAGTTGGATGGTTGGAAGGTGGATGGTGCATTTTGGGATAGTGGATGGTGCACGGTGAACGGTGGGAAGGTGGATGATGGATGGTGGACTGTGGGATGGTGGACGATGTATGGTGCATGGTGTATGTTGTATTGTGTTTTGGGTAGAAGGAGGACGGTGTATGGTGAATTGTGGGATGGTGAATGGTGGAATGTGAATGTTAGACTGTGGAATGGTGGGTGGTGGGTGGGTGACAGTGGATGGTGGGAAGGTGGCTGGTCGATCTTGTATTGTGTGATGGTGGATGGTGTATTGTGGGATATTGGGTCGTGGATGGTCAGAAGGTAAATGGTGGATGGTGGGTTGGTGTAAGATGTATGGTGGAAGCTGTATTGCGTGATGGTGCATGGTGGATGGTGGGTGGTGGGAAGTTGCATTGTAGATGGTGGATGATGTAATGTGGGAAGGTGGATGGTGGGTGGTAGACAGTATTGTGGGATGGTTGATGGTGGGAAGTTGGATGGTGGATGTTGGATTCTAGTATGGTTGTTGGTGGGAAGATGGATGGTGGGTGTTGGATGGTGGGATGGAGGATCGTGCATGGTGTATAGTGGATGGTGTATGGTTTATGGTGCATGGTGGATATTGGATGGTGGGAAGGTGGATGGTGGGTTGTGGATGGTGGGTGGTGCATTGTGGATGGCTGATGGTGTGTCGCTGTTGAGACGGACACGACAAACACCAAATTGTGCAAAATGGCTACTTTATTGTTCTAACAAGCTTTTTTATAACTTTATTAAGAGTATGTATCCATATATGATTGGTTTAATTAGAGACTAACAGTTCATGATTGGATGACCTCTTCTCTGTTGCACCCTCAATAACCTTCCTTTCCTTGCGGTCAGGCAGTTCCGGTCTGGTAGTTCCTTACTCTTGTTTACTCAGCTCTTCTTGGGACTTTCAAGCCTCTTAAGGGTACACGTTTATCTGCTCAAGGTCAATATCAAACTTACATTCTGATCCCTCGGACCAGCCGAGGTCTCGCAAAGGTATTTTTTTTTTAAAAAGTGCTTCTGTGATGTAATAGCATATTATAAAATATTTGGTACAGGTGAAAGCTCTGTTAACGTCTCTTGTTCCAAGTTGTTCACTCTCACCCCTTCTGTGACTTTGCCTCTAATGTCACATGATCAATAACTTGAAGATTCCTTGAATGGAAATATTTGCTCAAGTAATTTGCAGATTGCAGTTAATCGGAGTCAGCTTCAATGGGCTCACCGACCATTTCAAGCTATAGTGTTTCATTTTTGCAATCTGACCCCGAGGCATTCTGCTGTCTACTGGAAGCATTTGCCCAGGTCTCATTAATACTGGAAGGAGATAACGGTTTTTATCTGATTGGATTCCTTTTTTCTAGGTACTTTTGCCTCCCGTGTTAATATTTTTTTGTCCTTTCCAATGCTATCCTAAAACCCAAACCAAAATAAGTAATACGGGATAGAAGTAATGTACACATTTCCCTGTGGAGTAAGACATTGCATGCATCTCCTTAGAGTAAGTCAAATAATACTTTTAAAACTAGTTTCTGCCAAACTTCAAACAATGTTATCTTGTAAATGTTATGTGTGGAACAGGTTAGCAAATTGTAAGAACAATCATTTCAAATGCATCTACTTCTATAACTTCCTTGTTTAGGTACTTGTGTAGTAGCTGTCTTGCCTGGGAGTCACGAATGCTGCGTTCCTCTTGAGATTGGCCCTAACCTCCTCATCCAATAAGCAGGTCTCCCTGTCGTAGAAGGAGATCAGGTTTGTCAAGCAGGACCTGCCTTTCATAAACCCATGCTGACTGGGCCTGATCATCTGGTTGTCCCGCACGTGTTGTGTGATGGTACTCTGGATGAGGTGCTCCATCAGCTTCCCGGGCACTGAAGTCAAGCTGACAGGCCTGTAATTTCCCGGATCATCCTTCTAACCCTTCTTATATATGGGTGTCACATGGGAATGGTGTATGGTGGGAAGTTGGATGGTGGATGGTGGGGAGATGGATGGTGGATTGTGTGATGGTGATTGTTGGATGGTGGATGTAAGAATGTGGGATGGTGTGTGGTGGAAGAGTGATGGTTGATGGTGGGATGGTGGATGTTGGGAAGGTGGATGGTGGAAAGTGGGATCGTGGACGGTGTATGGTGGATGTTGTATTGCGGGATGGTGCATGGTGGATGGTGGGTTGTGGGAAGTTCATTGTCAATGGTGGATGGTGTATTGTGGGATGGTGGATGGGGGATTCTGGATGGTGGATGGTGGGAAGGTGGGAAGGAAGCACAAGTTATTTGAAACTATGAAATATTGTATTTGATACGGGGAGCTATCAATCAGTAATTTCAGAGATGTCAAATGGCTGAAGATATTTCTATTACTTCCACACATTTGAATCAATAAAGAAATCCTACACGCAACAATCAAGTAATTCAGCATTCTTCCAATCCTGCGCTTATGTTGCAGATGTTTTTTGGTGAAATAAGAGCTATAAGGCCATTTGATGATTTAATAAGCAACCACGTGCAGATGCATCTGGCTAACACCAAGAAGTTAAACTTCCACAGCTGAAGTTTTTAATAAGGTAATTAAATATAAATACATATTTTATGTGGGTTTTTTCACCAATCATTTTCTCCAGAACACAAACCTGGATATCACAAGTCTACAAGCAAGGAAAAAGCTTATTTGTGCAGCAACAAATACTGTAATTCTGTCTTCTTCAGAAAATATAACCGTTCATTCTATTGCCAGCTGCTTTTAAGGCAATTCACTCCTGTCAAACACTCTCAAGTACTCACTCATGTCAGCTTCCTCCCATACTTCTATCCTTTGAGCAACTGAATCCATAGGAGATTGCATGGGGACATATTGCCAGCCAAGAACCTTTCAGCTGGCTCATCTGACTACACCCGAAGTTTGAAAGGTCACTCAGGGGAAGATTAGTCTTTGGGGTTTTGCACAGAGCCTGTGCAATCATTTTTGGTGCTGCTTTGAGGCAATAACACATGTCAGAGCAGAAGTACTATTTAAGGGTTATTGACCACAGATGACAAGAAAAGAACATCTAAATCTACCCTGGTCCGTCATGCACACAGGAGCATAGGTGGATAGTTTTCTCCATATGCAGTCAGAATTATCCACTTGACATGGGGTCTCCAAGACGAAGTATACCTGCTCGTAAGGTATGATACCTTCAGGAGATCTAAAATAGACATGCTGTTTAAGGTACTGAGTTATTTCATCTACACATGCTGCCTCTCCTTTATCCACTTCATTTATTTAGCCAGAACTTTCTATTCTTTCTAATCTGACATGAAACAGCACTGAAGCATCACATTAGCAATTAGTCTATGATTCAAAGGGACTCCTTGTTAAAAGCAAATCACACTTTAAACAGTTGAAAACGAAGTGAAAGAGGTGCAAGCTCATTTTACCCAAATCTAATTATTTAATGAATTGAAAAAGCTGATCTTTCAGTTAAACTCCCAAAAACTGTCTTTGTCCCCAGACAAGAGTTTCAGAACTCATTTTTCAGCAGCAATCAGTGAGCACATGGAGGCTTCAAGTGCCCAGCAGGGAAGGTACAATTTGCCATTATGTTCTGAAATAAGCCAAAACTTGCTTCTCAGAATAATCCTTATTCTCATAGATAATTCAAAGATAAAACAATGTTATAGCACCTACATGAAATGCACCCCTATAGCAGAATACTGCTTTTGTTTAGTGTCAACATCTCTAGGCAGAAAAAAAAAAAAAGAGTCCAACTTTATCCATCAATACAAAGACCTATAAATATTGAATCCAGGAACTCTGGAAACAAACTCTCCCTTAATGAATCTGATCTCATCCTTTTTCTCAAGCCTAGGAGGACCTCTAGTTCTGCCCAATGAATTTTACAACGGAAGTACCTTTTGTCTTTGTTAAAAGAGAGTATATAAACTCCTGTGAAACGTTCATGTGCAGCAATGGATGAACAGGTTACAGTAGGCATCAGTGTATATAAACCAACACTTCGTCTCAGAATCCTGACCCAAGAAACAAAACCCTGTCCCAGGGCTATATATTCTAATCGCTTGTGTGCACGGGTAGTGTCAAGTGAATTTAGTCCAGCAGGGTCCCGTTCTGCACTTTTTATGCAGCTTGGCTAAACAGGCTGCAAAGTGCGTTAATTTAAAACAAAGCAAAACATTTCCACCCCCCTGCACCTCCCAGATAAAATTCCTGGTGTGGAGACCGGCTATCTCAAGCAGTGCCTCGGCGCCATGTCCTGGGGATTTTGCTGTCGTACGTGAGACATGGTAACCGACTGCAGAGACCCAAGTAAGCATGTTTTACTAAAAATATTTTCTTTTTCCTCTCTCACAGCCCTAATCAAGTTTCATTAACGTTCAAGTACTTACATTATCTTATCTATGGAAAGCTATTACTGAAAAATCACCCCAAAAATATTCCACTCCCTTGTCTCACTCTCAACTCCAGAAACAGTTCCCCTCACTTTATGAGCTGTCTGATCAAATGGTGCCACTGTTCCTCCTTGTTTTCTCAAAGAGAAAAGTTTGACCTATATGAAGTAGTGTCCTCATATTTTCCTTCCAGAAAACTTCATTATGTGTGTAATTGGAGTGCCATGAGCATGGCAAAAGAGAAAGTGTTCACCCCAAACAAGCTGAAGTTGAGTAAGGAATAGTCTTTTCAAAATGAGGCTTAACCACTGGAAAAGTTGGAGCAGCTTGACACTAGTATAGGCTATTTTCTAAGAATTATCCCCAGCGTGACGTGCTCAAAAGGAACTCTTCAAAGACAGCGGTGTTGCTGTACCAGGCACTTTGCAGGATTCAGGTGTTACATACTACAGAAGACTTTCCTTCCTTGTGTGGGAAAACAAAACACCAAAGAAGTGAGGCCAAGTCTTAAGAGACTGTTATTAAAGTTATAAGGTTATAAGCTTATTCTGTTGGGAAACAGAAACTTTAAGTATCAAAAGTTTTCAGTGCATAGAAGAGATTGATACTGAACGAGGTTGTCCTATTGCAGATAGTTTCAGGAACTAGATTTACCCAAATGGGGGTGGGGGGCGGGGAGAGCAAACCAGTGGAAGTCACTGTTGGTACCCCAGGAGACTTTCCTTTGTGGGATTTGAGTTCTCTCAGCACACCAGCAGTGCATGACCAAAATCCATACACAGAAGCTTGTATTCCCCTCGTCAGCCAACGCTGCAGAGATACACGCATCACACAACACTGCTGGAGTACAACCTTCCTGCGGCCAAGGGAGTTCTGAAGAGAACAAGAAAAGTTTCAGTATTACCATGTGAAAACATAGACCAAATTTCCATGAAATGGTGCTTGCCTTTGGTCTTTGCTAGGTAAAGAATTGAGCTCTCCTCCATTAATAGACTAACACTAATTCTCTGTGCTCTGCAAGCTGATTGATGAATCTTACACTAAGGTAAGACTAAATTAAAGAGTAGGCCTATTCATGCTCAGCTTTTAATCAGTTACAGCACTTATGAGAAAAAGTCAGAAGGCAAAAGGCAAATGATGTCCTAAAACACCTTTTTGCTTCGCTGTCCAGAGGAGCTGAAAGAATGACAATACCCAGCCAGTCTCAGTATTGACCAGGAAAAAAATTATTTCCCATTACTGCCAAAGAACTGAAAGTGACACCTTTATATGTGACAGTACCAAAAAAACCTGCTTGCTTGAATTCTTTTTTTTCCTTCCTATCACACCTGTGCTCTTCCTGCTCAGGAAATAATTGATAATCCTGACATAGACAAAGGTGGTACACAAAGTCTGACCCATTTTCTAGGCTTCCAACACACAGGCTCAAACTCCAAGAGCTGTAGGAAGTACAGAAATCACCATCCCTTGACCAAAGCAAAGGGAGCATGCTTTATTTCTGTATATATTCAAAATCAGTAACCATGGAGTTTGATAACCAAGTCTCCACCTGTGAAGGAAGTTAATTCAGTGCAATTCTTGCAAAGGCTACCTTAGGGACAGAAAAACAGGGTAAGGGAAACAGACAACATTTTTGTACATGTGTATATAGCTACTCTAATGCCCAGATTATATTGAAAACACCCATTCAAATGACTTCCAGAAAAAACAGGTTGTCATACAGCCTCCAGATAGCTCAGCAACACTGATAGAATTTTAGTAAATACAAGAACTTAGAAAAACTGGCAACACAGGTGGAAATACAGGGGCATCCCCGAGTGTCACAGTGGCTTGACTAATTTGAGATTCTTCTTCCTAGTTAGTTGCAGATAACTAAACTAAAATTTACCAGAGTCATTGAAATAAACTGTTAAATGTTTTGACACTTGTTATTTACCAACAAAATCAGAAAGAAGCACAAGTTATTTGAAACTATGAAATACTGTATTTGATACGGGGAGCTATCAACCAGTAATTTCAGAGATGTCAAATGGCTGAAGATATTTCTATTACTTCCACACATTTGAATCAATAAAGAAATCCTACACGCAACAATCAAGTAATTCAGCATTCTTCCAATCCTGCGCTTATGTTGCAGATGTTTTTTGGTGAAATAAGAGCTATAAGGCCATTTGATGATTTAATAAGCAATCAAACTGCCATTCAAGACAACACGATGACATATGAATTTCACTGCAGGCAAGTGTCAGGTTATACACAATGGAAGGAACAATCCAGCTAAACAGGCACATGCTGATGGGTTCTAAAATTAACTGAAACTGTTCAGAGAAAGCAACAAGGGTCAAGATGAACAGCTGACTGAGAACATCTGCTAAAAATGGAGAAAACCAGACAAAATGTTAAGAGAAAGACAAAGAATAACTATTCCAAGTACTGTCCTATTGTTTAAGACTGTTATATGACTTCACCTTGTATATTTACTGTCTCCAGCTACGAGACTTCTGTAAAATGAGCAACTAGCACCTACATGAGGCAAGAATCTTCACTGCTGTGCTCTTCTATAGCCCTGAAAGATCAATCCAGGTATCTGGACATGGATAGCAGAAAATGGAAGATCTCAGGAAGGACAAAGGGGCTCAAAGTATAAAATCCTGCCTGTAAAGAGATACTGCATTTATTTTTATTTAGAATTATCTGATCATCACCTGAATTTTACATCTTTCTTTTACAGAACGAAAAGAGGGAAGAAAGAAGATGTCAAGAGCAAGCTTGACAAGGAAATCTAAGTTCTCATTCACACAGACAGATGAAGACAAAAAGTTGAAGCAATGGAAGAACTGAATGATTGGTGGATCAGGCTCACTTTGTCACTTTCAAGTTAGAAAGAATAAAATATCAATCTTTCTTTGTTGAAGAGTATAGGGGTACAACTCCATTTTACAGCCATGAAACTAGAGAAAAGACAGTATGAGAATCTGATCTTACAAGTCAGGATCTACAGAACTGAACTATGCATTATCCTTATGAAAAGACATTTCATGCTCAGACAATCTACTGGATAACAGCAGAGAAAACCATGTCAGAATTTGTTGCCACTGAACTGACTCACAGCACATTTAAGTTACAGTCACATAAAGAGGAAAGGAAAACTACTTCTACTAAAGAAATACTAATGACCATTTTTACGTTGATTTGCATTTTTAAAGGTATCACATTTGTTAAAACAAAACTGCAACAGGTATTCAAAGTCCCTTTTTTTCCTCTCAAGAAAAACAACTTTAATCTCATGTTCAAGTCAATCTGATTCTTTTTGTCTTCAATCAAACAAAAGACAACAGAGAGCAGCAGTCCAAGAAAACAAACAGAAAACCCCACTTATAACTTAAATCATGGAATCATTTCAAAAGGACAGTAAAGTTGCAGCTGTACTATCAAAAATAAGCAGCACTTATCTGGCTGTATGAGCAAACTATCACTGCCTCTACAGACCAACTGGTTGTTGCTGATGAACCAGTATGGCTTGGAAGGAGGGAACAAAAAAAAAAATAAATCTCAGACTCAATGTTGACAGAGAATTTCTGAAAAATTTTTGTGGTCAAGACAATACCAAACCTCAAAATGCAATCCTGTAGACAAGATATTCTTCCTGTGGTGCTATACACGTGCAAAACAGACTGATAAGGAGTTCTTTAAACAAAGGCATCATAGAATCATATAGATGATGGGTGACAGACCAAAATGCAGTAATAATCAAAATAATCCAATAGTCCACGTAAAAACAGTGTTGTATGGTTGGCATTAATTCAAGAAAATAAAAATAAGAAAGCTGCATGAGCAACAAGTTAGAGTACCTGATCACTTACTGGGATTGTCTTGTTCCATCCATGCCAACAGCAGGTCCTTGTCAATGTAATTTCAGCTCTTTCTGAAAGGTGATCAGGACTGTTCCTCAAACAGTGCAAAATCCTACGAAATACAGTCACTGCCCGTGACTTAGGTAAATGCTACATTGGTGAAACCAAAAGGGTTTTAAATGTTTACTCAGTCACTGATTATAAGCTGAAACCTTACTACATATAGCTGTTCTAGTTGAGCAGAACTGGATGGTTGGAATAAAACGTCAAATGTCTGAGAGTGGGTCACTTTAATAGCAGATTATAATTATCTATGGATATTATAATCCCCAAAGAAATAATATTGTGCTTATAAATTCCTTTAGAAGAGTAAATAAAAGACAGTTAAACCACACCAGTGATAAAAAGCATATTTCTCCACATAGTGCCAATTCCTTTTTTTGTCACTTCACAGAATTTATTGCATACTCATATTTTTTTCATTAAAAGTTATGGTTGGTATATTGGCCAGCTGAAAAAAACAACTTAAACCATTCCACACAGGCATAGTTCTTACTGCACAATGGATAAATTATGAACACTTCCAGAGACACCATTCCTAAAAAAAAAATATTCAGACACAAACTTCTTGAACAGTATTTCAACTTTAATGGAATCAGAACAGTAACCCATCAGAACAATTCTATACATCTCTATAAACACTTTGGAGCATGACTAAGTACCTATTACTTCCTATATACAATCACCTGAAACAATACACTGTAAATATGCCTTAACTAAGAAAATACAAACATGCTTCTGCAAGATTATTTAGCTCTTTTTGAGCGTAGCTGTCGCTTGATGATTAGCTGATCGCTTTCCTTCTCTTTTTTTCTATAAAGACCTGAAAAAGATGATATTTCAAGAGTTACTCAGCATTTCTTCAGTGACGAATGACATGTACTTCTAGACCCATGTAACCAACAACATGTTTTTTCCCAGAAGCTGTTTTCAGAATGAATTTTGCCTATTATCTTCTAGTCAGAGGTCTCCAGAACAGAGACACCATTTTAGTGCATCATAATAAGCAAAAAATACTGGGAACATATGAAATCCCTTTTTTTGCTGAAACAAATATCAAAGTCCAAAGAAAACAGTGATCTGAAAGCAGCTCTCACTTCTTATCTCTAATACTCATTTTGTGAAACAAGAAGCGTTCAGAAAACATATTTTTAGCTTAAATTTCTTTAGCTTTCTGACTTTCCCAGGATTCAGTCTTTAACTTTTTCTTCCACTTCCAAGCTCCTTAGCTTCTTTTGCCCTGCCTTCCTGTCATTTCCTTCAGCCTCCTGTGGACAGCATTTTGGTTACTGCTGCATCTATTCATACAGTTTACAGAAAAGTCAACAGAATAACTCAGTATGGGCAAATGCTCACCAGAGCGAATGAAAAAGGACTGAACAGAATGAAGAGATGTACTTCTAACAGCCAGAGCACGCTCAGCACTTTAGTTACTGACAAAACCATAAAGCTGGATTTCAGAAACAGTCCATCAAGCCCTGGCCTATAAGACTCTCTATAGGCTGGTTTAGACAGGGCAACGCAATTTAAGCACACGCAGAAGACTACTGAAACTGTGCTTTGAAAAGCATGGGTGTATCCAAATCCTAAAGTAACCCTAATAGCAGCTGGGCAGAAAAGGAATCGGAAATTACCTCAGATGCTCACTTGCCCTGCAAAGTTAATCGTACATGCAGACCTTTCTCTTCAGTGTTTCAATCATGCTATTCCAAATCTATGGATTCCTTAATGGTCTCTATTTCTGTTATCCCTTCATGCTACTCTTAAATGAACACCAACTACTGGAAAAACAAATTAAGACTCAACTGCTGTACTAGAGGAAAAAGTAACACTCCACATACCACAGCTAAGGTATCTAAGACTCCAAATGTGAAGATATCGCCATGACTGCTATATAGGTGATACAACAAGTCAGCAGTCACACACAGAGAAGATAAGCGAGAAAACAGAGAAAATTAAAGTAACACATCAGGAAGAAAAGACCAAAAGAAATAAGTCAGTACTTTCAAACCTCTTCTGCAACTTGACTCAATCAGGTTTGTTCTGTCCCCCCAATATCTTATTTTAAGCCCAGATTACAGAAATAGATTACAGCGGACAGAACACTAACCCGTAATCACTTACCGAAGAATCAGGGATATCTAGAGGGCAAGAACTGTCCGTTGAACACAGCTTTCTCTTAGATCGTTTTGGCTTGAGCTCCTTTCCTTTGACATTTTCTGGTTCTGCAGACTTGGGAGAGCTTATTGTTGCCATCAGCTTCTTTGCTACAAGAAAAAATTTATTGTAAATCAATGTCTTATTGGTTTTATGAGCCTCAAAATTAATGAATAAAGGTTTAATGAATAAAGGTTTATTAAAATCAGTTTAAAAATGAAACAGATGTAGTCTGAAATTTAAACATAAAAATTCAGAAGTGGTATGTATTTGACTACCACAGTCTTCTATATCCTGAAACAGTTTTCTATAGCTTCAAATGCAAAAGCTTAAAGGACACATTTAAATAGCACCAAAAAAATCAATTGGGATTCAGATTTCACTGGATGTTAAATACAACAGGAATTGAAAACCAGGCTTAACTTCTTTGTACTGACAGAAGCACAAGGTTGAGTCAATTTTCTCTATGTACTTGTATAGTTTTATCAAACTAGTACCAGCTCTATGAAGAGATGAGTGTGTGCATCTTATGAGCTAGAAGGAAAGAAGAGATCCCAATCAATACTAAGTTATGCAAAGGAGGGAAAAAATACAGGACATGGTAATAAAGGTTACAAATTAGACCTCATTTGCTCAAATAAAGTATTTCCAGGGTGAAATTTTGATTACTCTGAATTTGGCTTCCATTGATAATGACATGTTGTCCTCATGGAACCACTCTGACAAATGTGAAAAATGTTAGAAATCCCACTATCTTAACTGTGCATCGTGAATAATGACTAACCTTGTTTTAACCAGCCAAATAGTAGTGTCTTTTAGAATTTAACACTGGTGATTCTTTGTGCCCTCTGCTAATTTTAATCTTTTTTTTAAAAAAAAACCCAGTAACTCAGAAATCATGTCTTACTGTAGGAAAGAATAAAAATATATTCTTCAATGGAAGGTCCTAGCAGTTAATTTTCCCAAGGCTATACTTAAACTTGAAATCCATTAACTGCTTCAGAGCTAGTTTATTGAACTCTTCCACATATTTTCTGGAGATACTGGCTTTCAGATTCTGTAGAACTAATCTTCCTCTCCTACATACATACTTCAAAAAACATTAATACAATTTCCACAGAAACAAAACAGGAAGTGGGGGGGAGATTGCTTATAGAACAAGGTCAGATCTGGGTTTGAATTCAACTCTTGATTTTTTTAGATCAACAGGTCAAGTTTCTGAAATTGCCTTTAACTGTTTTACTGTAAGCAAGAACAAAGTAACTCAGACATTTTGAGCTTATCATTGCTTTTATGATAAATTTATATGCACATAGTCCACACTGCATCCTTTCGCTCTACCTGGCTTACCTTTCACACTTAACCTAAACTTTAGAACCATGTGGTCCTTGTAATCCAGTCGGCCTCTTCTACTCTGCAAGATTCAGCAGAGCAGGCCCCAGCTCAGACTCCATTGTTTCATAAATGAAAGAACAACTGGATGCAGCAGACGTGGCCTTTAACAGCACATACATTAACAGATTACAGTAGAAAAAAGCTATTCTACAATACCCAGATAACATGGAATAAGCCTTATTTATTCTGTACAAACCTTTAGAGTGAAAAATAACAGGAGAACTTTGGAAAAAATCTCCAACTTTTTGTAGTGTTCCATCTTTCTTTTTAGCTGACTTTTTACGTGAAGTAGATTCTTGCTTTCTTAAGGGGTATTCTTTTCTTTTCTTCTGTGTAGAAGACATCTGTACAGAAATACACAGTCATTGTTTAAGTCAAAAAGTTGACTTATCTTCAAGTTTAATTCCATTTTGTTTGGCTTCAATGTTATTTTCAAGCTGACATTTTGAGCTTTGCTACCGAAACCTCTGCTCATTAATGATACTGCCGCAGCAAGCAATGTAGACAACCTTATTTTATACCCAAAAGAAAAAAAATTGTCAGTTTCACAGAATACATCTAAGGGCATGAGTAATATAGGAAACAAATAGTTTCTTTTAAAAAAGTAGATTCAAAGTTTTAGAGTATTTCATTAGACTAGCTGTTCTAGTTATAAAACAGAAGAAAACTGATGGTGAAAATAAATCTACTGTCCACCCTTTGAGCCTGCCCAGGTTACTACTAAGGCCTAAAATCATATTTTTATAGTTGTCATGCATATAGATGACACAAACCTTAGTTTTACTTCAAAAGGAATTGCCTATAACATGACATATGCTAAGAGTATGCTCAAACTAGTCTTCATAACTACTCAGCATGCAACATCCTTCCCTGGGAATCCCTGTACGCTGCAGCCAGTACACGTTCTGGGCAAATACAGACTGACTCTCCTTGGTTAGCTTAGAAAGTTTAGTAGGAAGACAACGTACGTGTTTAAGAATCCTATTAAAATACATAGATAAGGATTAAGATACTGCTGCATAAGAATGTTTGCTCCTTTCACAAGTCCACCTTTACAGAAAAGGTGGACTTATGAAAGGAGAAACTAACTTCAAAATTGAACAAAACCAAACTATTTTCTTGTTGCTTGTAGAAGGTGAATTAGTCATAGCAGGTTTTGCATTTTCTTGTTCTCACTTTTCACAAAATCCTAAGAAAATAAACATGACAAATTTTAACTAGGATTCTTCCGGAAAGAATAATGATTACCTATATTACAGAAGCAGCCACTATTTAAATGCTATGACTAACAGTAGGGAGGCATTGACTACTGCTGGATAGAGGTAACTATTCAAACGTGAAATAAACACTAAACAAACTTGTGGAAGGGAACTAGAAATGCCTGTAGTCAAACCATTCTGACATTTACTATTTTCTTCTCTCTGTTATTTCCTATACTTTTGACTTTAAGAGATTTGACAAGCCAACACCCAAATTGAAATTAATAAATCTAAGTGTAAATTTGGATTTATGGTGACAAGTATATAAAAAACAGGTTGGTAGCACAGTGCCATTGTTAAGCTGTCTTTTAATGACATCTTCTATCTTGTGAAGTGGTGCTGAGAGATTTCAGATAACCGACAGCCATACCAACTGATAACAGCATCAGAAAATGGAAAGAGGATTTTGTTCTTTAATTAGAAGGGAGCCTCTGAAAAAGATTTGGTTTTGTTTGTTTCTAAAACACCAGGGAGTTTGTTTCATTTTTAAAAAAATTTGACATGAGCAGTATGTGGTTATTTTAGCACTACAGGTTTCCCCTCAGTTTTAGTTTTCACAATGCTTTTCAGTTTTAGGAAATTTAAAAAAACAAACTGTGTCTTCAGTAGACTTGTAACAGTTAAAGTTACTGAATCATTTTATAATCTGTTTGGCATATGTAACATGAAGATAAATATTTAAATATTTAAATATGGGTACAGAAGGCCCCATATGCAGACCGGACCCGCTTCATAGGGAAGTCTGCTGCCTCCCTGGGGGCCGCGTCAATGACCTCAAGGCAAAACTCCCCACTCTAGTGAGACCCAAGGACTACTACCCTCTCCTGGTTTTTCAGGTAGGTAGTGACGACATTACTAGGAGAAGTCCTAAAGCAATGAAGAGAGATTTCAGGTCCTTGGGGAAAGTGATTAAGGGGTCGGGGGCACAAATTGTGTTCTCCTCCATCCCTTCAGTTGGAGGGATGGATGAAGAAGAACACAGGAGAACTCAACAGATGAGCTTGTGGCTCCAAGACTGGTGTTACAGTCAGGGCTTTGGATTTTTCAATCATGGGTTGGTATACAGGGCGCCAGACCTTTTGGCATTAGATGGAATGCACCTGTCCCAGAGGGGGAAGAGGATCATGGGACAGGAGTTAGCTGGGCTCATTGACAGAGCTTTAAACTAGATTTGAAGGGGGAAGGGGGAAAACATCAGCCCATCTGAAGTACATGTATACCAATGCACACAGTATGGGTAACAAACAGGAGGAGCTTGAAGCCATGATGAAACAGGAAAATTATGATGTTGTGGCTATTACAGAAACATGGTGGGATGTCTCCCATGACTGGAGTGCGCCTGTTGATGGCTACAAGCTCTTTAGAAGGGACAGACAAGGAAGGAGAGGTGGTGGGGTGGCGCTGTATGTTAGGGACTGTTATGATTGCCTTGAGCACAAGTGTAGCGAAGACAGGGTAGAGTGTCTTTGCGTTAGAATCAGGGGGAAGGCCAACAGGGCAGATGTTGTAGTAGGAGTCTACTAGAGGCCACCCACCCAGGACAGAGAGGTGGATGAAATATTCTATAAGTATTTAGAAGAAATCTCATGATCGCTTGCCCTTGTTCTTGTGGGAGACTTCAACTTCCCAGACATCTGCTGGAAGTACAGTACAGCAGAGCGAGACAGTCCCGGAGATTCCTGGAATGTGTGGGAGACAACTTCCTGACGCAACTGGTGAGAGAACCAACCAGAGAAGGTGCCCTGCTGGATCTCCTCTTTGTGAACAGAGAAGGACTGGTGGACAATGTGGCAGCTGGAGGCCAACTAGGGCACAGTGATCATGAAATAATAGAGTTCTCTATTCTTAGAGAGGCCAGGAGAGGGCTAAGCAGAACTGACATCCTGGACTTCAAAAGGGCTGACTTTGTATTGATTAGGCACCTGCTTGAAAGGATCCCTTGGGAGACAATCCTGAACAGTATAGGGGTCCAGGAAGGCTGGGCACTCTTTAAGAAGGAAGTGTTAATGGCTCAGGAACAGGCAGTCCCCAGGTGCTGTAAGAGAAGCCAGCGACAGAGAAGACCAACCTGGCTGAACAGGGAGCTTTGGCTGCAACTCAGGGAGAAAAGGAAAGTTTACAGCCTTTGGATGAAGGGACTAGCCACTCACAGTGATTACAAAGACACAGTGAGGCTATGCAGGGCAGAAATCAGGAGGTCTAAAGCCCAGCTGGAAATTACCCTGGCTTCAGCAATCAAGGATAACAAGAAATGTTTCTATAAGTATGTCAACAGCAAAAGAAAGACCAGGGAGAGTCTCCATCCCCTGCTGGATGCGGGGGGAAACATGGTAACAAGTGATGAGGAGAAGGCTGAGGTCCTTAATGCCTTCTTTGCCTCAGTCTTTAATAACAAGACTAGTTGGACTGAGGGAATCCAGCCTCCTCAGCCAGAGGACAGAGACTGGGAGAACGACCCCCCTGCAATCCAGGAGACAGTCAGTGACCTACTGCATCACATAGACACACACAAGTCTATGGGACCTGATGGGATACACCCGAGGGTGCTGAAGGAGCTGGCTGGGGTGCTCGCCAAGCCACTTTCCATCATTATCAGCAGTCCTGGCTGACCGGGGAGGTCCCGACAGATTGGAAACTGGCCAATGTGACGCCCATCTATAAGAAGAGTCGGAAGGATGATCCAGGAAATTACAGGCCTGTCAGCTTGACTTCAGTGCCCGGGAAGCTGATGGAGCACCTCATCCAGAGTACCATCACACAACACATGCAGGACAACCAGATGATCAGGCCCAGTCAGCATGGGTTTATGAAAGGCAGGTCCTGCTTGACAAACCTGATCTCCTTCTATGACAGGGTTGACCTGCTTATTGGATGAGGGAAAGGCTGTGGATGTAGTTTACCTCGACTTGAGTAGGGTCTTTGACACCGTTTCCCACAGCATTCTCCTGGCGAAATTGGCTGCTCGAGGCTTGGATGGTCGCACATGCTTTGCTGGGTAAAAAACTGGCTGGATGGCCAGGCCCAAAGAGTTGTGGTGCATGGAGTTAAATCCACTTGGTGGCTGGTCACGAGTGGTGTCCCCCAGGGCTCGGTTTTGGGGCCACTACTGTTTAAGATCTTTATTGATGATCTAGACGAGGGGATCGAGTGCACCCTCAGTAAGTTTGCAGATGACACCAAGTTGGGTGGGAGTGTTGATCTGCTCAAGGGTAGGGAGGCTCTGCAGAGAGATCTGGACAGGCTGGAGCGATGGGCTAAGGCCAACTGTATGAGCTTCAATAAGGCCAAATGCCGGGTGCTGCACTTGGGTCACAACAACCCCCAGCAACGCTACAGGCTTGGGGAGGAGTGGCTGGAGAGCTGCCAGTCAGAGAGGGACCTGGGGGTGTTGATTGACAGCCGGATAAACATGAGCCAGCAGTGTGCCCAGGTGGCCAAGAAGGCCAATGGTATCCTGGCTTGTATCAGAAATAGCGTGGCCAGCAGGGCCAGGGAAGTGATCTTGCCCCTGTACTTGGCACTGGTAAGGCCGCACCTCGATTACTGTGTTCAGTTTTGGGCCCCTCACTACAAAAAGGACATTGAATTATTCGAGTATGTCCAGAGAAGGGCAACGAAGCTGGTGAAGGGTCTGGAGCACATGTCGTACGAGAAGCGGCTGAGGGAACTGGGGTTGTTTAGTTTGGAGAAGAGGAGGCTGAGGGGAGACCTCATCGCCCTCTACAACTACCTGAAAGGAGGGTGCAGAGAGCTGGGGATGAGTCTCTTTAACCAAGTAATGAGCGATAAGACAAGAGGTAATGGCCTCAAGTTGCACCAGGGAAGGTTTAGACTGGATATTAGGAAGTATTTCTTTCCAGAACGGGTTGTTGGGCATTGGAATGGGCTGCCCAGGGAAGTGGTGGAGTCCCCATCCCTGGAGGTGTTTAAGAGTAGGTTCGACATAGCGCTGGGGGATACGGTGTAGTTGGAAACTGCCAGTGCTAGGTTAACGGTTGGACTAGATGATCTTCAAGGTCCTTTCCAACCTAGATGATTCTGTGATTTAAGAGTAACATTCAGGTGAATAAAACAGCAATAAGATACTTCTAAAATTAGTTCCATGTTATTGAAAAATTACTTAGCTAAATGTTATCCCATCAGGATATGAACATCTACGCTATGAAAGGATTTATAAATGGATTGGTAAAACAGTCTTCTCAAAACATGGATAACTATGTTAGATGAAATATATTCATCTGTAGATAAGGTTCAGTACTTTTCCAGTGCCTTCAGAAGGATGGTTATTTTTACACTTACTTTTCCAGCAGCCTAAGAGAATACTCCTCTCAAAGAAAATTGGTTCAAGACATAGGAAGTTTAAATCAAATCTGGACATTATTCCAGAATGAAGCGTTCAATTCCAGATGAATTAACTTACACAACTTTTAACAGTTACTTTTGCAATCCAAGTTTAACAAAATGAGTTTATTGAAGTACTGTTGAACACTAATCACTGAAGTGACCGTTTCTCTTAACTATTTTACTAAGAGATTAAAAAAACATCACTTGAGAACACTTGAATGAGAATGCTAGAAAACCATCAGACACTTCACTCTCCAGCTGAGACAAACTCAGAGTGATCACTTGCCACTTATGCAAATGACCCACAGGTCATCTCCCTATACTCACCTGTCAGCTTCAGAAGTCCTTAGAAGTACAGAGATTCATAAGCCCCACAAGTAGGATTACAAGTAAGTACCACCACAATGAGGTATTAGGGTTTCATAGTCTTTGTGTCTTAGAAATAGCTCTGTTCATGCTAATGTTGATAAAAGTCAGAGGAAAGAAATGTGCGGTTCAAGTAGGAGCAGTGAAGATTTTTACCACCCTGAACTGCTGTGAAGCCTTAGTCTCGCACATAAACACCACAGCACACTAAGAACGCTGGCACATATAACCTAGCACAACTGAAGGAATTAAAGAGGAATTAAGTTCTACAGAAAACAGGGAGGTTCAGGTGCTCGTGCAATTAGTTCTGTATATTCCCTTTAAATACAAAAAGATCAAAGAAAACACAGACTGGACAAAAAGTCAAAGGAAGTGGTCTTGAAACTCTGAAATGCAATGATTAAGCCCAGAGGCTTAACTTTTAATTGCCTATTAGAAGAGGTTATAGTTGATACCAATGATTGCTTAAACCAAAAGAAGCAGTTCTATTGAACTGGTCTCTAATCCTGCAGATCACAGCTACAGACAGAAGCAAATAGTAAGAGCAAGGAGAGAGAAATGTAAAAGGTGAAGAGGAAGTACATATCAGGGACAAGCGTCCAGAGTCTGGATAAATTGAAATCTATGACTTTATTCAACATAGGCCAGAGATCCACACCTTGGCAGGAGGTGGGGGGTGGGGGGGAAAGAGGTTTAAATATTCTCTGTATATATCCTTAGGATCTCAGTGAGAATCAAAAGGATAGGATTTTAACAAATGATCAGAGTAATAAATTGAAAGACTACACAACACATTTTGTCAGTTGGTCTAGGTCATACCTCATCCCTCTCTTCACTTGTCCTTTTCTTTCTTGGCTTGAGCACTTTAACTGTAGCTGGTAAGGTGCTGCCCTGGTGTTTCACCTCCATCTTATCGGGTTCCAGAGGTGTGAACTGAATTTCCATCTCTGGTTTTGGGAACCAACTAGTATTTCCACTTTCTGTGGACACTTCTGAAGAGTCAAGGACAATTTCTGAATGCTCCTGCAAATACATGGAAATTTTAAGAACACAAGTTTTAAAATAACTGAGTTAAAAAACCCATAATACACATCTTTCCCCAATGGATTGCAAAGTAAGCATTCCATTTCCCAGCTTTCACTTTCAGAACACTTCTAATTGAAGGAATCTACTTCAACCATAGCAGAGTTTAACCCTTACTTTCTAAAACTTTTTTGTTACATTTTAAAAAGTTAACGTTTCTATCTACAGTGACAGAACTTGAACTCAGCCTGATACTTTGTTTCCAAGTCATTTTGCTCAAGGGCAGAGGCAGTCACAGTTTTCACAAGTAGCAGTAGTAGAATGGACATGACTTTCATCTTAACTCTGCTGCTCCTTAGGAGCTAGGCAGTGATAGCAGCTTTTGAGAGAAAAGTATAACCTTTCTCTAGCCTATCTTTAAGGAATTTTCCCTTCCCCTTCTACACCAGAGAAGTTGTGTAAGTAACAAGGTCCAACTAGCAAGCTACAAGCCAAATTCAACCTATGAGAGGCTTCTACATCACTACCTGTTCTCTGGAGGAAGAGCAGGCATTAAGGCAGCCCGCAGCCCACAAGCTGAAAACCTTGTCTTGTACCTGCTTACAGCCAAACTGCAAGAACTGCACAGTGAGGGTGGGATGGAAAAATCAGTTTGACAATTCTTCTTCCTCAGCAGCACTTACCTTCCACCATCCACCCAACCTGTTTTTCTTAGCAAAACCAGCAAGTGAGAGCTGTGGTCCTCCCAGCTCCTGCATCTCTGTGGCAGCAGTTCAGCTGCTGGCTAGCATACAGGAATGGATTCAGCAGCTGTTTGAATGAAACCTGAAAGACAGGCTGCTGGGGTGGTTGGTGCTTAGAAACTGCAGGTGGCTGCTACTACTGCTGCTGGTGGGGTCCCAAACAGAGCAGCTGCTGTGGCTTCTCGAAGGGCACTCTCCTCCTCTCAAAAAGGAAAGTGATCAAAGCTCATGGAAAGCCCAGAGATAGTCACATTCTGCAACAGGCTCTGCTGGGATTCTGAGTAAGAATACAAGCACCACTGCATTCCCAAGAATGGAGTCGGCTAATAGAAACATTTTTCTTTATAACTGCTATTTCATGAGAGTTAGCCATCAAAAAGTTACACAGGAATGGCTAGTGTCATTAGCTAACACAGCTACACACAGGAATCCTGTAGTGGAAGAAAGCAAATCCAATTTGCCCTGCTACTGCTCATCCATTTAAAAGGGTTTATATATTTGTTTCAAGTGACTTATCTAATAATCAGCCACTTCATAAGCATTGGTGAGAGGTAGGATTTCAAGAGCATGCAGCTGAAGTCAGATATAGCTATTCACATGATTATGTTATACATCTTTTATTTCTACCAAAAGCCACTAAAATGAGGTGATCTGATCACCAAGAAAGGTATTTGCAGAATAAAACTTTAGAATTATTCAGACAACAGGATACATTTTCTTCCCTATTCTGCATTTAGCAAAACCCATACAACTGCATAAAATTTTTAAATTTCAGTTTTGTACCAACCTCACTTAATGAAGAGGCACTGCCAGGACATTGAGATAATGAATAATTCCCTTTAACTGCGTCATATCTAACTGAAATACTTGACAAAGTATAGGATTAGTCCTGCTTTGTTTTTCTATAAACTGTAAATATTTAGAACGAGAAGAGATTATGCTAAACTGTAAACCTCAAAATATTTTGATTTTTCTAAAGCTACAATATAAAAGCTCAAGTGCAGACAGCTAATGAACACCTGGGCTGAGAGACAACACAAGTTTAAGGCAGTAACCTCTACTCATGATGCCATCATGAGATGTGCCCTGCTGGGTCTCACCAACAGTCCGTCTAGTTCAATATTCTGCCCCCAGAGTGGCAAAGGGAGATGCTATTTAAGGATAAGATAGTGATCCTGGTCACCTTGTCATCTGTCCTCTCCATACTCTCCCAGCATTCTTAGCTGTGCATTACAATTGTCAGAGTCTACACCACTGTCTAACCCTCAGAGTATCCATTTAAAAATATATTGATGGATTTCTACTACAAAATTTTTCTAATCCCTGCTGACAGTAACTGTTTCCACCACCTCCAGAAAATTACTAGCTGCTTCATATAGGAATATGTTATTTTAGCTGTCTTAAAATTATTTCCTATTAGTTTCACGAAGTGCTGCCCAGTTCTTGCAGGATTTTAACAAGGACAGTTCTGCCTTCTGTTTACCCACCGCAACCATGATTTTGTAAACCTCAGCCCCACAACCCTCTGGTGGCCTTAACCTCTCCTAATCACAGTGCCAGCTTCTTAGCCTCTCCTCACAAGGCAGGAGACACACATCGTCTTGATCACCTTAGATTTTCTTCTTTATCTCCACTATATCTTTCCTGAGAATTATTTGACTTCCCCCCAAAACTCTACCCCATTCACTTCACACCATAACAGTTTATCACATGATAATCCTGGTAGTAGCCTCTCCTTATTCATAACATCAAGTACTGTGGCTACTGGCTTGAGGTAAATACTTCAGCACCAACTGTTCACAACAATTCTTCTCTGTAACTAATTTTATAGCAAAAATAACTAACTTTATGGTGCTCTCTTAGCTGCCATTACAAAGCTGTATAAAGCAATAACCATTCTGAGAGCTCCTCTCTACTCCCTCATACATCACAAGCTTTATCTATACGGCACCAGCTGAATTGATGAAGTAGCAAGAAACTGGCCAGTCTTATTTGGCAGTAGACAGGAGAGAGATGAAGAGATGCATTTCATCATTCAGTCCAGTTCTGCCACAAGAGGAGAATCGCATCTTCTAGCAGCCAGGGGAGGGTCTGCTAGGAAATCCATGTTCAGCTCTCTTCATTACTAGTTAGCAATGGAGTCACGGAGCATTAATTCAGTTTGGGAGGAAAACTACCTCACTGAATACTGCTCACGTAGCACACAGGGATTTGGTCATAATCAGAAGGCTCAGTACAGGTGCAAGCCTTTCAATTTTTGTTCAGGAAATATGCAAAGTCGATCTTTTCTTTGTGTAAACTTCAAATATTGTTTTGTTTTTAAGTAAGATGCAAGATACCGTTCTGTTCTTGTGAACCCCATACGGGCTGGCAGCTCTAATTACAGAACCATCTCTACTACCACACTATAGGTGGTATCAGGAAAGTTGTCTGAGCTGAAATCCCCTTAGCACTGACATAACCAAACAGAGGTGACATCACAAATATTATGTCTTCAAATCTCTAGAATCTGGATTAGTTAACTAGTTTTTCCCTCAGGTACAGAAGTTTTATAGTGTATAGAGAGGTGGTATTCTCTTAACTAAAGTACTTCTTTTTCTGAGAGGGAACTTGAAAGAGGGAGAGAGAAGAATAAACAAGAACTCAGAATTAATGATATAGTTAAAGTACGAAGAACTACAGAAAGTAACTTCTGGGAGATTCCCCACATTGCTGAAATATATACTGAGAAAACAACAAAAAAAAGATGTTACTAACAACATATCATTAGTACATACTTTCTATAAATATAACAAACATACCTCTTTGTTTACAGACTGATCTATTTTATCTTGTCCTTCAGGTAAAGGTACTTCTGCCAAAGACTGAAGACTTTTATGGTTAACGCCTTGTTTCAATTCCTTTATAAAGTCATCTTTCTCAGTCAGCTGTTTTCTTAGTTCTTCTGTATCAGTTCCCTCATCCTAATAAACATAGCAAAAATTGCCACAAATTGCAGGATTGGCAAAAGAAATTAACATGTGCATGAGCATCATTACAATTACTCAGTAGCATCAGTTTTAGAATTGCAGGCTCAAACAGCCAGCTGTCCAACAAAAAGCCAACAACTTCATGTATGAGTGGCCTCTACTTAAAGCCAAGAAAGGTCATACAACAGCCTGGGAAGATGCAATGCAAAATTTTTATTTTAATCTACTTATGTAGGGTTATAAATTTCACCTCCCATTGTTTGTGAAGTTCTTGGTTCTGTGCAAAAGGCAGCTGATGTGATAGTTGTTTCAGATTTCCAGTCTAATCAAATTGCAATCAAATGATCAAATAGACTTGAGTGTTTATTTGAACTACTAAGTTTTTTGAAACTTCAGTTACTGTTACAAATTCAGTTTCAGAAAAGCATAAAGCTTTTTTTTTTTTGTATTAGCTGCAAACAATTTCAATATGTTTGGAATAGAGCCAAAACATAGTGTTTTGCAGAGTTAGTGAATAACAAAAGAAAAATCACAAAAACAACTAAAAAAAAAATCCCACAGAAACAACAGAAAGAATGAGAGAGGACCTTTCCTGAATCATTTACTGCAGCTTCTTTCAGTTCTGCTATTTCTTTATCTTTTTGTATGGTGATAGAAGCCAAAGTCTTGAGCTGTACTTCCAAAGCTTCTATTAATTTATTTCTTTCTTCACGCCACTTTTGAAGATTGTTGTCCTTTTCTACCAGCTGTGCAGCAAGTCTTTCCTGAATGGGGGAAAAAATAGGTTAGAATTGAACACCACTTCTACAAACCATCTGAACTGTTCTGACAGCTTAGTTTGGCATAGTCAGTACTATTTTATGGCCTCAGTAGACTTGAGAGCCTATGTAGATCTTAAAAAGCTCACACAGAACTAGTTTCACTACAAATATACAAAAGCAAACCATGCTTCAAATGAGAAAAAACTGTATCTATATTTATACTGTTTGTGAAGAGAATTTTTGTCAAGAACCACCACTCCTGCTTGCCCACTTACTGATTTTATTACTGGAAAGTCTCAGGCAAGCAAAGTCACAGACAAAGTGAAAGTAGTCCCAAGCTCCTAACATCCCCCTGTACTGATTGCAGGTCCAGAAGGTCATTGCTAACTACTTCTAGATGCAAGTACAGTTTTAGATTGCACAGATTCATACAATAATTTCATATGCTTAAGAAATTACAACCTTGATACAGCCCAGTGACCAGGCAAGGTATCCACCTTGTTATTAACTATCAGTCACCCTACTTTGAAAGTGGTATGGGAGCAAAACCACTAGCATTTTGACCAAGTATTTTTACTGGAAAGATCTGGAAAGAGGCTTTTTTTGTCAACTACTGCTTGCTTCTTCTCTTCCTTCTAAAGCCTCATAGGCTTCTCCCCCCCCCCCCCCCCCCTTTTTTTTTTTCAGAAAAGCCAAGCAACAAATCTTGTTTTTCAAAGTATGTTTTCTTAGCTTCATTAAGTAGCAATTCATTTAAGCATAGGTTACTTATTGGTGTTTTACACACAAGATGAAGTTTGAAGAAGGTGGTGGTGGTGACAGGATAGAAAGGAACAGGCACACTAACTTCCATTACGTATCACGCTTTTTCATTTTGTGACACTCCTATTCTTCCCTTTCACATTGAGATGATCTCATGTAGGCTTTGTCATGTGATAAATGAGGGGACTTTGACAAAGGCCAGCTCCCCTCAAGCACCCACACTGTTAACACTTGACACGAGATCTGCTCTGTACTAACGACTTACGCTAGAGGACTCTGACGAGACCTCCAGTCACTTACAATTTCTGCTTGCTGCTCTACATAACGTTCTCTGTCATCCGCAAATTTTCTCATTTCTCTGTTGTGATGGCTCTCAGCTTCTTTCACTTCACTCATGAGTCTCATTTTTTCCTCCAGCCAATTCTTTTTATCAGTTTGATACTTTGTCTCACTTTCCTATTTTAGTGGAACCAGAAATAAAGCCATAGGCAGAGATTAAGCAACAAAAAAAAGAAGTCTTAAAATCCAGATTACCATTAAACTCATTAATTTCAAAAAGATAACAGAAATACTAGCACAGTTTTACTCCAGCATATTCCCAAGTGCAAGTATTATATTCTCATTTGTTCCTTTCCAGTTAAAAAAATTGTTCAGCAGTTCTCAGAACTTATTATTCGGACTGGCACATCTTCAGGGAACAGACTTTTTTCCCTCTAAAAAATGCTCTGGGTAGGTCACAAACACTATTAAAGTTACACCAAAGGTAATGGCAAAAAGACCCTTTTTACTTACAAATTCCCAATCTTTTATACTTGCAGAACATGTTAAAAAACCTACTTCAAGACTGAAAGGCAAAAAATGCAGCAAAATTTGAATGGTAAACAGAGAGAGTGTGTAACTAAGAATGTCGCTTCAATCACAGCAACTTTGCCTCCTTCTCTGCCACAATCAAACCTCTTGTCAGACATTCTCCCACATAGGACCTGAAAAGCTGCTTGAGAAAAAAGTCTACTTTCTAATCCAAGGAGAATTAAGAGGTAAATCCTTAGTCTAACAGGAAGGACTTACAGGTCACACAGCAAGCACAAGATCTTTAAACAGTCTGATTTATTTGCCCAAGCAACTGACGGGAAAAAGGCTTGAAACAATCCAACTCTTGACATCTGTTCAAGACAATTTTAAGAGGAGCCCAGCTAGAGAAGCACCGTCCATGGTAGCATAACATAGTGAAGGGTGCACTCCATTATGGAGCATCAGTGATGCTGTATATTACAAAGACACCACATCCAGACTTTGCTGCACTGATGCACGGCAGTTTTTAGAGGAGGTTTCCTTTACCAGAACTTGCCACATTGTGCCCTAGTTCTTGAAGATAGCAACACAAAAAAAATTTAGACTCCTAAATGAAAGTTATGGCTTTAAACCTAAGTATGAATTACATCACCATGTTTTACCTTCAGTTCTTTTCGCAGCTTTATTAATTCCTCATTTTCATCTATGTTTTTTTCTGTGGTTTTGCTCATCTTTTGCTGCCAGTCACTATTGCTCTGGTTATCCAGCTCTCTATATCTCTGCTTCCATGCTTCCAGTTCTAGTCAGCACACAAAATGAGGTTATATAACATAGTCTTAAATGCATATTTGACCACATTCACATCCTTCTACTAAAGTTACTTGGATTTATCAGCCATGACCACAGAGGGACAACAGAAGCCTTTAACTGTTAGAAGTTTGTTATGTACTATATAAAATTAATGCCTAAATAACACTCAGCAAATCAAAACAGAGATTTAAAGCAGCTATCACAATACATCCAAAACAATTTTGTCTCCTTGCTCCCTTTCCATGGAGAGATTACCCCAAACTAATCTGTTGGTCTCTTCTAATTTGGTTTCAATCACTTGATCTTGTTTAATATGAGTCTGTTCTTGTTCTTCTAATGTCATCCGCATATCTTCAATTATTTTTTCCTTTGCACACAGATCTGAAAATATATTTACAGATGAGCCCCCATCCTAGTTCCCACCATTCTCTCCCAAAGTGCCTTCATCACAAGTAATTTCCCCCATTTCCTGAGATCTAAAGCTCTATTAGAAAGAAATAGAGTATCTCTACTAAACTTTCCAAATCCAAAATTCTGAAGTGATTCTCATCAACTTGATTTAGGTGAGCATTTCATTGTTAATGTCAGACTAAGGCTTGTATTATACGAAAACCTAACTATTGTTCCACTGCTAAATGTTTATCAAACCTGCAAAAACTGTTATTGTGCTAGTTCATGTTTCAGGGTTTGACTTTTTCCACAATAGGCTTACTTTCAGAGCAACGTTTTCTTCCCACTTTCAATAGAGTCTCCTCACAATCCCTGAATTGGCTGCTTTCAATCAGTTCATTAGAGTTCTTTTCTGCCAATTTTCTTTTAATGGTAGTTACAGTGTTGTCCTGTGTTAAAATAAGATAAATTACTTTGAAGTTTTACAAAGTGAGCACTTAATAGGCTTAGTAATCTTTTAGATGCAAATATTTTTACAAATCTATCTGGGTAACCTGTATATGGGTTGTCAGAAGAACAAGTCAGTTACAGATCAGTTGCTTAAACAAAAAGCAGGTACACCTTCAGACAGTAATAAGCACAATGCTTTGCACTGTACAGAAAGTAGAGCAAGAGACTAGGAAACTACGAAATGCAAAAGGAGTTTACCACCTGAAGTATCCAGTGTCAAAAGAGTTGAGGAAATCCATGATTTGCTCAAAGGGCCAATGGTCAGCTCTACAAGTTCATCACTTTCTTGTCATAGTTGGTAGAGCTGGGAGTCTTAACCACCTTCAGCAAAGCCACAGATCATTTTTATCATGAAAGATCTGATGCAATTTGAAAGCCTAGTCAGTTCTGTCATACATACTTTAGACTATGTATTTGACCAAGAATAAAGTTTCTTTACTCACAAGATGACACAAGTGGCAAGCCATGCCGGTTGCCAAGGACCAATCACTCATCTAAGTAATTCATTAAAAAAAATAATGATCTATAGAACAGACTTGAGGTTTGTTGTCACATTTTAAGTTTCATCCCACACAGTCTCATAGAAACACTGGACAGAGCTAGAGCCTGTCTCTTGGAAGGAGCAGTGATAGGAAGCAGTCATCACAACTGTTACCACTCTGAGCATTAATACTATTGAAAAGCTAAGTTGCTCAGAGGCAGAGAGGGAATAGAAGATTAAGTATGGTCAAAGCTTTAAGTTCACAGTGGAAGAGAAAAATGGATCAGAGCGCTGCCTAAGTTTAACTTAAAATGTTCTCAGAACTACATTTCAGGTTACAGGGCATCAGGCTCAAAAAAACACCTAACCGCATGTTTTGATTTTTTTTTTTTTAACCTGTGTACATGTAGCCAAGCCAGCCTTTTGGCATTCAGCAGCCAGCAGCAGACTAGCCAGCTGCAAATTTTATTGATCGCATCAAAAGCAGAGATACCCTGGCCATCCACTCTTAGATCAAACTCTGCTCAATACATTCATATTATTGCTCTGCCTTAGAAAGTTTGTGTGCATCATGGTAGTAGGTGGGACACACTGATTTTTGTTGCCAATTTACACAACCACTGTCCTTCTCACACTAACTTCTAACTTCAATTAAATTTGAGCTTTTGCTGCAGCAAAACCTCCTTTCCTTCCTCTTCCATTCAGGCAAAAATAAAAAAGACAGTGACATAATCCCTCTCTTCCCACAGCTGGAGTCCTCCCAGTTTGAGTGTTGTTTTTTTCTTTAGAGTGGCTCTTCATAGTCTCATCGACAGTCCTCCAATAGTAACTCCAGATCACTGCTTCCAGAAATCCTATTTTCCACACACACCTCTGCACACATTTTGCCGTAACTTCAGTTGTAATGCCAACTTCGCCTGCTACCATTTCAAGAAAGTAGCAATTACTTACAGAAAAATTCAATTTTCCAAAATAGTCAAGTCCGTTATAAGCACAGATTTAATTTTTTTGTAAACAGAAAATTGAGATGTCTAAGACTTACATAGTCTTTTATGGTTTCTTCTAAACAGGATATCAAATCTTGCAGTCTCGTGATAGCATCATCTTTTTGCTCTGCGATGTCCATTAGTTCTTGAATCCTTTTATTCTGCGTATTCATTTTCTTAGAAAAGAAAGTAGTTCAGTCAATGCTAAATTCTTGAACTATACAATGCATTTAGAAGCAAGATCAGTTAAGCTAAGCTTGATATAAAAAAAGCTAGAAACATACTACAATAGCATTTTAAGCTACTGAAATTTTGTACTAAAGCAAGTAATTTTGCACAAGTTTTTTTTGAGAAAGTTACCTCAGTTGCTTCTTTAAGCTGCTCAGCAGCCTCATCCGATTTAATCATCTGCATTTCAAAGTCTGTAACAGGAAGAGAAGCCTGCATCAAATAAGTGGCTATTACATGGTTTACTCAGTAATCCATTTTTCCAGATCTTCTGGTACTTCAGTAGCTTTTGAATAGACTCATTTATTTTTGTGTTGGCTTCTACTTACAGGACACATTTCAAAAGTTCAGGTTTTTTTGAACAGAATTGGGCCCTGTAACCCGTATAAAATATAGATCATGTCAAGAGACTTCTGCTGAAATCATATTATGAGGTATTGATACTTTTATCTATGAATGTTCCACAGAATACCTGAAAACACTGCATCAGCAAAATGTGAAGTGCTGGGATCACAATATAACCATGAAATCAAGAATAAATAATGTTGACATGTTACCCCCACAATTCAGAAGTCTTCAACTGACAGTTCTAAGTTTTGTCTTAAAAATGAAATAATCAAGGCCTGTGGAATTGTTCAACCCAAACATACACAAAACAATTGATTACCACCTATAGAGGTAACATACGATTTGGTTCCAAAATCCTGCTCAACTGGATTATTTCTATTTTACAGTGTCATTTCTTTTTTCTTTCACATCACACACACACCCAGCTCACCTTTGGTTTTCTGTGTCAGCTGTTCTTCAATTTTGATTAGTTCATTGGTTTTCTCTGTCAGCTTTTCTTTGGTCTGAGTTAGTTCAGTGCTAGTTTTTCCCAGTTGCTTTTCAAGCCAACCTATAGCTTCCTGTGGGTCCTCCAGAGACACAATGTATCTGTATGTTTCTTCCGCCTGCTTTTTGGTATCAACGACATCATTCTGCAGAGAATCAATAACATCCTCAAGATCAATGTAGGTGCCTGGCCCTATGCCATGTTCTCCATCCTGAAAGATAATTTATATCCATTTAGAAGTAGCAAATAGTTACACAATATCCATTATTTCTACTGAAAATTTCAAAGAACGTTATGTACTCAAACATCTAAGTACAGTTAATTCTGACTTCAAAGCCATCTTGTAGGTTCACAGGCAATTTGATTGCCAGTTTCTCTCTACCTTCACACAGAATTCTCCAGCATCAAGTAACAGCTACTTTATTTTTAAAGCATTTAACGGCCCACCATCACATTCCCTTTTATACCACCACAAAAGCATCCCCTCCAAATTTAATATAAAAGCTAGCATTTTTACCCGATGAGAACACTGAATGAACACAGCAAGCAAACAGTTTTAGAAGGAATACATCTGAAATTTTCAAATATCAGTAAAAGTTTGTGAGGTCAAATAAGTTTGTGGTAACTTATCAAATTAAGCTGTACTTAAAACACTGACTTTCTTTCCTCCTTGTTTTTTTAAAAACAAAGGGTTCGAAACTCACAAGAACCAGCCTCAACTTCAGAGTTTAGTTATGCTTAAGTGTATATACAATTCTCATTGCTTCAGTTGTAGCCACAATAGCCTTAAGAGGAAAGAAGTCTCTGGGACCACTCCAGTACCATCCATATATGGGGTCTTAGAAGTCAGCTTCAAATACCTTAAACAGGCACTCAATGCAACAGTTTATAGCATAATTGCAGCTTTTCCCCCAGTTTCTTTGTACACAGTAATTCTCACTTTGTGTTGCAGAAATGCAGAAAACCCCAGATTCCTAAATGCATATCCGAGGCACAGCAACTACTCCTATTGAACATGATAAATATATCTTGCTGAGGATACAGTTAGGCAGCATGCAATTCCTTGAAACCATTCTTCTAATTCTTGAGACGTACCATCACCATAACAGGTAGTTAGTGAAAGGGATGTTATCAGGGGCATAATACCAGAGGTCCAGCTTGTTCACTGCGACGCTTATCCTTTAGTTCATTTTCTTCATCCATGTCTTCAAGATCACCATTTACAAGTTCCTTGAAGATTTCCAGGCGTCTGTCAGAATCTTCTTGAAGCCGTTCTCGTTCATAAGAAAGGAACTCACTATAGTAGGAAAAATAAGTCAGATAAAAGCTAGCTAGTATGAGCTGCTACAAAGTTATTAGTACAGCTGCCTATAAACAAAGATGTTTTTTTCTTTATTTTGGCACAATAAAACAATACACAAAATGGTGTTGCTACACCAGAGTACGCACACTCCTGAAGAATGAGGGGGAGACATATATACACAGATATGGCTAACACTTGACTACAAGCATTTTTTCTAAGCTTCTTGAGCCAGAATACCCATCTGAAGTATCACTAAGACTGCAGTAACCAAAGAATTTGCAAGTGTCACTCTTTCTACAGACATCCTATCAAAGCTCTTCTGTTAGGGAGAGCTCTACAGGAACACTGCTGACAGATTACACACACACACACACACACCCTATGTGCCCCAAATCAAAGCCTTTCCTACACAGTATTTTTCCTGAACTCATAGTCCAAACAGAAACTGATCTATTAACAGAGGCAGTAAGTCTAGCAGAAGAGTGTGGTCTCTTATAGCCAAGAGACAGATTTAAGAAATAAATGAATGGAATTTAATTTTTTTTAATCATTAACTTTAAAAACCACTTAAAGCTAACTTACTTGAAATATATTTCCTGCTCAGCAAAATATTGGGCAAATTCCTGCATCACCTCTTCACGAATCTTTAGTTCCAGCAGTAACTTATTCTTCTTTTCAGCAATAAGTTTGTTCTTCAACTCTTCTATGAGATTCAGCAGCATCTAGAATTACCATTAGTATTAAGTTTTTCATAACGACATGGTTTCCCATAAGTGAGATTTTTCTCATTCCTCAAACACTACAACACCACTTTACCCTTCCACCTGACAAAATTTCTTCCAGTTCTTTTATTAGCTTATTCATAAACAGGAAGATTTATGAGTAGATCAGAAGATCTCTTTGGTACTAACACAGCAGTTTATAAGTTTGCACAGAGCAGGCATTTGTAAAGAACATCCATTTTATTACAAGAATTCTTGAAGTTGTCTTAAACAGGCTTAAGCTCCACAGGATTTGGCTCTTGTTTTCCAGGTGCTCATTTTTGGGACAATATTAATGAAACCTCCACAAAACAGTTTCTAGTCCTCAGTTCCCTCCTCATCTTCCCTAGAAGTGACTAAATTTGCTGTTCCTTAAGGAACAGTTTTCAGCATTTTCTTGTACACAGAATACAGAGAAACAGTCTTCTGTATTGCTAAAAGCAGGTAATACTTGCTGTGCATTGACCACAGGCTACCAAAAGGAGAGAAAGCCAAATCTGCAATTCTTACTGCTTGGTCTATATTCAGACACATTATAGAGTTTTCCCACAACAGGCATCATCACATCATGAGTAATCCCACTTTTAGTTCTTAATGCTGGATTTAGATAAAATAAGGGTGATCAGAAAAAAAGGTGAGAGGGGGGAAAACCAGAATAATACCTTGCTTCAAGACTCCATGCTACGCTAATTCTTAACATACCCCTGGCACATACCATGTACTCTTTTTTTCCCATAATAACTTTATTATCTTCATGTTTCTGCACTGCTTCTTCTCCTGACATATGCTGTTCCTCCATCTCATTATCATCTTCAATCACATCTTCTAAGCTCCTGTCCCATAGGACAGTAACTCTTTTCCTTGAAATTGGCATTTTAATGTGACTAAGTAGTGATGATGTTGTTGATTTCTGGTCAAATGACTGATCTTGGACAAAAACAGATGTGTCCATAGCTAAAACCTACCCAGAAAACAAAGAATAAAGTCTTCAGTATTTTTTAATCCTCTACTGGCACTTCCAAGATATACCCGCTGCACTTCCCTATAGGTCTCCTGAGCACAGTACTCCCCCAGTCTATCGTCTGTTCAGAGTCACTACTTCAACTGGTTTCCAGCTAGAGTATAAAGGAGTCACTTTAGAGTCTAACCCTTCTTTTGATTGCAGGAACACCAAGTTTCACTAGCTTGACAACGTACAAGAGGGTTGCCACCTCATGCACCTTCAGATTTCTGTATTTCCTATACTTTGAGTTTCTAGTTGCATTACACAAATGCCATCCAACAAATTCTGTTTGTTTTAGTGTTGTACTTAACCCATTTAGATGAGCCCACATTCTAATGGCCTGGATCTCTTGTCCTTTGAACATATTTAACTGTCAACAGAAGTTTTCCATGGTTTCCATTAAGGCTGCAGCACTGATCCCCAATACTTTTGTCTTCCAACTCCACCAGGGTTCTATCCCTGCACTTACTCCTACTCATTCTGCTTAACCTCCACCTTCCCACTGAAGCTCCTGAGGACATAAAGACAACCTTTCAAATTCTCTTTGGTGCTCAACCTACATACCTCAGGTGAGCAATATTCCACATTAAGATAGCAGTAGTATATGGGGCAGCTAGACTTGCTACTAGGTGAGAGCATGCTATGACTACAGAAGAAAAATTCACCCAGATCTCATGGAATTTCTTCCAAATATAGCAAGTGTCTTGTCAGGCTGGATATTTTATGGGAATTACGGATTTTTAATAGGAAATATATGTCCCAACAAAGCCTTTTTAAAAGCTTTACAAGGAAATAAAGCCTGACTAGGAGCAATCAGAAAATACGATTGCAACATGAGACAGAAAAACCCAGTCACTAAATTCATATTCTTAGGAGTGAGGGAACCTGCTCTTTAAAGGCAAATCAGAAGTACTGATCAAGATAAACTGCAACACACTTACTTTTTGTGCAATGGCCGAGAACTTTAACACATGGAGTGTTTCATCATACGTTGAAACACATTGGCTTATGTTTACTATCATGTATACACTCCCCTTTCCACTGAAGAATCCTTGAAGGAAATGAGTTAGTTTACTTTCCCGAAAGGGTATGTGCTGCTGCGACCTTTAAAGACAAAAGAACAGATGACCAGATGTTTAATAATTTCCAGTCAGTGTAAAAGCTACCCAGCATGAAGACTTAAAAATATTTATTAAAGTAGTAGTCATTAAATAAATTAAAATTGTTTTGGACTAGATGCAGCTGTTTGTAGAGAGACCATGTGGCTGTTGTGACTGTGGCTTTAGCCATTATCTTAGATAGGCTATAGCAATATAACCAATGGGAGCACTTAAACTGAAAGTGTTCAACGTTTAGCCTTGGGCAGGTCACACAGCCTCATGCTACACCAAACTATACCCCAACCTCTCTCTTCCCTTCCACATTAATGAAGAGAACATATCTAGTTCTAGGCATGCAGTATCCAACATCATCAGAGATCTCTCTCACTCAGTATCCGGCCTCTGAGAATGGACAAGAGCAAGTGCCTAGGCAAGAAAATGAGCATACACCAAACACATGGAGATACTTTTCAGAACTTTCTTCCTAATCTCCCAGCAGTTTGGCACTTCCTAAAAAAAAAAAAAAAATCACAATTTGTGCCCTTGAATTTAACAGCTGGGGATGTAGTTTTTGATGCTTATAGGAAATTTTATGAGAATTCCTAAAACATGACTGAACGCACACTTGCCACCAAATAGGTTGCCTGCATTTTGGACACATAACAGCTATTCAGTTACATGGACAGTGCTACAGAACTCAGGAAGGCAGCGACACTCCTACCAGAGTACATAGACAGCTCATAAATAGCTTTGCTGCAGGACTGGTAGTCCAAAATAATTTTAAGAAAGTTTCTATTTCCTATTCAACTTGCAAAGGGCATGTATTAACACTTTAACAATATAGAAGAAATGCTCTGAAGCATGATCTCTTAAAATTCCAAGTTATTGGGATCAGAAGAAGTCATTCTGAATACATTAACAGCCCTCTAAGCAGCCGCTAGTTTTAATGCATCCTTCCTATCTGGAAAGAACAGAAAAATAAGACAGACTGTAAATTCACAGAACATAATCAGGAACACACGCTAGCAAAGCTTCTTCATCTTAAGGTGTTACAGACTTTGAACAGGCTGTCAGGAAGAGTGCTACGGGGTAAGTGAATTTGGCAAAGCACATCCATCAGCAGACTGGGTTCATTTAACTTCTGGGACAGAAATAGAGCTGCAAATGAGAACATGTGGAGAAAGCAGTTCCTGGACAGTTATATCCAGCTGTGACTATATATTGTACTGTTTTTTAGACAACTAGCTTCTTGTATTATTTCACTCTTATTTAGATCCCCAAGGTAGGGCATAAATAGCAGGAAGGCTTTCTTTTGTCTGCATATGGTTAGCTGGATCAGGAGGAGAGTGTTAAAAGTTATGTCAGTATTTATTAAAAAACAGACAAATTTTGTCAAATGGTGCACAGTTATGATAGCACAGCAATGTTCTGCTGATGAAAAAATGTTACACTAGAAGTATTAGACAGTTGAGTTAGTTCGTAAGGAGTAATAAAAGGCTAAAAATTTGACACTTACTATGACACTGGTGAAAAGGGGGGTTTAAACTTATTCCAAAGTTTGATTTTTTGATAAACCAAGCTCAGAGGAGTAAAGTTAAATTGCTAAAATATACAATAGCATGCTTAAAGGAGATTAGAATTGATGATTTAAAGAGCAGAACAAGGCAAGTTTAAGATGACTTTGGTAGATCAACAAGTCTATACATCATTTCCACCAAAAACTTAGTATTAGCATTGCATATTTTAAACATTGTAGGTAATACCTAAAAGCCACAACCAGTTTGCAATTCGTACAAGGACTTACTTTGACTGTTGAGAATTCTTGAGTGCGTTAATACACTTGCCTAGAATCAGAAGAGAGGTGTTTATATTTCCACTCTCTTTCAATCTATGACCTTCATTGTGGGTCTTGGCATATCTTTCTCAACCAGCAAGATCACACAGTGACAATCTGAAAACAGATAAGGAAAACTCCCTTTATTTACCTTAGAACATGCACAAATTATTCACTTTTTAAAATGATCACTGTTTTTAGAGGAAGAATTTCTTGATCTTCATCTGCACAAACACTTCCATTCTTTTCAGTGTTGCTTTCCCAATCAAATTTTACATTACCTCCTGACAAATCTTTTCCCAACACACTTCTTATTTCCCCTCCCCCCCACCACCATCCTCTTCCTTTTGAGGACTTAGACGAGTTCAGGTATATAGCAGGCTAACAGAAACTTGTGCTGAACAGAGGGGACAAGATATAGAACAGCACTGCAACCTGATGGCTGGAGATAGAGGGCCAAGTACTGCATGATTGTAGAAAGTGGGGAAAAGGAGTGGGAAGTGGGTAGAAAGTGCATGAGCTTCTACCAGGAAGCACTGGGTATATAGTCAGTACCAGTACACCAACACAGAAGATAACTGACAACTTCATCACAAAAGAAGAGAGGGTCTCTGCTCTGAACTTACTCATTGACTCGGGTGACTTGTGGGGCTCCTGAATCTTCAATTTTTAGTATCTTAACTGTGAACATGCTGTGACTAAAAGGAAAAGTTTAAATCAGCAGAGAAGATAAAGTAGACTAATACCTTCAAAATATTTTTAGCCTCCACAACATCTGTTCAAAACACTGTTGAATCTGTCAACTTGTCTCAGCATATACTCTATCAGATACAAACTTTTAAAGAGATGCTGGTGTAGCCTTTATTTTGCTTTTTCCTCAGACATTTAGATGGAATAAAGCTAAGTGCTTTTGCTTGAAGGACAGTATTTGATAAATCTGTTAGCTTTTGTACAGGTTCATCTTACTGACGGATTGAATCCTTTTGACTAAAAACATTGGGTCACACAGTGCTAAAGGATGCCAAACCTAGATATCTAGACCCTGTTAAAGCCTCTTCCCCTCCTAAAAGCCACAATCCATATTTTAGTTCCCCCTTCCTCCCAGACACCATCCTATGCCCAGTGCTATTCAAAAAGTTTCTCACCTTCTGCTGGCGAAAGTATTTAGCTTCGTGCTTGCGATACTCTGGTGTTTCAACCCCAGTTTTAGAAGTCTAAAAGCTTCTTTAGAATCAGAAATCTGAACCCACTGCAGACCTTTAGGAAGAACAAACACAGTAATCTTGTAAATATCATTATCAAAAAGAAAGAAGGGATTAGGGGATAACGTATGCACACCAAGAATAATACGTTTATTTGAGACAAAAACATTTTACTAAGCATGCTTCAGACAGAAATTATGTGACGACAAAATCAAGATTCTTCCTTCCATGGGAAAGGAAGGGCACATATCTCTCATCATTTCATCCTATTAGCACACAGAAATATGCTCCATCCAAATTAAGTGAGCAACCTTAGCCTCCACTCTGAAAAGCCAAAGCACAGGGTCTAATATGAGCATGAACGCCCTATGTTCATACTCATCAAGGCAGAATTCTACCTGGACAGCTTCTCTGGTTTAGCCTACGATTTTGAGGGTGCGGGGGGAAAATCACCTAGACATCTTTCAGGGCCATCAAGTTAAAAAAAAAAAAAAAAAAAAAAAAGAAAATCAGTGAAGAATTTTGTCTGCAATATGATGACTGTATATCACCTTGGTATGGGCTAGAGTAAATACCTACAACCCTACTAATGGAACTTAGAATATGAACATTATGGCCTCTGTTAAACTAGAGGTCACCAAAATTGTACTAGCAAAAATACCAGCTGTGAGGAAGAAAAATAAGAAAATCATCAGCTGGTTTTCCTCTAGAACATCAGGAACAGCCTTATACCTCCAAATGTTATAAAAAGAGATTATGCTGAAGCATAGCTCAAAGCAGACTATTTCCTACTTCACACCTCTTCTAGTCTTTGAAGAAATGAAGGAGTTGGGTTTATCATCTGATTCAGCTTTTTGAATTATAATTTGGCATATAAAAGATAAAAGGAGCAGGCCAAACACCTCCAAAAAAGCCTTTAATCTAGAATTGGTGTCTTGATTTTCCAAAGAACCTATAAATCAAATAGGATTTGAAACCTGTTATTTCCATGGCCAGAAACAAACACTGAACTGTTAGAGTTCTGCTAACCCCCCGCCTCCCCCAACCCACAACAAATCACATCACAGGCTTCATTAGAGTACTGTAAAATGTAATTTGCAGTCAGACTGAACTTTCTCACATATTCTCTGAAAATACTAACAAAATAGAACTGTTGAGCCAATTATAACTATAGGTAAGAATTTGGAGTCTTTTTTAAGAAAATGGAAAAAATCAAAACACTAAAAAATTTGTCAATTGTTCTCAATATTTCTCCCATTTCAGAGAAATATCAAGTCAGTGGAGTGCACGCAGGCTTTTAAGAGTTACAGTTAACAACAGAGAGAAAACACTATTAAAGGTACAGATACTTCTGTGTATGTAGATTGTTGCCTTTCATACCCAAGGCAGACATTTCTAGTGCCACAGTGAATACAGTTAGGAGTTTTCTAATCTAGAAATAAATATTATTACAGGAAGACTGACTTCTCAAATTACACGTTTGGCAATTTGCAATGTATTCTAATCACCTTTTACATAAGAACATCCCTTGATGTCTTGAGCAAGGCGTAGTGTTTTTCTTTTCTTGTCATTTGACATAGGAATCAGTAGATCATAAAAACATTCATTGTAAATCTCACAAAATGAAACCCAAAGAGAAAATTTCACGTGATTTTTCGCAGTTGTGCTAGATTGTTCTGAGCCTTTTAAGAGTTCTTCCAAATCTGTCAAGTACAAAATATTACAAGTCAGTATAGACCTTGTAAAATAAACTTTATTCAAAAAATTAGTAAGTGAAGACTGATATTACAGCAGCCTTCTAAAAAGCACTTACCCCAGACAAAAATCCCTTGAAACTTTTCTCCCCTTTCTTAAATATCTGGAAGTCACATGCTTACCCTACATATCTGCCAGACACCTCATCTACCACTTCCTTTCCCACTTGCAAATTCTATCAAAAACATGCAGCTTTGTTAGAATTATTCAAGTCTCTTCAATGTCTTTAAAAGAATCAAACTGACAAGTACATATCATTCTAACATTTTAAAGCAAACCTAGTATTTAGGTAGTTTTTAAATGCTAGAATTAGGTTTATCTAATTACATACAGGGTCAGGATACCACTAGAGACCATAGCATAAGTAGTACTATTTTTCCTTGCCATAGTTTCATCTCATTTAATGTCTGTTCAGGTAAACTTCTAACCATTTTATCCTTGTGTTTTCTGGCCAGATAAATTGATCACTATCCAATTCACAGGCATATAAAAATGCCAAGCAGTCATTTTATTATTAACATAGGCCAGAAGTCAGTTGTTGACTTTAAGAAAGCTTCTTTGCCTGCTTTAATTGCAATTCTTTAATATAAAACATACCCTTACAACCAACTGGTGCTTTGCTGTTAGTGCTATCTTGATGGTCTACCTACAAAAGAGAACAGAGGCTTTAAGATACATCGTTGACAGTAGATCACCAGTTCCTTTTGTAACAGCTCCTACTAGACAGTAATACAGTGTAGTTGCAATATGCCAATACAAAGATCCTGACTAGGCATCATGTCTAGTTCAATGCACCTGTTCACTCCTATTGAAAGGATTGTTCTTACCTTAATACTCATCCCTGACACTTCCCTTACATCAGGCCCTATCACAGTACAGAGCACTTCAGCTCCCTGAGCCAGAGGAAAACTAGCCACAGAAAAATAGAGGGGTGGGACCCCACAGAGAAACAGGGTGATTTAACAGGATGATTTGCGGAACTCCAGTTGCAGTTTACACATTATTCTTAACCTGGTGAATCTAGAGAGTCTGGAAATTTTTTAGTATTGGTATTTTGCTAATTCAGGATTCCGTATCTTACAGCTTCCTAGGTCAACTCTCAGAAATAGAGGTAAATGTAGAACACTTGTTCACTTAAGAAATTAAGTGAACAACTTACTACTACATGATACAGGCTGTATCACAGTTGAAATAAAGCCCAGGTTTTAGAAAGAGAAGGAAAACTTCCTTCTGCTGAATTCTTAAAAAAAAAAAAAACAAAAAAAAACCAAAGTAAAACAAATCCCTACAGATAGAGGTTAATACACACACACTCCATTCCCACTCTTAGTTTTGGTTGTTTGGTTTTTTTAGGCACAGAACTGCAAAGAAGTGCAACTCGTCTACCAAAACCAGTATGCTTAAGAGAAGAAACATGGATTAAAAAACAGGTGTGATTTGGGTTGGGTTTTTTTAATGTTTTGTCAAGAGCATATGTCATATAAAGCTGGGATTCCATAAAGCAATTCCTGAAATAGTTAAATACGTGTGTAATCAAAACTTTCAGGTTTAAGCTTTACACATATAAAACACCCACCCAAACCTCTCTCTGTTGAAGTAGGTGCAAACTTTGAAAACTGTTGTTATAAGAACAGCTTAGAGATTTAGTGGCAAAACTACAGGGGACACATACATGATCGTTTTTTCTGAAGCCCTTAAAGACTGCTAGAGCTAGATAGAACATACGCCTGTGCTTTTGAAGTGAAGTCTTGAAGAACTCTGCTGCCACCTGCCTTCCACACTGGAGAATTCTAGTTAAGTAACTCGGATAAAAATCAAGGTAACAGATAGATTCCATCCCACAACAGCCACACCACTGTATTATAACCCAGCATACCACTAGGCAGATAATTCTTTTCACTAAAAATAAAAAATGCACTGCAATCCATTTCTAGTTCCAATTCCTAGCATATGCTCAGTTTTCTTACATTATTGCATTCATTTCAGAGTTAAAGACACCAGGAAAAAGGTATGCTTATACAAAATACAAATCCCCACAACTGTAATTGGACTAAACAGCTTTAGAGTTCCAAGCAATTCATGAAACTGAAGTGTATTTCTGGACTACTCAATAGTGAACTGTTTAAGAATAAAGTCCAGCAGAAACCTGTTTGAATTCAAATCTTTAGAAATCCAACAGCTTTATAGCTCTGCTGTTCCAAAAAACCCTTTGCTTCCTTTGAGGTTATTGGCATAGACTGGAAGAGGGGAACAACCTCAAAATCATTCATTTCTTTCAAGTATCCTGGAAGAGAGTAAATTGTTTAAAGGAGCAGACCTACTAGCATCCCCGCAGATGGCGAGACTATTTGCATTCCATCCTTATTAAGCACCAGTAACCCCAGAGGATAAATTATCAGATGCTCAAACTATAGAAAAAAACCTTAGTGTTTACATTGTATAAAGTATTCAGCCACAAGGCAGAAATTCACAGAACAGGGTTCATCAGCAATATTGCTCACTTTGCTGCTCATCTGAAGAGCTACCTGACAGCAAAGACACGTCCATACTTAAATACAGAGAGTTGCTTCCCATTGAAAAATGAACATGGTAACATTGAGCTATCTAAAGATGCACGTACTCGTCAGTACAGAAAGAAGTGCTCCTCTACCTCTTTTGTTAGGCGAAGTATTGAATTTTTAATAGCAGTTTCTTCTTTCACTTGGTCTCTAGTCAGCCTTATATAATCTCTGCACCGATGGGGTTTGAAATCCATTGCTGTGTATAGCCTCCCTTGAATACTTTTAAACAACATATCCATAGTCCTTGGCAGAATACCGATGTCATCTTCTGTCCCTGAAAGCAACATACCAAAGAAAGACCCTAATTATTACTGTGAACAAGATATACAAATAAACAAAGACAGAAAGATAAGCAACTCTAATCTCAAGGCATACATGATGGATTTGGAGGCCACTTACAGCACGAAGCAGTGGGTTTTTTATTCTCAAGGTAATAGCAATGTCATTAGTGTTCTGAAAGGTATTTGGCTTTCAGCAACAGCTCATGCTCTACCCCTTAGACAGTAAGGGGCAGAACATAAAAACTGATGGGGTGTTCTGCATAAACTTAGCCTTAAGGAAAAAAAACAAAAAACAAACCAACCACAACCAACGCACATTCAATAGAGATTTGCAGTTTTTCAATTGCATTTCATAGGCTGCCTTCACTCTCTCTCTCAAGGAAGTAATCTGCAAATACAACTGATGACTCCTCTCTCAGCTGCAGTCCTGTACTAATTCCACAGACCCTACCAAAAAAGTTCTAGAAGCCTTGTGAAGACTCACTCCTTTCCCTGTCCCAGACCCTTTCCTACCAAAGCATCCTACTTTTGCACATGAAAGGCAAAAAGGAGTCAGATAAAAGCCTCAGTGAACACTTGATCTTTCTGAATCCAGATGCAAGTTTAAAAAGGGTTCACTTAACTTTGATTTCTAAACCAGAGAGGAGAGGAAAGAGGGGAGAATGGAAGAGAAACAACTATCCTGTCTCAGACTGACAGCATTATCTTCCAGCCTCTGATAACTCCTACCGCTCCTGAGACAGATGGGCTTTCACCAGTTACAGCACTAGCTGTGTTGCCCAAGTCAGAACCTATGTAAAATCTAGCTGGCACTCAAACACCAAGCTAGGAACCAAATAACATACTAAAGTACTGTTGGATTACATTTGTTTCTCCTCATCTACTCGTAATTTTTTGTTTCTCGTAATGCCACTTGTAATTCAACCTCACATGAACAAAGTAGCAGTCACTGGCAAACAACAAACAGTCCTAAAAAACTGTTGCATCTTTCACTTAAGTCCCTTGCCATTGACTGAATACAGACTGCCATGTACTGCCACAAAGGAAAGGCTATATTGACAATACTGGGAATAACAGAAGAGGAAATCATGGCACCCCGTAGGCAACATTCTGCCCTGACAGTTCTTATCACAAGTTGATAGTTAAGTCCTAGAAAAATATAATAGCATGAAAAAGTCTGCAGAGTCTGAAAAGACATGAATCAAAAAGTCTTGAAAACCCACACAATATAGCCCAAACTAGCCAAGCATGCGGGACTGTACACTTTAGGAATTTTGGGGGGTTGTTATTTACCTATTATTTATTAGGACAGAGCATGCCATCATTGCCCCAGATTAATGATAACTGAAAATACTGGCAGTAGTCTTTAGTTATAATCTACCTAACAGAAGATCACTTAGAAGACAATGTCACTTCAATAAAGATCAATTTCATATGGCATAAGACATATTGTCCTTCTACTACTTCTGTGTATAAAATAAGCATTATAGAATCTAGAACTGCCATTTTATTACAGGAGAAATTGTTTCCATCTAAATCAAGCCACCTTATTTGTTAAAATGTTTTGAAAAATAATTAAAGAATGACATCTTCCAACCAGAAAGGATATTGAGCTTTAACAGTACAGAAACAGTACATCAGGAGACAAGGTCTCCTAGGATATTATTGATAAACTCAGAAACTCGAGACAAGACAGAAATACTTGGAAGTACTCAAATATGTTTCAAACCATTTATGCTCTGCCTGTAATAATTGAAACGGACTCAAATACTATTCCTTATTTGGAGACAATGCATATAAGATGCATATGACCTTTATAATAATGATTAAGAAAATATGAGTCTGGACTTACACACTTTTCACATTCTGATATACAGAACACATATTTTCTTAACTCCCCCCTCCACCCTCTAGATACTTGGAGGAAAAAAGAAGTCACGTACACCTGGTTGAAATTATTACAGCCTTACAAAGCAATACCACTGTATGTCTACGTAAACTCTGGCAGTGACTGTCAGTTGGCAGTTTAGTGATATTGGTTATGGAAGGAGACTTTCAAAGGCTATTTATTATTATTATTATTCAAGAGAAGCCAATGTACAGGGCCTACAGCTTAAATAAAGGAAAGAGTTATAATATTTCTGCTAGAAGTAATCCTCTCAAAAAAAAAAAAAAAAAAAGGAATTTCATTCAAGAACACATTTCTACTTATACCTTGGAATGTGTAGGTTTTCCCAGCATTTGTAACGCCATATGTAAAAATAAGACGATTATATCCATCTAAGAAGTCTTGCACTGGTTGCTTCATGGTGCCTTCAAAAAATTCTTCTTGAGTTGTTTCAGGGGCAAACACCTGAGCATTACCAAGAAACATCTTTATTTTGTTTCAGCAATCATTAGAGACTTTTAAAGAATCCTTTAAATTCTGTATGTTTATAATCTTAAAGACTATTGACAGTTTAAAAATCTAGTTGGATTGCTATTTAATAATATAAAGTTAAACAAATTTTTCCAGGAAAAGATTAAAAATTTTTAAAGACAATTCATTTACTTGTGAAAAAGTGAACTTCTGTCCAACAGTTTTTTCACTCAGTCGACTCAAAGAATATTGGGGTGGCTTCAGTATGACACTTGTTGAATCTTCAATCGAAACACAGCTCTATTAAAAGGAACCAGAAACAATGCAGGCATGAAAAGTGTATGAAAAGCTCAGCTTAGAGGAAAAAACAAACCAAAAACCCCAAGCATACATTTAAGGTATTTTCAAGTTATATAAATGTCACACCTGCAATTCATTTTCTCTCTCCAACGATGTAAATGGCCTAATACGCAGGCAAACTTGTATGTGTCCCTTAGGCTCCAAAACGTTCCTCTTAAATAAAAAAAAAATAAGGAAGTTAGAAATTTGACTAGCTTCTTTGTTGGATAGCTAGCATCTTAAGGCAGTTTTATTTTCACCAGGCTACTTTGAACAGACTTATTTGATGACAAGAGAAGCAAAAGTAATTCACTACATCAGTTTTCACAAGTGCTTAGGCCTCTGCAGAAGTTCGCTGTGATAACTTAAGAGTTCATAATCTTGCAGCATATATATATACACACACACACGACACTAAGGCAATGAGAAATCAAGAATGAAACCCACAAAAACATTCTATGATTAAGCTGCTCCAAGACTGATGCGCCCAATAAGGTATCAATGCAGTGCCACACAACTTAGTCTAATCCTATCTATCTCCTCCAAATTAAAAACATACTAAAGATGCTTTTCATCTTCTCTGTAAAATTCTGATTATTCGTATTGATGAAAAGACTAAGCTTATTAAAAAATATCCAAACAATGCAAACGTTAAAGCTTTCTTACCTGGCTTGTGTCCGAGTCTGAAGAAACCAAAGAAAAATCACCAGAGAGATCTGTTTTAAGGTCTTCCACACTTACTGGCCCTGTTCTTTGAAGTGGCTCAGCACTAGCAATATAGGATGGTCTGAAAAATTCCTCTTTATCCAAATTTGGTTCCATCCTGCGAGATAAAATAAAATCCTTCTTTTGTTTTCTGATCACATAACATAGAGCTTCTGAAGTCTCTTATATAAGACAAGCCAATTTGAAACTGATAGCTGCAGTTTCTTTAAGGAGAAAGCTTTCTTTATCCTATTCAAAATTTACACAGCAAGTTTCTGATAGCTGGGGAGAGGGTCTGCAATGGAGTTCACATCACGATGAAACAAGACCAGCCATTCTTCTTTCAATGCAAAGCAACTGTTTACGAGGGAAAAAGCCTTACACATATACCACAACCTTGCTAAAACCCATGTTTGACAAGGAAGATAGAATTAAAAAATAAAAACACCAAACAATCATATTGTTCCACATCCGTTTCTCCATCATCCCATTATTGTGTCCATTTAGAATAAAAGTTCATTGCAAGAGTAACCCAGACTTCATGGTTATCTCTGCAGGACCTGATAAATAATTGGTATTATAAATATAACACAATGTAGCTTAATGCATGACAGAGTTCAGAAAAATTCTGAAGACTAGCATATAGTTTTAGCTATTAAGGGGACACTAGAAAATTAGACCTCATGCCAGAGGGCAAGTTACAGAATTGCTTTTTAGTAACTTTTTCAGTCATTTTATAGATCAGCAATTCATCTATTAATCCAAAATTTAATGATTTTTGTGCATCTCAGAATCTGGGCAGTGAAAATTTGCTATAGAAAATGAAAGTAAATTGATTCAGCGTTGATAGTAGACAGGTAGATTTCAAAATAATCTTTAAAAAGTGCATTTTATTTCAAAATATTAGCGTATTTTGTCTGCCCTTCACTCTCCAGTTGCTTTTTCCTGTGATGTTACAGACGTGGCTTGGCAGCTTTTGTTATGAATTAAGTTTAACTCATTGGGCTCACAGACTATGACAGCAACTCACTGGGCTCATAGACTATGGCAGCAAGCATTCCAGCAATTAGACATCTACCACATGGTCTCCTACAGTTTTGAAGCTTTGGACATGATGAGTCAATAGTCTAATACTACATTCCCATGTCTATGCTACAGCCACGTATATATATTTTATCTCTAAATACTAATGGAGAACACACAGCATTCATTAAAACAGTGGACAGACCAGGGCTGGTTCAGAAAAGGTGTTGCCTATTAAGCAGTCGTAATATTTTTGTTCCGCCCAGCAAAAAACCTGAAATATGCCAGCACTTTGGTGTCAAAACATTTAACAGTTCAGCCTGACTATCTAGCTTGTAAAAGGCAGATACAAGGCTTCATGAAGCCAGACAAACTTCACCAAGAGGCAAATGAGGTAAAGCTATACATAAACTAAGCAGCAATGTTTAGTTTAATCTACAGTTCTTATTTTGTCAGACAACTATATGAAAACCAGGAAAAACTTGGCCTGAAATACTGACAAAGCTTGAACAAACACCAAGTTGGGAATAAGCTACTACTGGAAAGAAACATACCTGTGCTGTCCCGATCTAGAAGTCTTCCTCATCAGCTACACAAAGTCACAGGGCAAAACTCTTACCAGACCTTGACAGGAAACATAGTTGTTAGGTAACTGACAGTTTAGTTGTTTTAAATATAAGCTTATTTTAAAGTGTGATTTGTCGAGATTATGCTCTCACTCTGTGCTTTTTTACCTAAGGGGCAAAATACAAACATTAAGCTATGTATGTAAAGCTGGAATTCAAAGCATTCATATGAGCCCAGCATTCAGATAAGTCAGGTTGAACCACTAATAGCATGTAAAACACAAGATGCAAACTGTCCATCTGTCTGCACATTGTGTCATACAGCACTGTAATTACCTTAGATGTTCTGGGGTAAACAGGTATACTGCCCGGCTGTAGCCTCTAAAATGTACTTGTATACTGGGATACGTTATTGTAATTCTGCTTATCGTGACAACAGAGTTTAGAGCTGCAGACACCTTAAGAGAAGGGTATCCAGAATGGCACACAAAGCAAAACCTGGTCACGGTACACACACAACCTGTAGCACTGTCAGACAGCACAAGGGTTGAAAAGGCTCCAAACCTCACAGCTGGCAGCTTATAAAGAAACATAACGCATCCGTACTTACACTTTAAAAAATTTAAAAGAAAAGTTTTCCTCCGCAATTACCAATCTCTCACTGCAAGGCTTCGCAGTGTTGTCCCGTTCTTACGGGACACTGTCGCATGGCCTGGTCATAGCCCTGGACGCTACCCGTGACTTGCACGCCCCTCAGCAGTACCTAAAAGTTTTCACACACACATCCCCCGCTCCACAAGTTTTCACCCACCGTAGTGCCAGGGGAGAAGCGAGGGGAAGACCCCCCAGCACCGCTTCCCAGCTCCGCGACCCCGAGGTCGAAACCGCGGCCTCCTTCCCTCCTCTAGCGAGCGGCCGGCAGCCCGACAGCCCCACAACCCCTTACCGGAGAGCGCACGGCAGGCTGAGCGAGCCCAGCCACCGACCTCCGCCAGGCGAGAGCCGCTCGGCTCTGCCGAGCGGCCCTAGCAACCGTTGCGACTCACCAACAAAACTAAGGCACGGCCGCGATTCTTTTCAAATCTGACCAATGGCAGAGCTCGGCGCCGTCACGCGACCGCCGGCGAGGGAGGGCGGACGTTGCCGCGGCGAAAGGCTCGGCGGGAAATGTAGTCTGGGGGGGGCACGCGGCGGGGCCGGGCCGGGCCGGGCCGGGCAGCCCGGCTGGCGGTGCGGGGGGGAGGTTTCCTCTGAGGCGGCGGCTGGGCTTCGCAGTGGGGGCGCGCTGCGCTGCGAGGGGTGTTCTCTGAGGCTTCTGTGTTGCAGGCACCCAGAGTATGGAAATGTACGGATTTAGGTAACAAAAATCACCATAAGTTTCTCTTTAGACTCAGACAGGAATTCTTTGAACTTTAATAAAGAATGTCTGCCTGTTTTAAATTGAAATAAAAGGAAAAGTAACTTGAAAGTAGTCAATAACTACCAAAACCAAACGTTTGTCTTTCATTTGAAGAAAATGCCAGCTAGTGCAAGCAATTCTGTAAAAGAATAATTCTACACAGATCCTGTATCAGCTGCTTTGATGAGGTTGTCTTTAAGATTATATCCCATCTTTCGTTAAACAGAGGTTGTGTCGTATCAGTAAAAGATGTGTGCTTGATTTCAGTTCAGATGCAGACCATGTTGCAAGAGTCGGTGTGTTTTAACAGCAGAAAGTGATGCGATTTTGGATTTGAAATTGCTTGCCAAACAAAACCGAAAAGCTCTTGTAGACATTCTTTAAGACTTAGGCTAACTTTTTTAAAAGTATTTTAGTTTCTATCCTGAACAGAACAGTGAATTCAAACTACTGAACTAACCTAATGCCAAACCACCTTTTTCATACCAGGAAGGGACTGAGAATGGTTCTCAAATAAAGGGGAAAATTAGCTCCTGCGAGCAAACCTGAAAGTTGTTCTCTTCTACTTGTTGAAAAGGAAAACTGAAGATCTTCTCGGAATATTTTTCAAGGTATATTCCTAAAAATGTTGGGTGCTGTTTTCTGCAGAACTTGGGGCATAACAAAGCTCATAGTACAAGCAGTATTTTGGTTTTGTTTGAATATTAGATTTCTGAAACTGATTTTAAAATACTGCACATGCTGCGTAATTTAAACTAGTATCTCAAAGGACTACCATCAACATACTAAAAGAGCAAAACACAATCTAACATGTGCTCCTAGCCTCACACAAACCATGATAAAGAAAACATTACATCAGCATAACCAACCCAGCCTGTTTTGGAGTGGGAGATGATGAAACTCTATCTATGTAAATAACCTATATGGCTTTTCACCAATATATTCTCCTTAAAGTAGTTTATGCAAGGACAGCCAGTTGCAACAAAAATATCTGCTGCCAAAAGTGTTAACTCATTAGCTCCTGAAATTTGATTATGTTTCTTTTTAAGTCCTCTATAACTTGTGGAGCAAGGTTGCCACTCTGCAAGGGGAAAAGATTTTTTTTATGAATTACTTGTTACAGCTCTCATCATTACCCTTAGAAACTTATGCTCCTTATATTTGGGACAGGATTGAAAAGTTGTGGATAGTCTCCTCATCAGAGTGATGAGATGATGCCCTCTGAGACAGCGTATCTCGGGTAGCTTTTACACTGCTGTCAGAAGAAATTAGAGACACAGTCAACACTTCTGGGACTTGGCCCAGCATCCTTCAGCACATCTGAGCAGCAGCCAAACCAGAACTGGCTTCAGCGTCTTTGTACTCAACTCATCTTCCCCGGGGAACTGACAAAGCACTTCAGTTTCCCCTCAGCACTCCTGGTTCTGCTGCGCTTCCCTGTGCCCTGACAGCGCTGCCTTCCCATCCTGGTTGGAGGAGAGTCCTTCTTCTGCAGGGCTTGTTTGGAGCTGACTGGCAGGAAAGCTCCCGTTCCTTGTCACAGAGGTGCCTTGGAGGAAAATGGTGTGCTGCGTTACCTTCTTGGTAGTCTGCCATATCAGCCCCTTTTCACCTGTCTTTCAGGGCAGTGCGTGTCATTGATCTTGTGATTTGCACAGTCCTGTGGGTGCATTTCACACTGCCTTTAATTTGAACCTATATAGTGGTACCCTCGTTGGCCCAGTGCCATCAATTGCCTTCAGGTGACATTATTTCTAAGTCATATACAGCTGATTTTGTGAACTCATGACTTTGCAGGCTGTTGATTTGTGCATTCTTCTTTACTGATATAGGTATATTTTCCTTTATGTCTTTTAAGCAATAAGCTGCTTCTTCAGTGTCACATTTCCCAGTTCATCCAATATATTTTTTCCACAGCTGACTTTCAATTCTTCAACTATTTGCTTGTTTCCTGCTCAAGATTAGCTTTAAAGGCACAAACTTAAGAGAAAAATGACTTGAGTTTGTCCGTGTAATTGTTGTGCATCAGCGTGCATACGTTCAAGCCTTCCCTTGAACCGAGGGGCGCAGAGGCAGTCACTGGCAAGCAGACGATATTCACGTTGCGGTCCGGTGTCAGTCGGCCAGCACAGCGTCTCTTCCTTCAAAGGGACCTGAACTTACGTCAAATTAACGACGGGAGACAAGGTGACGGGGCCCGGAGCGCGAGGCCCGCCGTAACGTCCAGCCGTAGCACCTCGGCCCCACCGTCAAGGCCCCACCGGCCCCACTGGCCCGGCAGCGCTGGCGGAAGCCGCCTCGGCGCGAAGCGAGGCCACAGACCACCCGCCGCCGCCCCGACCCCGCCGGGCCCTCGCACCCAGCCCCGGCAGAAGGCGCCCGGCCTGGGGGCTGCCGCGGGCGCTCCCCAGCTCGGGAGGCGTCACCCCGGGGGCAGGTGACGGCGTCGAGGCCCAGGAGATCCGAGCGGGGCTGGGCGTCCCCGGCCGGGAGCAGGCGGGGTCCAGCCCTGCAGGGTGGGGGGCGGCTGGCTGGAGCCCCACGGCGGTGTGGGGCCGGAGCCGCAGCCGTCCCCGGCGGTATCTGTAGTCGGGGCCCTTTCCCCAGGGGCAGGGGCTTTCTGCCAGCCGCCGGCCTCCAAATGCTGCGGCTGTTTCGTGGGTAATTTGGTTAACTGAGTAATTGCGGGAGTTCGGGCAGGGTGGGAGGAAGGAGTTGGCGGATGGTCATGAGGCCGCTCCCTTGAGGTGCTCTGGAAGCATAAAATACAGTCTGGAAAATGAATCCCAGACCCACCGGCAAAGAGGGGGCTTGAGCAGCACATGGCAGTGTGAAATAGCCAGCTGGGGGCCTGGGGAGGAAGGAGGGGATCGCTGATGGGCTGCTGGAGGCAAGCCATAGCACCTGGTGCTGGACTCGGGCCTTGACACTTGGCCTCTGGCGGCTTCCCAGCGCCAGGGCTGGCTGCTGTGGCAAGTAAGGTGTTGGGGTTGCCTGTTGCCCTGTGGTCGTTTAAAGTCATTCACTGAGAAGAGAAGAGACAGGGAGCTCACAGCTGGAGGCATGGTTGTGTTAAGGCATGTTTAGGTACTGCTGCATGTGTGCTTTTCATAGATGCATTGAGGCCACCTGGTCCCATGACAGGGTTTTGTGTTATAAAAATGTGCTACATGTGCTCAGCATATAATTTTCAAATCTTCATAGCTTCATTTGAAAGCATGTACATGGCAAACATAGTATTACTCCTTGAGCAGGAGCTGTATTGTTTTGTATTGTATAGAAGAACTATATTTACTAAGATGTATGTTGTTCAATTTGAATAACTCAAGACTTAGTCCTTGGAAAGAGTGCAACTGAGACAAAAAAGCTATTGCTGTTTCTCCCTCCACCCTGGTTATTCATTCTACCCTTTGATTTATTGCATAATTCTCTGATGAGCTAAAGAGATCATTTCAGCTTTAACCAACCTTTTAATCTTGTAATTAAACCAAATAGTTTCAAAATCGATTATTCTCTGCAATACGGTAATATAAATGATTACTGTTTTGAAGGTCAGATCTAGCATTTTGAAATCAGAAACTTCTATCTCTCATCAACAGGCTTAAAAATGTACCTGAAAACATAATTGTGTGTCTTGGATCATTACGCTTACCAAGTGTATGAGTGTACTTAGGTTCTCAGGTCACTTTAATTCGAACAGCTCTTAAAGAAGCGTGTGTAACCAAGTGCCTCACAGTAATAGTGTTCTATACTGGCTCTAGCAACTAAAATAAGTGAATGGCTTGGATATTTTGAGGAATTAGTAATGCAGTTTTTTTCAGTATTAGTGTGCTGTATATTTTTTACATACATACATCCATCCATCCATCCATCCATCCATCCATCCATCCATCCATCCATTTAAATCTTTTGTTACTATGATTAGGAAGCTTTTCAAGGCAGGATCATTAGGGCCTTCCATTAGTGCAGTTGTACTCATGTTTGCCTAATACAGTGCATTCTTAACCTCACAGGAGCTTTTTAACATCATCACAGCATAAATGATGATAAAGTATGTTTCTTAAATGTTTCTGTGACATACCCTACTCATTTAAACTGCCAATCTGGAGTAAAATTTAATAGACTCTCAAGATGAATAATAATTGAGAAATATTTTGTGTATGTATGTGCGTATATATATATTTATATGTTTTACTACCAAAGGAAACTGAAGCTTTACTAACTGGAGGGGAAAAAAACCCAACTTTTATTTTTCTTCTGCGTTTTCTAGGGTCTTTCTGTAACTCTGGCACAGATGCTGTAAGACCACCAGTGATGGCTAAGTATTTTACTTCTTTATTGCTGAAAGGGGCTGAAGCATTTAGACAGGAGTTGGCTGATCAGGCCAAACAACACAGTATCACAGTAGTCAATGTAACAGCAAAAGTGGCCTCCGTTGGAGAAAATGGTAAGAACTGTTTTCACATTGTGACACAAGTATTTGTCCTGTAAATGTTTTGTCTGTTTGATTCATTTTGTTTGTCAGTGTCAATGTCTGATGCAATTTGTTGTCAAATGTCAAAACATTCAGTCTGTTTTGTCTGACTGATTCATAGTCATGTAGCAAATAGCTTAGCTATCAGGTATTTAAGATACATGTTGTGAATAGTAAAACTATTGTTTAAAAAATATACGGTCAAAGGTTTTTTTGTGAAAGTGTATTTATACAAGAAAAGATGACTGCTCTTAAATTGCGTGCTGTCTTATTTTTAAGAAAAGTCTGCATAGATGGCTTTTCCGTAGAACTGGTTGCTAAATATAGTTTCTGGGGCATTTGTGATGTGCCCCAGAAAATTAACTCCATCCCAGCCAGAGCCGGTACACTGTCTCACTTTGGGTTGTGATCATGCTGAATCATGTAAACCAGGCATTTTTGAGTTACTGGTAATCACATAACTGAAAACCTTGCCATAGAAAGCACAAGCAGAAAGAGTGACGGTTGGTATCAACTAGGTGTGTAATATTCTTCTCTCCTAGCCGACATTCTACTGATGTCTCAGGACATACTGTTAGAAATAGCTATACAGCTGGAATAATAAATCGAATCCTGTACTTAGAGAAGTCAGTATGAGCTTTGCCGCTGTTTTCACACAGCCATCTTAGTTTTCCTATGGGTTTCAAGGTTACATCCTTTGGACATAAAAATAGAGTGGTATGGTTAATGCAGAAGGACAGATACAGTACAGGAACACTGGCTACTTCAGAAAATGTTTTTTATATGTGCTGCTTATATTTCATGAAGGGTGTTTGAACTGTGTATCCAAATATTGTTTGGTTCCCTAAAATGTCCCCTTTTTTCTTTTTCTTTTTCTTTTTTTTTTTTTTAATTTCTAAACCTATGCCTATGTTCTGCAAATATTTGCATAATGTCTTTTTATCTCTAAGTCTGGGACTAGGCCTGTTTTGCACTTTTTGCCATACATGATGTTAATTATTTTTTTTTGCAGACAGTATGTTAGCTTGAAACCTCCAGGTTAAGGGCTGGGCATGAATTCCAAATCTTACTAGTAAAACTATTTCTCTCCATGTGTTGTTGATTCTTTTTCAATCATCCACAGAGCTGTGTAAATACCAACATGGGTAACCATTATTTAAAGGTAAAAATCTCAGGATTGACTTTCCTGAAATGAAACATATGTTTGAATTTTATTTCAACTGAGGTTTCAGAAGTTTTATTTCAGTTCCGGGCTGCTTATGGAAATTCTTCATGGTGTAAGAAATTCAAGCTTTAATCCTTAGGATTACTTTTTTGAGAATACTGTTTCTTCTTTTGTAGTGTTATATAAAACAGAGGCTGTAAATAGCTGTCTAATGGTCCCAGAGCCCTCAGAACAGCCCAGAAAACTTTACCAAAGGCATTCTGTTGCTCGTTACATTCTCAACTGTTGCTGTCCTCTTACTAGAAGCTTAACAAGATAAATAAATTGGAACATGAAGTCAATACATATCTAGAGTCATGCCATTCTGAAATGGGGAAACTGGCCAAGATACCAAGATATATCTAAATAAATATCAGATATTTATCTGATAGCTGAAGAAACTGAAAGATCTCCACTAAAGGGGGGTGTGTGTGTACATATATATATATATATATAGTTCTGTGTAGAAGCCAGAAGACTGGACACTTCTGTGTCTCAAAAATATAAGGTGCCTCAAAAAGATGTGGTTCAAGAGTAAGAAGCTTACTGCTCATGTAACATGGGCTAAATCCAAGGAGCAGGATATGTTACAGTGCAGCCATTACAGTATTTCAGTGTAGTATTACTCATCTTTCTGGCTCTGACACCCAAGACAGAGCTTCTTTTATCCTTGGCAAGTGTCAACTGTCTGTCTTGACCTCAGAAACTAGTGCCATTCTCTGATGTTATGTACCATTCCTCGGAATGTCATCATGGTTTTGGGCACTCAGGGCTTCTCCTTGAACTTAAGTGAAGATGTGACTGGAGTGGGATAGTCATGCCACTGACCTTCAGATGTTTTAACTTGGGCTTCCTGTAGAGCCAGTGGTGAGAAATGCTCAGAATAGTTTCAGGCCTAAGTTAAACTCTTGTTCTTTCCAGTTATGCTACATGGTACAGCTAAGCAATATAACCATAACCTGAATTGCCCCCTGGAGGAACCTTGCTTTCTAGCCGCTTAGTTTAGATGTTAAATTTAATGTCTAATATTGGGTAACACAGTTATCCTAAAGCATGATAAAAGGGCAAGGAATTAACATTTAGAAAACAAATTTCTTAACCAGTCACATCTTTAAAGGACTTGAAAATAATGGCTCTTTGACAATAACAAATGGCCCAGGGCATTTCCTGTTTTGGTCTGAGCTCATCTTCCTTTTTTTTTCTTTTGTAAGCTTATGTTTTAGTAGTATTTCAGGCTGGCCATTGCCCATCCTGTAGGAAAAACAGAAGGCAGGGAGCTTAATACACACTAGACATCTGCCCTGCATAGAATGAAGTCATACTCCTGAAAAGAAGAGCCTGTATTTGTGCCATGCGATGGGACTACAGTGTTCTTTGCAGTCCTTGAAGAGAAGCACAGTCTTCTTCCCTGAAAGTGCACCAGCAGATGAAAGATGATGAAAACTCATGAAGTCTCTGTTGCTTCTCAAAGGGTTGATTAATGAGCAGCTAGTTTTTTAAACATGTTTTTATACCATTATTTTCAGCCAAATCAGCAAGTAGATCCATGTGGCCAAACAGGTGCTGGGACAGCAGAAGAGCAGGCAGAAATGCTGGTGGGACAAAAGAGCAGGGCTGCTTCTCATCTATTAGGCAGTCTTAGATTGGCTAAATTGCTTCTGAAGTTGCATCTTTGGCAATTCTTCAGCAAGGAGTCAAATATGCAGGAGGCTGGCTGGATTGCAGCCTTTGGGCATATCCAGACTTGCAGAGTTAGAGAGAGTATTTCCAAATGTTGTTCAGCATAAAGTTCTCCATTTAATGCTGCCCTGATGTTGTCACAACATGCTGCAGCCAAGGATGAGAAGAGTTTTGAAGCAGGCCAGGCTTCCTTACTGAAAGTTTGCTCACAGCTGAAATCTGAAGAAATTGAAAGGTTTCCACTGAAATGATGAGTGTTACCAAGCACTGGCTGATCTGACCCTCTGTAGTCAGAATAAACCCCATTTTGCAAAAACTGAGCTGTAAACAGCAAAATTCTGTTGTTAGTAATTCAGTTTTGTGCATCTGAGTTTCCCTTTGCTGTTTCAACAGATTATAGGATCTGACTGCAGTTCCAGTCAGGTGCTTTTGTATAGTGTTGCCAAGTACTGTCATGTACTGCATCATGTATGGGGGTGCACTGAAGAATACACAGACATTTACAAAGCACCGTAAGATCTTTCTGGGTGAATGGCGTTATAAACCTAAGATAATTATTCCAACAATCCAAAAATTCTGTATAAAGCAGATTTTGGCATTGTGAAAAGAAACAAAACATGCAACAATTTAGGGGTAAGGGAGGAATCCTTTTATTTTAAGGATAATATTAGTATAAAGTTAGAAATGAGTAATTTTCTAACTCATTTCTAACTGGGTGACTCATGCTCTTGGCAAATTAATTATCCAAGACAAATGATTCAGAAATAGATGCTATAGTTTTATTATTTTTTTAATCAGATGGCTATTGCTGTTACAAATAAACATGAGGCTTGATTTCAGGTATAACAAATGTAGCTATACGCTGCAAATTATGCCACAGTGCTGCTTGAGTATGTGTTACACATGCCAATTTTTCTTATCTGATGTTTTGGTTTCAGTTTTAGGTGAATGCTGTAGTAGCTACTGGGTGTCTAAAGCAGCTGTGGCCACCAAGAATCTCAGCAGTGAACTTTGACAAGGGAAGTCTAATGTGGTATGTATTTCTTTCCATACAGGAACTGTGATTTATTAAAGCCTCATCACAGGAACATTCCTATGAACAAACTTTTCACCTCAGAATTCTTAATAAATTGTTTGATGAATATTATTGAGAACATTGACATGGGGATGATAGAAGATCCATGCCATCTTTGCTTGGGATGGATATATTGTATTGTTGGCTGTAACCCCCTGTCTCTGTTCTCTTTCTTTTTTTCTCCCTGCCCTGCCCCTCCTCCTTGGCTGCAGTTTGTAAGGGAATATCACAATGCAGGTCTGATCTGTTGAAACCACAGCTAATGCCCATGCCTGCCTCTGATGGGAAGAGAACACAGACCACAAGTTTGGGATTTCTAGCCTCTTTTTAGGCAAGTCTGTTGCTTATCTTCCCCTTTGCCCCCCAGTTCCCTTTGTTTCTGCCCTTCCTCTGTATCATTAATTCATATCAAAGTTCAGTGTTATTGGTTGCTGGGAACGCAGTTTCATTTGGCTATACGTACACTCTTCCCTAAAAAAAGTCAGATACTACCTCCACATTGCATGTTCATCGTGCAGTGAAAATACGGAGCATGATTTTATTGTAGTAGTTCTGAATGATTTTCAGCTGAAGTAATGAAGAGGAAAGTCAGGCACATTTTTGTGAGGGGTTCATGTTTCTCAACTATGATTCTTAAATTGGAAGTTTTGAGTTTTTAATAACATTAGAAATTATTCATGTTCATTGCAGATACCTATACATCCTTATTCTTAAAAGGTAGGATATTTGCTAGCATAGCTGAAATTATTCCTGTAGTGAGACAGGAGAATGTCTAAGGAAAACTGCATTGAGTAATAGTTTCTATTCTCTTTATTTTGTTCAGTTGTAAATATAGTAGACAACAGATGAAATAGCTATTGACGTAGAGAATAACACAAATTACGTCAAACAAGGACTTCAAACAGCGTGTTTTGAGGTCAGTAACCTGTGTGCCTAGAACTTTGGTCACACTGGTGACAGCCAGCTGACATAACTTATGTGGATGTACATGCAAAGATAAATAGGTAGCTTTTTGCTGAATTTTCCAAGCAGAACAGCAAGATGTCAGTGAAGGTGTATGTTTCTAATAGGCTCAAGGTGCTTCAACAAAGGAAGCTGTTATAGGTAAATTCTCAAATTGATGTGAGACAGGGCCAATAAAAATTCCAATTGTTTATTTAGCAAGCGGCAACAAGCAAAACAGCGCTGGGCGGCCGGGGAGTTCAACTCCACCAATGGCGCCCACTTTCGAAGTTTTTTCGTCTTGCTTATGTGTTACAAAGTGATGTATATTAATGAAACTCTCATATATATTCATAATCTATCCCCGCCTACCCCCGCTTCATATTTTAATGAGGTTTCTCTGCGCAGTAAACTTCAACAGTTCTGGGCGGTGGTCGCAGAGTCCTGAATAGTGGTCGTAGAGATGAAGTATCTCCTCTTCCTCGCCGTTGAACTTTTCACCCCAAGGTTCTGCGCAGCCTCTGTAGTTCTCTGACATGTCTCTGCTTGCCTCTTGTCTCTACATGTCTCTGTTAAAGCTCTGATAAGGACGCACCACTATATCTTCTACCTACCCCCTACACAGCCTTGATTTATTATGTTAGTTAAGCTAAGCGCTTTCTGTTAGTCGGTTAGTTTTATACAATGTAGCAATATTAGCTTTACATAGCTCAGGTGGTGATTTACTTCTCCATTGTTTTAACTGAATTTGATGAATAAATAGTTTACTATCTATCACAGAAGCCAATACTGATGAGTTAACTTGCTGAAACTGCAAGAGGTTTTTTTTGCTTGTTTGTTTGGTTTTTATACCTAAATGGATCCTGTTTTCAATAAACAGCATGAAGGAGGAGTCTTTCCAGGGCTCTGCCATATCAAATAGAAGACAGCATGTTCTGTCTGATGAAATGTAGGTTTGACTGCTAATCGGCCAACGCAAAGCACTGCTAAATTAATAGCCAATTTTGCTGAGAATACAACTTCTCAGGAACTGAAGGTGTTTCCTGAATCTGTGACTGGCTGAGAAAAATGGGAATTCCTTTTAAGAAAATCAGGATATTCTGATTTTTTCAAACAGAAGTCTTTCATATTTCCATGTCAGCACTGATCCTGCCTAGGCAAATGAGTTAAAAATCGGAGAATGACTCTGGAATACTGCAACTGAATTTTCCAGTTGGGTGTCGCAGTTGAGACGGACACGACAAACATCAGATTGTGTGAAAGCGACCAAAATGGCTGCAAAAGCCCCTTTATTGTTTTAACAAGCTTTTTTATAACCTTCTTCAAAGTAGGTGTTCATACAGGATTGGTTTACTTTAGTAACTAACAGTTCACGATTGGGTGATAGTTTCTCGCCTGAATCGTCAGGACAGTTCTTCTTATCTTAGTTCTCTAATCTTGTTTCCATGGCACTTCTCAGGACTTTCTCGCCTCTCATGGATACACTGGAATTTCTTCAAGGTTAAATTCTTCTTCAGTTAGACTAGAGGCAGACCCGCTGCCTCCCCCGACAATTCCCCCTTTTTGTATTTGTGCTAGAAATATTGCAGAAGCAGTCTTCTGCAGGGCCCTTTGCAGAAGACTGACAAGACATGGCAACATCAAAGCACAGTCACAATTACCAAGATCATGACCCCCACAGTTTTGACCAGAGATATCAACCATCCAGAAAGTCCCCATCCTTTAAACATCCTTGTAAGCCAATCCAATCCGTCCTCTTCTGTTAGACGCCTCACACCATCCTTCAGCTGCTGTATACTTTTAAAAATAGATTCTGAGTGGTCAGACAAATTCATGCAACACATTCCTTCAAAATCTTCACATCCATGTCCTTGCGCTAAAAGCAAAAAGTCAATTGCAGCCCTGTTCTGTAAAGTAGCATGTCTAACACTATCAACATCAGTTAAAAGGCCACTTAAAGCTAAAGAAGTAGCGTTAGTCTGTTTGCTAAGCCAACATCCCAACTTATTCAAAGTCGTTAAGGCATTTGCAACACCAACTCCTGGTGCCAATATGGAGGCCGTTATGATCTGGCCTGGATTCCAGAATTCAACGTTATCTCGACAAGAACTTTCAAACCGATGAACGGTCCTTGGGACTCGCTTATGTTTTCGAGTCATATTCAGAATCATTGACACATTTGGTGTTAATAACGTGAGACGTCCGAGGCTACACGGGCCTCCATTCAGTTTAGATGGGACGCCTCCCCAGGCACGATCTCCACAGATTAGAAACACACCAGGAGGTAATGCAAGAGGAACAGCAAAAGATCGTGAGATGTTAGTCGAAGTATAATTGCACCAAGCAGTTGAATTATGATAAGCAGCATTAGTTGCATTCACATTTTGCCCTCTCCGTGTGGTGTTATAGGAGTAATTAAAAAACACACAAGCATCCATTATAACAGAGCCTAGCAACTCTAGCTCTTGGGGTTCTTGCGTAACCTGTGGAAGGTGACTATATACACCATCCCAATTATCTGTACAATTTTTTGAAGAGTTGCAAAGAGAGAAAGCCTGAAGGGTTTGTGGGATTGGCCATGTGTCTACTGGCACTCCCACCAAACAGGTGGAGAATGGATTTTCCGGGTTCGCAGTAGAAAGGCACAAGGTTTCTTGATGTGTCATATTTGCCAAAGTTACCCAGATATTCTGCTTGGGTTGTGGAACTACCCATCCTTCAGCCTGATGCAGGTTCCAGCACAGGCCGAACACACCGAGCAGGAACCCAGCGAGGGCCGGCATCTGTAGAGACACAAGCATAACCCCTGCCCCAGGTTAATAATTCACATGGTCCACTCCACTGGCCAGTAATTAGATCTCTAACATGCACTTTGATGTCTTTTTGCAAATCCTGTTTTGAAAAAAGAGAAGAGAAATGCTGAAAAAGAGGAGGTAAAGAAGAATTATCCCCGTAATGGAGAAAGTTAAGAACATAAACTGCTTTATCTAAACATGCCTGTGGTGGTTCCCCAATCATTCCCCCTTTTTGTTTTTGAAGCTGCCGCTTCAACGTACTATGTGCACGCTCAACAATTGCTTGTCCTGTTGGGGAATGGGGAATTCCTGTAACATGAGTAACACCCCACAAATTAAAAAATGTTTGAACCTTCTGTGAAATGTATGCTGGGCCATTGTCCATTTTTATTTGGTGTGGTACCCCAAGCATAGAGAAAGCCTTTTGGAAGTGTCGAACTACATCTTTTCCTGTCTCCCCGTTATGTGCTGTTGCTACTACGGCATGAGAATAAGTATCAATGGAAACATGAACATACTTCTGTCGGCCAAATTCATTTATGTGAGTAACATCACTTTGCCAAATCTGTAAAGCCTGCATACCTCTGGGGTTAGTACCAAAATATACTGGTGTGTGAGTTCCTTGGCAGTCAGGGCAGGCGGCTACAATAGACCGAGCTTCCGCATGAGACAAGCCGAACTGCCGTCGTAAAGCTCGATATCCTTGGTGAAAAAATTGATGTGATAATACAGCTTGTTGCTTTATGTTAGGAACAGTATTAAGAGCCATAGCGGAAACAAGAGCATCTGCTCTGGCATTACCTTCTGTATAAAATCCTGGTAAAGTGGTATGACTACGGATGTGCATGATAAAATAAGGTTCTGTCCGTAGTTGAATACTTTTCCAGAGTTCTAAAAGTACATCAAATAATAATTGATTGTCTGACATGGTCAAAACCACTTTGTCTAGTCTAGAAACTAAGTTAGCTACATACGCTGAGTCAGTTACAATATTTACAGGAACAGAAAAAATAGAAAAAACAACAGCCATTGCACATAGCTCTACTACTTGTGGAGAACCATTTTGATATACTACTTTGTTGTTCCAGTTGTTGTTTTCATACCATACTACTGCTGCTTTACCTGTTTTTCCTGAGCCATCTGTAAAAACAGTAGGGCCGTTCACTGGTTCTGGGCGGCTTAAATTTTTTTGACCAAATGGTATTTCTCGAGCAAATTTCAGTAGCGGATGTGACGGCAGGTGATATGACACCTGTCCTTGAAAACCCGCCATGGCTGCCTGTAGTTCATAATTATTTGCCAAGCACCATTCAAAATACCAATTCTGAACAGGTAAAACAATCTTAGCTGGGTCACGCCCTGTTAGTTCTGTACATCGTTTTCTGGCTTTTATGATTACATCAGCAATAAGCTCAAACAGTCCAGGAGCAGTTTTTCGTGGTCGGAATGACAGAAACATCCATTCTAGAATGTGCAGTGGGTCATCCCACTCAGAATTCCACTGCACCAAAGCACCAAATGGTACAGTTTTGTCAATTAGTACAAAGAGTTGCACCAATTGAGACAGATCTATTCGAGAAACAAATTTCTCGTGTATAGATCGTTCCACCATGTGAATTACCTTTAATGCTTCCTCAGTTAATACTCTGGGTTCTGTTGGATCATTGGAATTTTTTAATAATTCCAATAAAGGTTGCAGTTGTGAATTGGTCAGTCCGAGATAGGGTCTAATCCAATTCAGAGATCCCATTAACTTCTGTACATCATTAAGGGTTTTAACTTCAAGGTTAAGTTTCACAGGTTGAGGCATTACCTGCCTACCTGTGACTGTTAGTCCTAAATACTTCCAGGGTTCTACTTTCTGCACCTTTTCAGGGGCGATAACTAATCCATAGTGTTGTAATGAATTTCTAGTCACATTCTCCATGTCATTCAACTGCTCCTTGTTGTTTGATGCTAACAGGATGTCATCCATGTAATGGTAACAATAACTGGTAGGGAATCTTTCCCTTACAGGTGACAAAGCTTGTGCCACAAACCATTGACAAATTGTTGGTGAATTTTTCATGCCCTGCGGCAGAACTTTCCATTGATATCTTTTTGCAGGTTCTGCATGATTGACAGAAGGCACAGAGAATGCAAATTTTTCCCTGTCTTGACAAGCTAATGGTATTGTAAAAAAACAATCCTTGAGATCCATGACAATGATTTCCCAATCTTGAGGGATCATGGCCGGTGAAGGCATGCCTGGTTGTAGAGCCCCCATCGTGGCCATGACAGCATTGATCTGCCGCAGGTCATGCAAAAATCGCCATTTTCCTGATTTCTTTTTTATCACAAACACTGGAGTATTCCAGGGGCTCTGAGAGGGTTCAATGTGTCCAGCAGCTAGCTGTTCTGCCACCAATTCTTGCAGGGCCTTTAATTTCTCCATTGGTAGGGGCCACTGATCCACCCACACAGGGTTATTCGTTAACCAAGTTAAAACAAGCGTGGGTTGCCTAACACCCTGCAGCACAGTGGCCCCCGTTAAAAATCCGTAGTAATCTTCACCCCCCACTGTGACAAGCAATCTCTCCCCCATAGATTGAGGGGAGCTGCTGTCACATATGGTTTAACGACTGCTTGTTGGCCCTCAGGATTGGTGATCAGAATTGCCGTAGCTGCTGTTCTTGCTCGTGCGGAGCCTCCCAGCCCCACTACCCCTGTGTCCACATCCTCTGTTGGCCAGGTGGATGGCCACAGATAGTTAGAAATAATAGTCACATCGGCGCCCGTATCTAGGAGCCCCGCAAGCCTTACTGTAGTCGGTGAATGTCCATGATTTGACAGCGTGCACGTCATATGTGGTCGAGATGATGAGACAGTCTGAGACCAGCACACTTGAGGGGGTCCTGTAGAACCGAAGCCTCCATCGCCTCGCAGTCGCTGTTCTGCTTTTGGGACACAACTCAAAAAAGGAACAAGTTGAGCAAGACGAGTACCTTTTGGAATCGTAACAGGTGGATAAAGGGTCGAAACTAATGCACAAATTTGACCCGTAAAGTCAGCATCAATGACTCCCACATGCACGATTAATCCGTTTAAGGTGCTACTTGATCTTCCTATAAGTAACGCACTCAGTCCTCGTCCTATGGGACCCCTCGCCTCAAGAGGGACCTTAACAATGTCTTTTGTAACTATAGTTATTGTGTCGGCAGTGGATACATCCAACCCTGCTGAGCCAGTAGTTGCGGCTGATAGCTGCTCACAGAGGGGATTTGACCTGCTGTCTGGAGGGGATTTGATGTCCTCGCGTGCCCTCTCGCACTCCTCTTGTGGTTTCCCTGTATCGGTTGCCCGTTAGCATGAAACTTGGAACGACATTGTTTCGCGAAATGTCCCGATTTCCCACATTTATTGCAATTAGTTCCTGGTGGGACAGTCATGGGCTGCTTGCCTGCCGACCTTCTGTTCGGGCAATTTACTTTCATATGACCGTCTTTACCACATCCAAAGCATTTTCCTGTATTTCGCATGTTCATGGCAGTAGCTAAAGCCGCCATTTTATGTTCCACTGTACCAACCTTTGAACATGCGGCCACCATGTCAGGAATAGAAGGATCTCCTGGTAAAGACTGTATTATCTTTTGGCAGTCCTCATTAGCATTATCCTTTGCTAGCTGTTTGCATAACATTTGTCTTAACGTTTCATCTTCTACCTGTTTCTCCAATGCAGCAGATATTTTTTCTACAAATTGCAAAAAGGGTTCTTTAGGACCTTGCCGGATAGCAATATACTTCTGTTTTGGAGCTGCCATTTCCATGGTTCGCTTTAATGCTGTAATCCCTATGTGTTGTGCCTGTTCAAGGACAATCGGAGGCCACGTAGCTTGCAGCTGAGGGTTACTAAATGGTCCCTCGCCAAGCAAGGCGTCTTCTCCGAGTCCTAACCTCGGATCGTCTTGTGGCAGTCGAGCATTATTTTGTGCAGCTGCTCGTGCCATCTGCCTCCAAGTAGATTGAAACACTTGTAATTGTACTGGCTGAAACAGCACTTGTGCGAGATGTGTAACATCATATGGACACAACAAATCTGTGCTGATTATTCGAATAAGTTGCATCACCTCAGGAGAATTGATTCCAAATTTCTGTGCTTTATTCTGCAAATCCTGCACCACCTTCCAACTGATCGGATTGTGCTCATCATGCTCATTTGTGCCTGCAACAGCTTTATAAACAGGGAATGCACCATAAGCCTCTGCTGCTATATCTACAGGCTTTGGACATGCCGGGGTTGGAGAGTATGGGCTGAGGCGTTCAACCAGATCCCAGTTGCCAGCCTCAGCAGCATACTTTCTAACTCCCTCCCAAAATCGATCAGGGGACCTTGGAATTACAGTTACTGTGGATGGAGGGAGAGTCCATGGCTGGGCTTTCTTCACCATGGGTTTATCTGTGATATGTAGAGTTTGTAAAGCCGTGGTTAAAGCTTCTTCTCCCTCACTTTCATTTTCGCTCTCGCTCTCTGGCTCTGTGTTACCCGCCCTATTTTCCTCCTCGGGGGGGGCTGATGGAATCACCCCTTCTGCTGCTGCGCCGCTAGGGGCCGCCGCTGCACCACTAGGTGGGGGGGGCTCCTCATCGCCCCGCAAAATATTTAATGGTGGAGGAGGAGGAGGTGGGCGAGGGCGCGATCTGCTTTTGCCCGTGAGGGGTTTCCTGCCTGCTATTCCTGAGGCTGAGGTATCCACTGCCTTTGTCCCTTTGCCACAGTCCTCCCCGTCATTGTCTTCAGGTCGAATGTCTGTTAGTTTCCCATCAGAGGCCTCACGCTCTATCTTCCATTCCTTTAAGGTTTCACTCAATAAGCGCCATGTGGTTGCCAACTCACATGCCTCTTTTTGTCCTTTAGAGACCTCATCCAATATTTTCAATCCTACTGCTTGCCATGCACTCACACTGAATGCAGTAACTGTTGTGGCTTCAAAGCCTTGCATCTTACTCCATAGCAAAATCTTTTTCAGGCTTTGTTCTGAGGTTTTAACCCCCTTTCTTTTTAATAGGGCTTTCCAGGTAGACAAAATTGTCTCCTCTTCCTTTGTTAATGACTGCCCCGTAATTACAGTCCCGTTCCCGGTGGCTCACCTTTTTAGGTGTCGAAGTTCAGGTCCGGACCAGGCAGATTCCCTCTGCTCTCAGCTACACCGGGCTCCGTCTCCGCGGCTCTTCCCGCCGCCGTTATACTTCTCCTTTAAATGACCACTTCGCTCTAATCACGTCGCTCTAATTTATCACGTCGCTCTAATTTATCACGTCGCTCTAATTTATCACGTCGGGGTCACCATTTGTCGCAGTTGAGACGGACACGACAAACATCAGATTGTGTGAAAGCGACCAAAATGGCTGCAAAAGCCCCTTTATTGTTTTAACAAGCTTTTTTATAACCTTCTTCAAAGTAGGTGTTCATACAGGATTGGTTTACTTTAGTAACTAACAGTTCACGATTGGGTGATAGTTTCTCGCCTGAATCGTCAGGACAGTTCTTCTTATCTTAGTTCTCTAATCTTGTTTCCATGGCACTTCTCAGGACTTTCTCGCCTCTCATGGATACACTGGAATTTCTTCAAGGTTAAATTCTTCTTCAGTTAGACTAGAGGCAGACCCGCTGCCTCCCCCGACAGTTGGGGGGCATGGATATTTTAATTTTCATTTGGGGTCAAACTGATCCAAATACGTGTTTCGGTTTGGAGGTGAGACCTGTCTGCAAGTCCTTTCTCAGCTCTCTCACTACTTTTTGTTTTAGCATTGTTGCTTTTGTTTCTTTAAATGGGAGATGAGAAGAGCAGTTATTCACACTTTATGAAGTGTCTGAAGACCTGTGGGTACAGAGCACTCCATTAGTGCAAAGTATTTAAATGTAGAACTATGTCTTCTTCCTTTTTCCTTATGCCAGTCTGTGCTGTGACTGAAATCAGTCTGCTTACAATCAAATTTAATAGGGGCAGAGAATATTTTTTTTATGTTTTAACCACAGACTTTCTCATTCAGTGAAAGTAGGGTTCCAGCCTATTTCTCTCTGCAGGAAATTCATATATATATATTTTTTTAATGTTTTAATTGATTAGGTAGTTTTTGCTACTCCTATGAAAACAGTCATGATGTGTCTATCCAGTGCTGTTTGCATTTCCTTCAAAATGTGGGAATTAATCCATGCTAAAAATTACTTGGTTTATGTGTGCGTTGTTTAGTTTATATGTTCTGGGAGGATCTAAGGACTGAAAACTGTAATAAAACATATATGGTATTTGTTATTCAAATCTCAAGGGGAAAAAGAAGTTGTAGTCAGGATGTTGTGGCCGAACAGTTTTGTAATTCTCTTACGTAAATAAGAAATAAGATATGTGTATATAGTTTCTATTGTTAAAATCAGTTGTTAGAAGGGAGCTAAAATGGCCCCCATCTCCAAGCCACTACAAAATCACTTGTGCTGAGTCATCCCCCCCTTCTGTGACGGAAACCTGAGACAAGCCCACCGAAACCTGAGAAAAGCCCGCGAAAACCTGAGAAAAGCCCGGGAAAACTTGTTTACACCTTTGCAGACCCCTCAGGGTACGCCCATCATGAATATGGATGAAGCCTACACTATAAAGGGACTCGGTTCTGCCGGGTCAGGTGTGTGTCCTGGTAGAGCAGAGACTCCCGGCACACCCAGCGCTGTTTTGCTCACTCGCCGCTTGCTAATAAAATTTTATTGATCACTAAAAATTGAGAAGTGGTTATTTCCCACTAAATTACAATTAATCAATAACAAATTTGGTGCCGTGACTCGGATCCAGATCTTTTGGTGCGAAACCCCAGATAGGGGAGGCGCCCTATCTTCGGATAGCCCCAGTCTGAGGATCTCGTGGCCAAAACGCTGGATATCCGAACCCCTTTTAATTCGAACTCGGGAGTGAGCAAAAGAATCTGCAGAACCCCTTAAATTTTGTGCACGAAGACCGATCGAAGACTCCGGGGAGGAGTAAGTATTTGCGTTTGTGCAGTTATCCGTTCGGTTGGGGTTGGTAATCCCAGAGTGCGAATGAGTGAGAGGTCTCAAAGAGATCACCCGAGTGCGGACCCTTTAGTAGTGCAGTTCTCATAGCCTGCGAAGGAGCGAGTCACGAATAAGGGAAGCGTGTGTGTGTGTGAAAGAAGGCACTCTGGAAGATGGGACAGAGGGAAAGCAAGCCCTCTGGATCCATGGGTGGGGGCAAGGAAGAATTGCCGGATATCCCACTAGGAGGTTGATAATCCCAGAGTGCGAGTGAGTGGCACTCTGGAAGATGGGACAGAGGGAAAGCAAGCCCTCTGGATCCATGGGAGGGGGCAGCTGAACTCCTCCCGCTGCTGGCTCCAGCTGGGACAGGGCTTGTTCCCGGGGCGCCACCGCCCGACTCGAGCAGCGTGCCCAAGCCGAGCCCTGGAGCAGTGTCGCGGAGCCTGGCCCAGCGTGGGGGAGGGGGGGGGCAGAGCTGCCCACTCCCCAGCCGGGAGGGCCTGTCCCGAGCACCCAGCTGCCCCGGGGTGGGGGTTGGGGCTGGAGCAGGGGGCACCGAGCGGCCCCAAATTAGCGTTTAGGCTTCTGCTCAGAGACAGGCTGCAGTAAACTGTCTCGAGGGGGCTCTGTGCTGAGAACCCCCCCCCTCCTTCTAACCCGCTCATACTTGTAACCAATGATTCTGACCCTGAATCTCCCGGACCCCCTCAGCGGGTTACCCGAAGCAAAGTTAAGGAAGGAAGATTATACCCCCTTAGAGAAATGCTTGTGCCAGGAGTGGGGGCACAAGGGGAACCGGGAACGGGGTATGTCACTGTTCCCCTCAACACTGGAGATATTTTTAAAAAAGAAATGGGGAACTTATTAGAGGACCCGCTTGGCGTAGCCAAACAGGTGGACCAGTTTCTTGGCCCAAATTTATATACCTGGGATGAATTACAATCTATCCTAGGAATTCTATTTACTATGGAGGAATGAGATATGATCAGGAGGGCAGGTATAAGACTTTGGGACCAGCAACATCAAGTGGGTCCCACAGCAGATCAGAAGTGGCTGTTGGTAAAACCCAACTGGAATAATCAAGACCCAGGCCACCAAACCCACATGGCAGATTTAAGAATGATCATAATTCAAGGAATTAGAGAGTCAGTTCCCCGAGGGCAGAATATTAATAACAGTTGTACTCGGGAGTAGATCCTGCCATCCCTGTGGGGCAGGCATTATTAAAGACTCAGTTTGTGGCTAAGTCTTGGGCAAATATTAGGAAGAAGCTAGAAAAGATAGAAGATTGGCAAGGGAGAGGAATTGCTGAGAGAAGCTCAGAAAGTTTAGGTGGATTCCTACTTGAAGTGGTGGTATTGTTCTCGTTATCAGTTTGGATACCCAGATAATGATCTATTTAAATGTTGTTTCACCTCTTCATAACTCGTTTATTATTCAGTATACCTTTGCCTGCTTGACTTGGTGATCAGAAGGTGACAGCTTAGAACTTTCTATCCTCTTGGTATTTTAAGGACTGTAGACAAGGATCAAAAGATACTGTGATAGATACAAGCCCTTGGCTAGCTTCAGCAGCTTTTTTTTTTTTTTCTTAACAGTGATGAATCAATTTAAATAAGAAAATCGGAGTAAAACATTATCAGAGTGAAAGCAATAGTCCAAGAGGGGAAAAAGTGAGCAGATCTGCAGCTTAATCTGGCTGCCTGTTCTTCAAGCAGGCAGCTCTCTTACATCATTGGCAGGAGTTGGAAAAAAAAAAAAAAAAGAATCAGGGTTCTAGCATACAGGCAGGTATATGGGCTGGGGAGCCAAGTTCAAGCTAATTTGCCCCCAGACCACATTCTTTTGGAGCTGCTAATCTGGTTTGTACTTCTTAGCCAAAAGACGGGGAACTGACATAATTGTAGCACACTGACTAGACAGCTCATAAATGTTGTGTCTTTTCCAAAGAAGGAGGATGCTGCTGTGCCCTTTGCAGACTTTCTCCTCACAGGCCATGGCCTAGAGCTTACCAGTTTTGTAATTTGTGATGTGCTATGTAAACACCGCGCAGCGCGAGTGTGGTATAGCTGCCCAGATGCTTTATTTGATTGCATCTGGAAGTACATGGGCAACAGTCTTGGTAGATTTAAACTGCCCTTGCTCTAAATGTCTAGACCCAGGAGTAGGAGTTTCAGGTTGAGAGGAGGCAATGCAGAGTGTGTAACAACTCAAACATGCAGCAAACTACATTATTTTAGCCTGAAAACTGTTCTGTGCATTCCCCAGTACCTGCATGTAATAAAGCTGTGCAGAACATGGATGTTTTATGTGATGATTACCTGGAGACTATGGTTTCTTTGGGATCAGAGATTTTCATTCATTGAATGGTTCTGCCTGCTTTAATATGAAGGAAGTGGAATGTTTTTATTGCAAAAGGAAGGGGCATGTGAAGAAGGTTTGCTGGAGGAGAATCCAAGATGAGAAAATGTTTTCTGAAGACTAGTGGGGTCAGGGGCTCTATGTGCTGGGAACCCAAAGAACAAAGAGCCCTTGATAAAACTTAAAGTGGGTCCTCAGCGACAAGAGGTAGAGTTCCTTGTGGACTCAGGAGCCGAAAGATCTACCATTCAGGCTCTGCCTCCAGGCTGTAAAGTATCATCAGAAAAAATCAGTGTAATAGGGGCTAAAGGTGAACCGTTTGAGGCCCCGGTTCTTCATGATGTGATTGTTGAATCAAAATGCAAATATGTGATTGGAACATTTTTATTATTACCAGAAGCAGATTATAATTTACTTGGACGGGATCTGATTATAGAATTGGGAATTAATCTGGAAGTAGAAGAAAGAGAACTCAAAGTCAGATTATGCCCCCTCACAGTGGCGGATGAAGAAAAGATTAACCCAGAAGTATGGTATACCCCAGAGACAGTGGGTAGATTGGATATCACCCCCTTTGAAGTCACCATTAGAAACCCAGAGATCCCGACTAGAATCAAACAGTATCACTTGCCACAAGAAGGCAGGAGAGGCTTAAAGCCTGAAATAGAGAGACTCCTTAATCAGGGGCTATTAGAACCTTGTATGTCACCTTTTAATACTCCAATATTGCCCGTTAAGAAGGCAGATGGGAGTTATAGATTAGTGCATGACTTAAGAGAAATCAACAAAAGAACTGTAACCAGATTTCCTGTAGTGGTGAACCCCCATACTTTACTTAGTCAATTGAATCCTGAAAATCAGTGGTATAGCGTAATAGACTTGAAAGATGCTTTTTGGGCATGTCCTCTAGAAGAGGAGTGTAGAAATTATTTTGCTTTTGAATGGGAAGACCCAGATACCTTTAGGAAACAACAGCTGAGGTGGACAGTTTTGCCTCAGGGTTTTACTGAGTCCCCTAACCTCTTTGGACAAGCCCTCGAACACATCTTAAAAGATTATAACTTGGGGGAAGGTGTTACTTTAGTACAATATGTAGATGACCTTCTGTTAGCAGGAGGCAACCCAGAGATGGTACGAAAGGAAAGCATTAAGTTGTTAAATTTCTTAAGCCTCCAAGGATTAAAAGTATCCAAATCTAAATTGCAATTTGTAGAAGAAGAGGTGAAGTATTTAGGTCACTGGATTAGTAAAGGGAGCAAGAAATTAGACCCAGAGAGGGTAAATGGAATTCTTTCTCTCCAGGCTCCCAAAAACAAACGACAGGTTAGGCAGCTCCTTGGACTACTGGGGTACTGTAGACAATGGATTGAAAATTATAGTACAAAAGTTAAATTTTTATACCAGAAATTAACAAAAGACAGGTTGCTTAAATGGATCCCAGACGATGAGGAAAAATTAGAAAAATTAAAAACTGACTAAGTCAACGCTCCAGTATTGAGTTTACCAGATATAAGAAGGCCCTTTTATTTATTTGCCAATACTGAAGACGGCATGGCATTTGGGTTATTAACCCAAGAATGGGCTGGGAAAAGGAATCAGGTTATGCAATTATTAGTGGAACCACCCTAGAGGTAGTAGAATCAGGACCACTGAGTCCTAGCTGGTCAGTTCAAGCTTGTGAACTATATGCAGTACTAAGAGCGTTACAGATTTTAAAAGGATTTCCATACTAAAACTCACTGGGGAGTACAAGCATTGGTAGACCAGTTTGCTATTAAATACATGTGCATAGGAATTTATAATGTTGCTAAGGGAATAATAAAAAGCTGTTTAACTTGCCAGAAAATTAATAAGTACCAATTAAGAGAAAAGATTCAAGGGGGACGGGATTTGGCATACAGACCATTTGGAAGAATTCAAATCGATTTTACAGAACTACCAAAAGTAGGACGGTACAAATACCTCCTAGTATTGGTAGATCATCTCACTCATTATGTGGAGGCCTTTCCCACTGCTCGAGCTACAGCAAGTAATTGATTCGGACAGGGGTCCCCACTTTGTGTCTAAAGTAATCAAAGAGACATTGACTTCCCTGGGGACCAAGTGGGAATTCCACACTCCCTGGCATCCACAAAGCTCAGGAAAGAATGAATGGAGAAATCAAGAAACAACTTACCAAATTAATGTCAGAAGTTTACCCCTAGCACTTCTGAATATCTGGACCCAGCCCCGAACTGATACTGGAATATCCCCGTTTGAAATGCTATATGGTATGCCCTATGATACGGAATTTCCCACTGATCACCCAGTATTGGAAAAAGACAATTTGCAACCATACTTAATAAACCTCATGAATAGGAGAAAAGAACTACGCAAAAAAGGGATGGTAGTACAGAGACCTCCATTAGAAATTTGTATGCACTCCATAAGACCTGGAGACAAGGTGTTAATAAAAACTTGGAAAGAATCCTCTCTTACCCCTCGTTGGGAGGGACCGTTTCTTGTTATACTCACAACAGAGACTGCTGTCCGGACTGCTGAAAAGGGATGGACTCATGCTACCAGAGTGAAAGGACCCTTAACGCCTGATCACTGGGAAGTAGCTGAAACATCAGGAGATCTGAAGCTAGTGTTGCGAAGGAAGAAGGACTAAATTAATTTTGTAAAACCCCTAACTGTGTTTGTTATCCTTTTGTGCGTTTTAAATGCACTACTTGTGAGGAAAGTTGGTGGGCGCACTGCGTCCACGGCTATTCCCCAAAGGAATACTGTGACCAGTGCTATAAAAGAGAAAGAAAATTAACCAGTCATCAACAGGAAAAATTGTGTGCATACCAATGAACCTAAGCCCCATAACGTGAATATAGTACAAACTCTTTGCAAATTCCAAATACTCCAAGTGCCCTGTACGATCCCACAAGTGAAAGCCTGGAACTGGGAGGCGTTTAGGTGTCGACAACGAGACCCTAACCCCAAAGAATACGACTGCTGCCGAGAAGATGGAAAGCCCCGCTGCTCTAAGGAATGAATGGAGTAGGCGGAGGAGGCAGAGACGTATGGAGAGGGGAAAATAAGAAAGGCCTTGAAGCAACCAGTTCAGGTGATTGTTGTGGCAAGGAGAACTGGAAAGTATGGGGAAGGAAAAGATCTGAGCATGCAAATCCTGTCGCAAGACAGAAAGGGGACACGTTTGTACAATGAGCTAGTAATTGGAAGATGAACCCACGAACTCTCCTCACTATAGTGGTCATTTGGGCTATGGGAGGAATCGCAATTTTGATGTTAAACCTCCATTTTATGAAACCCCTAGTGTTATTATTAATTGGGTTAACTTTCGGACCATGTATATTTAACAAGTCTGTGATGTGTTAAGGAGATTTGAAAAACAAAATTAGTTAAAAGAAAAGGGGGGAATTGTAATAAAACATATATGGTATTTGTTATTCAAATCTCAAGGGGAAAAAGAAGTTGTAGTCAGGATGTTGTGGCCGAACAGTTTTGTAATTCTCTTACGTAAATAAGAAATAAGATATGTGTATATAGTTTCTATTGTTAAAATCAGTTGTTAGAAGGGAGCTAAAATGGCCCCCATCTCCAAGCCACTACAAAAACACTTGTGCTGAGTCATCCCCCCCTTCTGTGACGGAAACCTGAGACAAGCCCACCGAAACCTGAGAAAAGCCCGCGAAAACCTGAGAAAAGCCCGGGAAAACTTGTTTACACCTTTGCAGACCCCTCAGGGTACGCCCATCATGAATATGGATGAAGCCTACACTATAAAGGGACTCGGTTCTGCCGGGTCAGGTGTGTGTCCTGGTAGAGCAGAGACTCCCGGCACACCCAGCGCTGTTTTGCTCACTCGCCGCTTGCTAATAAAATTTTATTGATCACTAAAAATTGAGAAGTGGTTATTTCCCACTAAATTACAATTAATCAATAACAAAAACTGGCAATAATAAGGAGGTCATAAATCAGGCAGCTTTTCTTGGTTTAGGATTTTAGGTCAGGCGTATCAATTCCAGCTTATGCTAGATTGCAGCTGTGCTTGTGAATGGAGACTAGATCATGTCATGTAACTTGTGGGGATTTTCTCACTTGCAATCCATGACCACTGATGCCTCATAACCACTGCAGCAGGGGTAGCTGTACCTTCCTGTCTGGTTTGTGTGCTTGTTCTCTTTCTTTTTTTTCTTTCTTTCTTTTTTTTTTTTTTTTTTTTCCCCCTTCTAAGAGGAAATGAAATTAAGATAGATGTCTCCTTTGGTATTTTAAGTAAATTTTATAAAGGGAGGAAACGCAAATCAGTTGGTGCTTGCCACATATAGAGCAGTCAGACAAAAAGTATGAGGGGTTGATGTCTTAGCACTATCAGTTCTGTTTTCAGTGGATATACAGAGGTTTTGTAAACAAAAAAGGTATCTCTGTCTCCTGTTGTACAGGAGTTACACAATGCTTTTGTTTTCTTTTCCCGTGTGTGAAATGTCTGGCACCAAAGTAACTCCGAGGCTTCTTTATCTGACTTCTCTGTCAAAATTAAGGATAAATACAGCAAATTTGATTAGCAGTGTTCATGAGATCAAGGAGTCTGTTTTACCATTCTGGGTTAAAAAGAATGATAAATGTGTATAATTAGGACTTTATGTGTGTCAAAATAATGCTTTGGTCCCAAGGTGTTCAGTCATACGTTGTGAGATAATAGAACATCATCTATGCTCTGTGGTACTTGGCATATATGTTTCTTAGACCCTTTCAGGTTAATCATTGATTCAAAGAACTTGTTTCAATGACCCAGATGGTCTCTTTGAGTCTTAAATTCCCATTAGACCAAGTGTGTGTATTAGTTATGTTTTATTGCAAGAAAACAAAGATTTTGGTGACACTAAGGTTCTTGCAGTGAAATGCAAGTTGCCTTCTGTGTGGGAGAGATCCTGGAAGTTCCTTTCTATTGTTTTGGGTTTTTTTCACAGTGTATCTAATGAAAAGACAGAAGTCTGTGTAGTTCTGTTTTTCTTTTTTTGTGTGTACATAGATTGTATTGACCTTGTGAAAACCTGAAAGCACTAAATTGGCCTCTTGAACAAAATGAAATGCATTTCACAGAACAGACTATTCCCTGTAGTATTTATTCTGAAAGGTCACCAGTCACAGAAACATCAGAGGATGTAACTATGGCAAACCAACCCAATGTTAGCATAATGTTTGGTTATTTCCCTTCTTTGTTACTAGGTAATCGGAGCCTTTAGGAACACATTTGTCATTTATAGCACAGCCCCTTCCTACACAAGACTCTGATTCTTTGCAAACATGGATAAAAAAGGTATTTTTAAAAAGATTAGCATTTGAGTTTTATTGTCTGTGGTTTCAGCTTAATTTCACAAGGACATATTAAATGTTGTTCAGCATCAAAAACCTAAGCAAATGTTTGTTTTATCTATCAGAAAGCAAAGTCATGTTGTTCAAGTACTAAAGTCTTAACTCTAGATTAGTTGTGGTGTTTGGACTTAACTCTGTGCTTAAATGCTCTTTCAGACATACACTTCCCTGCTACTGAAGGTGATTGAGGAGCAAAACCAAAGGTGTGGTGTGTTTCTGTTTTGCACCGATTCCCATCCGTGGACTAGTTTGGAAGAAGGAAAATAGAAGCTCTGTGACCTTTCTAGCCTCTGATGGACACTGTGTGTTCCCTCCTGGGTTAGAGGAGTAAGCCAGTTTTGTCTGGTTTGGAGGTATGTATGTCTAGCTAGAATAGTTCAGAGAGATGCTTTTTTTCCCTCTTCCACATACAGACATAGAAAGTCTGGTTCCCTGTTGTAATAAAACATATATGGTATTTGTTATTCAAATCTCAAGGGGAAAAAGAAGTTGTAGTCAGGATGTTGTGGCCGAACAGTTTTGTAATTCTCTTATGTAAATAAGAAATAAGATATATGTATATAGTTTCTATTGTTAAAATCAGTTGTTAGAAGGGAGCTAAAATGGCCCCCATCTCCAAGCCACTACAAAAACACTTGTGCTGAGTCATCCCCCCTTCTGTGACGGAAACCTGAGAAAAGCCCGCGAAAACAGGAGAAAAGCCCGGGAAACTTGTTTACAACTTTGCAGACCCCTCAGGGTACGCCCATCATGAATATGGATGAAGCCTACACTATAAAGGGACTCAGTGCTGTCCTGTAAGGTGTGTGTCTTGGTAGAGCAGAGACTCCCGGCACACCCAGCGCTGTTTTGCTCACTCGCCGCTTGCTAATAAAATTTTATTCATCACTAAAAATTGAGAAGTGGTTATTTCCCACTAAATTACAATTAATCAATAACACCTGTTCTTATCTGATTCATAATCATTAATATCCATGGGAATTTCGTGTCAGCATTTAAACTCTGGGAATACAGACCAACGCAAGTGAAAAACCTCCATGCAGCTGAGTACTAATAGGAGAACCAGTTTCTCCTCCTCTTCAGATGTGGTAGTGCTGAATAAGGAAGAGCGAGTCTTTTGTAATTGTCAGCCATTCTGTTACTGTCTTTCAAAGTGCTTGTTTTGAAGCTGTTACTTCCCTCCTGATGGCATTATGAAGGTCCATATAAAAATGCTGAGTTGGAAAAAAAGTGAAGACATTCAGCCGAGCAAAACCAGTAGTTTACATACATGAGGGTAATTGTCTGTGGGGGAGCAGTCAGGAACAAAGGCTTTTCTCTACCAAGTTCTCTCTACCAAATGCTCTGTCACTTGTTACAATCATTTTTATGATGATGAACAGTAATTCTCAATCTCTGGGTTGTTAACTTGCCTGTTTTTCAATTACATTTTGTATATTTAAGTTTGATAGTTAAAGATAAGCAGCAGTACACTGAGCCAAATACTTAGGTACAAGGTAGACTGGATGGGAGCAAAGGACAGTGTATTTGAAATGAGATTTTTAGCTTTTTTACATACCTAATAGTTTGAATCAATTACCTGGCTTTTCCTTTTTTACAAACTCTCTGCAGAATAGAACTTATGGCATGGAAAAAAGATGATTCACCTCTTAACACCTACTTTATCTTCACTGGCTTGTAATCCTAAGCAATAATCAAGGACTAGATTCTAAATGTTTACTAATTTGTGGAGTTTATTTGAAATGTCTGAACTAAGGCACTGAAGGTTTTTGTTTCCTACCAAAGATGGGCAACCAACAGCTCTGCCAGGGATCAGTTAAAGTTGTGGAGAGTAAATGCACCTGCAAATTAAGTTGTGATTGTCTAGTTGGACACAGAGAAACAGAGGTATCGGCAGGAAAAGCTTTAGAAGGAAAAGGTTCTTGCTGTTTTGTGACTGCTGCATGCTTTTTTTCAGTTGGGATGAAAGACGGCAACCACAATCTCTAACCACATCTCAGCACTGCCAGAGAATAACTGTAGAAACCACTTGGGCCACGACAAAGTCTGGCCGCAGGGATGGGCAGGCTGGTGAGACCAGGATACACCTGTGTACTCTTCTGACTGTTATTCCCTAGTCTTGGCTATTGTTGTTATGTTCTAGTCCAGACAGCTTTTTCCAGGTAGCGTTCATACCGCCTTTCCTGGACATTCAGCTTGGCACTTGGGCCAGGAGATCTATCTATGCCCTATTTGTCATCAGTGAAGTGAAAGAACATGCCTCCTGAGGGCTGTTCAGACTGCCAAAGCTAAACTCCCGCTTAGACAGGAGTGCCTTTCTCCATCTTTCTCATCCTTGATGAAAGTGAAGGGGAGATGAGCTTCAACTCTGTGCAGGGGAACCGGGCTTTTTATTAAATCAACAGGTTTTGTTTAAGTGTCACAGAAGGCATAATTGAAAGGAGCCTGCACTGGGAGGTGGGTGGGGAGAAAAGGAAAGGAACTGATGGTCTCAATATAATCTTTCTTGGCCTCAATCTGGCAAAGATTTAGGCATATGACTAAATTTATGCCCTTCACTTCCTCTATCATCTGCAATCAGTTTCCCCTCTCAGATGCGTTAGTGTTGGGGGAAAGCAGAATTCTCGTGCTAGCTAGCTGTTGTCATAGTAAGGCTTAGCTTTCCTGTGATGGCACTGATAATACTAGAGCACTTTGGGTCCCTTTCTAAGTACTTTGTCATTGCATTTTCCAGATAAGAATTCTACACAGTTTTAGAGCTGGTTTTGTCCCGTTTGATTTACACATTTATCATATGTCATTATATAGTTATGTTTGACTGTTAGTCTTCTAGTCCTGCAATTTAAAGGGAGAAAGAGCATTAAAACATATTTCAAACAGGTGTCTACCTAAGGCTAGTTGTTTTTAGTACGTTTTTTTCCCAGTTCTGAAAAGAAATTAGGAAGAAATACTGAACTCCTAGATGTGGTTCTTTCCTTTTGATACATGTGATATGTGAATATACCTAAGCCAACAGTATCTGATTTTTTGCAAGAAATGCTATTAATATTTTCATGTTACTTTATTAAGCTGTACTGTATTTGCTTTATTTTCAAAGGGGAAAAAATGAATAAGAACTAGTATGACTTTCCTGTAATATAGAAACAGGGTAAACATAGAATAGAAATATAAACAGAAATGGCAGAGTGCCAGCAACCCCTTGAACATAAATCTGCCAGCAGCTGTGCCAGAAGTCTGTTTCATTACACTCTTGGCATTGGTTAATAGAGTTTGTGTAAATTGAGAAGATGTGTACATGCTCCTCATTGCTACTTCTCTCCAAAATACGACCAAAGCTTTGTATCTGCATGGCTTTGAATTAGAATAACACCACTGGTGCTCTGTAAGATTTTTTTTTTGGTTCTTGGGTAATGGATTTACCTGTGGACTGCACCTGTTTGGTGCTTATTTTAGCTTAGTCTCAGACCAGGGACATAGGAGGTCCACAGAATGAGGGAGGACGAGCCTAAAAATTTCAGGCCAGGATGCCTGTGATAACATGCCTGAAAGGGTGTTTTGGTTTGGTTTGGGTTTTGGGGTTTTTTTTTCAGTTCCATTGGTTTTGAAACTGTAAGGGCTGGAGCACAGCATATTTGATCCTGTGGCAGAGTATCTTAACCCCAGGGTAGTCATTAGTTTGCTGAAGCTGACTTGTAGAGTTAGAGAATTGCAGCCTGGCTCTCTGTGTTTATAAACAAATAAATAGAGGTGACAAAAAGCTGGGAGTCTGAAGTGCAGGCGGGGATGGAATAATCCAGGAAGTGTTTGCTCTGCAAATGTGTAATATGCAGTGAGTCAGTGTAGCAGACTTGTTCACTGTTCTGAGTCCATTTGTGTCCTGGATTTCTTCAGCGTACTACGTGTTTGTAGTCCTCTTCCCACCAGATTGCTAGTGAAATATATAGGAAAATATTTTAAAATAAGCAAGTAGTTTCCACCTACTCCTGTTCAGAAAAGAAAACAGAAATCCTGAGTAAACGTTAATATTGAAAGAACTGTAAGCATCCTCAATTTTGTTTGCCAATATTGCATCTCTACCTGGATTGTTGTCTTGCAGGTTAGACTGAAAACTGAAGTGGCTCACAGGGTTTATTTATAAAGTTAGGATAAAAGGAAGAGGAAAACTTCACTTTGGTTGCACCAAAGGGTTAGAAATTCAACCTGTAATACATGCCATGACTTCATTGACGGGTGTTGTAGTTCTACCTAGTTCTTGATTTGCAACAACTTATATATATATAAAATATACAGAAATTAATATAAAGGGATGTAGAGTAGACATTAATATACTGAATGTGTATCTGTGGTATAAAGGCAAGAGAGTGCAGTACCTCTTAAAAACAATACCTGCTTTCAGCCAGTTGTGCTGTGATGCATCATCTCATAAATAGTATGGATAAAAAACCAGCAGACAGCAGGTCTGGAGCCAATGGCTCAACTGTGAGAGTAGCAGGATAGTTTATTTCTGCTTTTTGTCCTGTTTTGAAGAGGTGACATTATCACTTCCATCATATTTCTTCTGGATTGTGTTTTCTAAGACATTCCAGATTTTCAAACACTAAGTATAATGTGAGACCTTCACATCACCAATTTAGCTCCAGTGCAGAATATGAGAAGAGCACAGGCTGCCTGCATCAGGAGTGAGTTCATGATGTACTGTGGTTCTACCTGTGGCTCACAGCTGATGCAGAATAGGGTGAACAATTCATCTGCTCCCAGTTTCAACTTTATTAATGCAAAAGGCTCAGGTCTTTTTGCCCTGAATGCCAAATGGATTGCACTGTAGTTTGCTTGTGCCCAGAACAAGCAATGCTATATACACCTGAGAACATGAGATTACTTCATTTTAAACCCTTACAGATGATCCCGTAATACATCAAACACTCTAGTTTTATTCCCGTTGTCTTAGTTTACATTGCAGAAGAGCTGAAGAATTCTGAAATCAGAACTGAAGAGGGTATGTAAAACCTTTCATTCCAAAATTCAACAAGTGTAAACAAAAATTATATGTAAAAGGTGATACTTTGCAGTGCAGAAATCAGTTCATGTGATATTCACCAGTACAAGAGTCTGAAACTGTTTTGATAAAGCAGCACCTTGGTCTGAAACTTGATATTTCCACAACAATACAAAATGTTAGGAAAGTGTTTTCTTCCATTCGTGCTGGAGAGCTTACAAGATCAGGGAAACTTGCTCACTTAGAGGACTCACTCTCAAGGACTCATCTGTCCTTGTACATAAAACCTGTCAACTGATTTGGACCGTCTTTAATGTTGCTCTGTTTCTTATTTTCTCCAGCATTATTTGATGTGACATTTGTTGTTGTTATGTGCCATTGGTCTACACTGCCCCTGAACTTTTCAGTGACCTGAGCATAATTGTGCAATATTTACAGCAAAATATTAGGGAAATATTTAATTAGAAATAAAAGATTGGAAAGAACCTCAGTAAGGTGTCTAGGCCATGCCTTTTCCTTGCTTTAAGTCAGGATCAGCTCGACCTAGACTGTTCCTCACAGATATTTAATTTTTCCTAAAAATTTGCGGCAATGGACAGTTGAGTCTTCCGGTGCAGTCTAATGCTTGTCTAACTTCATTCTAGGAAATGCCTGAAGTCTAAAGTGAATTTCCCTTACTGCAGTTACTGCTTAGGAATTCCTTCTAGTTTCTCAGCAACTGTGATATATCTCCTTTGCTGTTAGCTGTTCCAGATTTGAATATCTCTTCAAATCTTTCATTTCCTAGACTAAAACTTGATGTTTTCATTTAATCCTTTGTTAGTTATTCCAGAAGTTTACTGCCTGAAATTGAGCACAGCACTTGAAACAGGTACTGTATTCCATTGCAGAGCCAGTGGGCTGCTATCCTACCACGAGGGAATGTAAGCGTGCAGTTAAAGGTGACTTCCTTTTGTTGCACTAAGGTAAAAAGTTGCCACCCTTCAGCTGAGATACAGTAACTGCCTATCTGTCTGCTCTGCAGTTGCAGAGAAAAACAGATTTGCAGGAATGATCCCCTGTTCTGCATCGGGTGGGTTGGTTGTGGAGTCAGTTTCTGTGTCAGACATAGAGAAAGGGGCAACCGTTACCAGCTGGGGACAGAGCAGCAAGGATTCCTCATGCCCTGAGAGGTCTGAATTAACAAGGAAAGTTCGCAAAGCGTAACCAGCCAGCTGCCTAGAACTGCTAACAAGTGGTATGAAGGTCCCTGCCAGTCAAGGCAGCGGCCGCCTTGTTTTTGGTTTAAACATAATTCAGTAAGTTAGGGAGTTCTCAAAGAATTTCACAGGTTTGGAAGCACTACAGCTCCTTCTAGCAGTAAACATACATAGCATGCTTGCCTTCCTGCCCTCTTCAGGGCAATCGCGTTTGGGCTAGCAATTACAACAGTTGCTTATGCATTAGGATATGAGGAAAAGGAAAATTTGGAGTGTTTTAATCATCAGAACACTAGTTACTGGTTTTTAGGGAGAAAATTCTACTTGTTCTTTGTTCTCAAACGTGCTTTCTTTGTTTCCCCAGCTTCATGCGCCTGTTTTTCTGTGGCTTGCTCCCAGTTACCTGAATATAATGTTGTGTCCCTAGCCCAGAAGGGGAGAGAATGTCACATTACCTCTTAGGAAGCAGTTGCTTAATACAATGTCCCTTTCTGGAGGCAATTAGAATAGCTCTTCATTCTTCGTAGGTGTTTTTCAGGGGAGGGCCTGTGTCCTGTACTAATTTTAGGTGTAAGGAGGAGAGACGATGTGACCTGGTTTTAGTTTAAGAACAATCATCCATGTAGGGACTGGCAGTTTGTGTGAAGAAATGACCTTCATGTGCAGGGCCAGAATTCAATTACCGCTTCTTTTCAAGTACACGCATGGCACCGCAGCACAGCTCACCCGGTTTTATGTCCACTTGATATTTAATATATTTCATTCAGAAAATGGTGTTTTTACACTTGGCTGTCTCAAGGGTCAGAGAGTAAATCAGTGTCACAGGATTACCAGTGCTGCACAGGGAAAGCCAAGATACTAAAAAAGCACGAGGTCAGACGCATTCAAGGTCACACTAGCCCCACTAAGCTGTTGAGGAAACAACGTGACTACGCAGACAAAAACTTGAATGTTGATGCTGATGCCCAAGTAACTTTTTGTGCGGGGTACAAGGCACACCTCGAGTCACAGGAGCGCGCGGGTGGGTGCCCTGAAGCGAAAATGACCCCGCAGCCGGTTACTGGGGCCAGGGGTGCCGGCTGCCGGGGGGACCGTGCGAGTGGGGGCCGCCCCAGCGCCCCCCGCCCCGGCGCGCTCCCGGAGCCCCGCAGGTGCCGGCGGCGGCCGGGAACGCGCATGTTAGCCGGGCGTTGGGGAGGCGGGGGGTCGCCGCCGTGTCCCCGGCGGAGGACGGCGGCCGCCCCTCTGCAGCGCGCTGCGAGCAGGACGCCTGCGCCGTGCGCTGCCGGCGGCGGGGGGCGGGCGCCGCATCCCCAGCGCTCGGAGCTGCGGGCACGGGCGCCGGCATGAGCGGAGGCTCCACCGCGCCCAGCCGGAGCTGAGCCGGGAGACAAAGGGGAGAGGTCTGCCGCCATGGGGGAGCCGTTCCGTGCCCAGCCCGCCGCCCCGGCGGGGCCGCCATCGCCCGCCGCCTCCTGCTCGCTGCTCGGCGGGCTGCTGCAGAACGGCTTCCACCCCCCGAGCCAGCCGCTGAGCCACGGCGGCTGCGGGGAGGCGCCGCACCCGCTGCTGCTCCGCCCGGAGCTGCCGCCGCTCAGCCACGGCTCCGCGGCCAAGAAATGCCGGCTGCGCCGGAGGGTGGACTCGGGCCGGCGGCACAGGCCACGTAAGTGACGAGCGCGGCGGGCTCAGCGCGGCAGCACTGCGGGGCGGCCCCCTCCGTGCGGCGCTGCCGCGGCCCGGCCGGGCCGGCGTCGCCATCGGCCCCGCTGTCAGGCGGCCGCGGGTCCTGCCCTGCAGATCGCCGCCCGGCCGGGGCTGGCGGCCACCCGGCTCCCGCGCCGCGGGCGTTCCCCCCCGCCGGTGGCGGCCCGGGCGGGCGGAGCGAGGGCCCCCGGTGCCGGCCAATGCGGCGGCGGCGCCCGGGCACAGCCCCGCTGCCGCGTGGGCCGGGCCCGCCCTGCGCCAATGGGGCGGCGGCGGGCGGGGAGCGGCGGCCCGGCACAAACGCGGGCGGGCGGCGGGCGGCATCTTCGTGCCGTGCTGTGCCGTGTCCCGCGTCGGGCGGCGCCCAGGGTCCTGCCGGCCTCCGCCGCCTCCTGGACGCGCCCATGAAGCTCATAGAGCCCAAGCAGCGCTGTGAGTAGCGCCTGGGCGGGCGGGGGTCGGCCTGGGTGCCGCTGTGCGGCGGGAGGGCGCAGCGGTCTTGGTACATGCGCCTTCTCCTTCCCCAGAGGCTGGCAGAATTAAGAAAAAAGTAGACCTGGGAGCTGAGTGCAAATCATTCGGACTGAGGCGGGGGGGGGGGAGGGGAGTATATTGCAAGCACGATAAATTTGTAATACACTCCTTACGGTCATTGCTTGTGGCTTTGGTTGGTTTGGGAGATGTTCATGAACTGGCTGCTCATGTTTTGTTGCAAGGCTGTGAGTCTCAGACATCCATATTTGTAATGTACTTAATTGTATAAAGTTTGTTGATTAATGGTATGTTTTACTTACTTGATTACAGCTGACTTCTTACATTTAGGTATGGAGCTATTCAATAATTTCATGGTGAAACTCTACAAGTAAAGCAATCCCATGGAATTGGAGTACTCTGTTTCTTTACAGTCTCACTTTGCTAGCCCTTCAAATAAAGCAAACGAATGTTTTCTTCTTTGTTAAAAGTTCAGCATGTTCCAAAAGGGTAATCAAGGATAGTCAGGATCGCAGCTACCTGCTGCCAAAACTTAAAGATGTTTCTTACTCAGTAGGAAGCAGTGTGCATTCAGCTAGTCTGGATTACTACTTTTTTCTTTCTTTTGAAATGAATACTTAAAAAACTTTTCTGTATAAGTCAGAAGAATAGTCAGAAGGAGCCTTGAAGAGCTGCAGCTTTCACAAGGCTACTTATTAGCCAGTGCCTTCTCTGGCGTTTTTAAATGTTTTGCTGAGCTACACATGCTATTTTACCTTAGAATGTTCTCAGTATTGATTAATCATACATAGTATTTGTAGATATTTAATTTAGTCTTCTACCAAATTTAGCGTATTGGTGACAAAATCATTCTCTGACACAAACTGGTTTTGTAGTCTTTGTCTAGCTTCACACTTTCATTCAGGAACAAAAACTGCAGAACTTGGACTAACTTATGTTTTGATTTGGTGTAACTAAGAAGGGTCAGCACTTGCATATCAAACTCTTCATAATGTTAAAAACTATTTTGAAACAAAGAACGAGGCTTTTATGTATTCATGTAATCACTTGAATAAGAAAGAATGGGGAATTTGGTATTTCCCTCATGTTACCGAAAAACTCGGAATAAAACTTATCAACACCAATTTGATGCAGATAAGCAGACACTTCTTTATTAACGGCCGGGTGCACGGGTGAATCCTTTCACCAACGACGCACACCATGCACCAAAATCATACATCTTATGTGGAACGTACTCATACATATTCATTAAGTATTCATGCATAAACATAACAATTCCTGGAAATCATTATCATACTCTCCTCCTATTTCCGATTCTGCACAGTAGAGTCCAGAAGCACCTGGAAATGGGTCTGGGGTGTAATGTGAGTCGGTGGGTAATGAGTCGGTGGTCGCGATCTCCCCCTGTCGGAGTTACCTATTGCCTGAGGACACTTTCTTGGCTTAAACTTACATGTTGCTTCAGCCGATTTCCCTATTTTCCCATTAATTTGGATTCTGACATCTCTCTGCATTCTTTCAGGTTATTAAATACCTTATAAGTAAAATTATCTTGAATCTTAAGCCTGTTAGCTATAGTTCTAAATGTTCCTACTAGGTGATTCTGACCAATTCTTTCAGCCTTGGTACAGGGCTGTACAGGGGAGTTCGTAGTAGCCTCGGTTCCTGTATAGAGTGCAAATGCAGCATAGGATTTTTACTAAATATCTCTTATAATTCTATAGACCTATTAAAATTAAACAAATTAATACTAATCTATATTAAATCAATAACATATCAAATCAGTAACATTGGTATACTGCTGTTGGATTGGGGTGTATTTATTTATTTAAAGTCTCATGAACAGCAGCTTGTAGTTGGCACCACCTGTCAGCTTTTCAGTGACCAGTATAAAAGGAGCTGATGGTTTGTTTCTTTGGGTGGAGGTAAGCCTGGGGTGTTTGTCATCTCTGCTGGAATCTGCTCTTAATACCTGTTTAACAGAGCATCTTGTCTCAGGGACTTCTTTTCTAATGCATATTAGGTGATGATTGCTGGGAGTTCTGTGTTGTTACTTCATATCAAACTAGTTGTCAACAAAATCCCTTTGAATATTGGAGCATTTTTAAGAAAGAAAAGAATGTGGTAGAATTTTCTTCAAGCAATTGCAGTAGAAGCCCTAAAAGCATAGATCTAGAACAAAAAAAAAATAATAATTTTGAAAAACATGGCAAAAAATGAAAGGCGAAGCATTGAAGAAGTGGTCATAGGACTCGGAACTGACCTTGTTTTGGTTCTGTTGTTCTGACTTACCAAAAATATTCTGAAAATAAGAATTCAAAACAGTAAGTGGAAACATGCATATACTGATTATCCTTAAAGATTCTGTAAAATGTAGGGAAATTTTATTACAGCTGTGCTCATAGAACAGGAAGAGGAAGATGTATCCTCAGGATATTTTCCTGCAATTTTGGAGCGTTTTTGCCAGACTTCCAACAGTGATGTGATAAAAGCTTCCAGACCTCTCTGTTTGGAAGAGCTCTGCCTTGGGTAATTTTCCTGCCATCCTCAGCATGGGCCAAGGGGAGCTGGGGGGGCTGAAGCTTTGGCAAGAGCATGTTTTTTTTTTTTTCCCCCTGCAACTTTCTCTGTCAAATGGCCCTCAAGAAAAATAGCCTTCGCTTGTGCCTTAGACCCAGAGCCAGCACATGGTTCATCAAATGCATCTGTTATCTAAGTGCAGTGAAAGGTGGGGAAGGAGGGAAGAAAACAGGTGAAAAAAAACAGAGTTTGTTTTTTGTGGGTTTTTTGTTTGTTTGTTTGTGGTGATGTGGGTGTGTTTGGGTTTTTTTTAATAACTAATTAAGTTCTCTGATTTGATTTCTTCTATGCCCAGGTAGCACCCATGCCAGCAGGAAAGGGTGAGGGGGCGATGAGGCCCCTGGGTGGGAGAGGAGGCCAGAGCCCACCTGGGGAGGCAGGAGGGGTTGAAGTGTCTCACAACTGTTGGCTGGGGGATTTGGCAGGCCTGACAGCAAACAAAAAGGAAAATCAATATTGTGTTTTGTTTCTACCCTTAAGAAAGGAAATATTTTAAAAGGAAAAAAAAAAAATCAAGAAAAACGATGAATGTATTTCTTTCAGTACTGAAAACAAGAACCAGATTCATACTGCCAGATTTGGTCTGCAATCACCCTTCCTTTACTTTTTGAATATTATTGAGGTACACACATTTATGACTGATGAGCTTTCTTAATGGAAAGCAGCATGTCTGGCAGCAGTGTGACAGCCGCAGGGATTTCCAGCTGGTGCCCTGGCTGAGTAGGTAAATGGCTTAGGACGCAGGTTGCACCCCCCTGCAGATGTTGTTCTGAGCCCTCTGCAGTTCCAGACTGCACTGCACTCTTCGTGCTGGTCTTAGAGCCCTTCCCTCAGCTGGCCTCATGTGAAGGATTGCAGCAGAGGAGTGGGAGGCTCCATGGGAATTTCCTTTGCTGAGCCATCAGGGCTGGTCTGACCTGTGCTGTTGTGTTTTAGGGCACTGCCAAGCACAGGAGTGTTCTTCTGCCTGGCTGGGGCATTCCTGCCACGTAGCATTCCCATTTCTTAGTCTGAAGGACTCTGTTTCAACAACCCAGTGAAGTTGTGTAAGATGTATTTAACACTTAGTAAACAAGCCCTTGAGCTGGCTCATGTGTTTTTGCAGTTAATTTAGTACTTTACTAAGCGCAGCTACACTGTTGGTTTCTAAATCTGGTGCATTCGGTGTCTTTTTTTGTCCATACAGCACATTTAAGAAGGGTTTTACTAATTGCAGTTCAGTAGTTCAGACCTGTTGTATGTTGAGATCACTCTAATTGCATTCTCAGAGTATGCATAGAGCTTGATGGTGACGCTTATGACTTTATTTCGTTGAAATTGCTACTCCCATCTCATCCATAGAAATGCTTTCTGTCTGAAACACAGCTGCATTATGATTTGCTGTGATAAATGTTAATTGATAAATGAGAGTCATCGTCTCTTGTTTGAACCTTATTACAGATTCCAAATTAAAACTCAGAAAGCATTTTTCTGGATGCATGAATGGTAAAAGGTATGGGGAAGAATAGGTTTTGGAAAATATGTAGAAGATCCCACAACTGGACAGGCATCATGTTTTTAGCACGGACTGATTCTTGCATTAATCATTAAAGCGAACACTAAAGTGACTCCCGTGCTAATGGATTAAAGCAATGCACTTAACAATATGTATTCCCTGCTCATTGATGTGTGAAAAATCTTTGTTTCCAGCTTTTGTGAATATATTTAGGAAGGAGGTGATTGATGCTCCTGCTACATGCAGTTTTATTGCAACTCAGAGCTGCAGCTGCCTCAAGTTCAGCAAACAGAATCTCCAAGTAAAGATTAAAAGCAGTTTCCATCTGTGGGAATACAGTAATTCCTGAACTGGGAGAGGTCTGGGGCCCAGTGCTGGTGACCAGATCTCAAAATCATTGCACTTCAGCCAGCAGTGGGAGCTCTCTGGAGCAGATTTCTATTTGTGTTCATTTATTAGCTAATGTGTGCAGCTTCATTTTGCATGGATGATGTAGCTGATGCATGTGAGGTCCACAGTGCCTCACAGTCAGGTCTTCACATGTTTATCCGCATTAGGAACCTTGTGGTGGGAGTACAAATGCACCATGATCACTTGGAAGACTTACAAAATGACACAGCAGCTCTGATCTGTCAGTCCAGTTCATGATTTCAGTCATTGTCAGTGCAAGATCTGCTGGATTCATACAAAGGTGTATTTCAACACCAGGTTTGTTTAGAAAGGGTAGGAGAGTGAATTTGTACTGATGTATATTCAAACTGTCCTGGCACCAGACTCTTCTGTTGATTTAACTCACCTTAATGCCATAATTCATTAGAACCAACTCCATGGATACGTGTACAGTAAGTGATGCTTTGTACTGAGCAGTGGCAAAGAGCAAGGGTTGTTTTCTGTTTAACACGTGTACAGCACACACAGGTTTGCTAGTCTAATTCTACGTACGTATGGATCTATCTTAAGGTTAATTTTTTTTTTAGATGAACACCTGTAGTTCTGCATAGTGGAGCCTGTTGACTTCAGAAAGTATAATTGCATGTGAAATTGTCACACAACCCTTTCCACTTAGTTCTGTTTAAGAATTTTGCAGTAAGCAGGGTGCTTTATCCCAGCCTGTGAGATAGCGATGTTGGTTTGAGTTTAATAGGAGTGTGTTTAGTGTATGTGTTCAGAATGTAATATGTGTGTTTTTGTGGATGTTGACAGTGCTTACGTATTGTATAATGAGCGTTGTCTGTTTTAAAGATTGGATAGAGGATTGCTAGGTTTTAAGAATGAGGGGGAATTGTTTCTGTTACTATTTGGTGCATCAACGTCCCTTCCTTATGCCTCTGCATTGTCTATGTTTCTCTGTTTTTCCTCTCTTCATTTATTGTAGAATGTGCTTCTTCCAAAAATTGTGTTCAGAAGACCGCTTAGAATATGGAATTTAATGGCATAGGAATGAAAGACTAATTAAAATGAATGGATTGTGAGGATGTGGGCTTGGGCTGGAGGAGAAGGAATGGGCGTACGTGGCAGGTGAACAAGGAGGCGGTGGGTGATACGGAGCTGTGGATGAGGTTGTGCTGTTCTGATAATGCCTTCTGTGTCCTTACCATTGATCAAACTGCTGTGGATTTTAGAAGGTGACTCAGGCTTTGTTTCTGTGGTCTAGTCTGTACAGATGTACAAGTGCAGTGCTTGGTTAAATTTGTGCCAGCTCCATGTAGGTGCTGGGATCTGTCCATGGGCAGCTGACAGGAGGTGGATTGGAGATACCTGAGCTTCAAACATAGAGTGAGGAAAACAGAATTCTGCCTCTGCACTGCTCTGCTAGCAGTAAGGCTTTTGCTTTTTCTCTCTCTCAAATGGTTTCTTCTAATATTCCTCACTCTCCTCTCTGTAAGATCACTTTTGTCTATAAAACTTACTTTGCCTTATCATCATCTTTTTTCCTCTTTTTTTTCCCTCAATCCTCTTCTTTTCCTCAGGATTCTTGTAGGATTCTTAGCTGTAACCTTTCCTGCTGCCTCTGCTGGTTTGGCTTGCAGTCTCGTGATTGAAGACTGTGCTTCTGACCTTACTCTTTAATTTCTACAAACCTGTGTGGCACCCCTCAGAAGTGCCTTTGAGTGGCTGGAGCTGAAACCTGGATGAACAGTTCTTACTGAACCTGTTTGCCTTCGGGTGGCCATCATGAGACCGTAGTTGGTGGAACTTGGTCAAGAAACTCTGGTTTTCATTGTAATATCCCTAAATAATTAAGTGTGCACACCAATCTGTGTGGACTAGAAACGCAGCACCATAATTTTCCATACCCTGTTGCTTCATTTATTTATACATTTTTAATTATATTTAAATTTAAAGCTCTGCTTTCTAGGAATACTTTTTCCATGACTTTTTTTTTATATTCCAACTACACTAATTTATTTCTTCATACGCTGTCCCGTTCTGCTTAATTCTGTAGTAAAACCTATGACAGACAACTTGCTTAAGAGCAGTACAGGTAAGGCCGTGTAGTTCAAAAGTAGTTACTTGTTTGAAAAGAATTTGTAACTTGAATGAGTATCATCTGACAGTATGTACAGTAAAACTTTAAGGTGGTTTGCTCTTTCTCTTGTTTGAAGTAGAATAAGATTTTGCTTTAGGAAATTGGCTTCTTTAGAGCAGTTGAGTACTTTCAGAAGTATTCAGTGTGCACATCTATATATTACTGAGAGTGAAGCAGCAATAGGAGATTTATCAGCTGACTGATGCTGATTACAGACATCTCGTTCTGCAAATAATTTGTTTTCTTTCAGGTAAAAAATGAGGATACAGTAATTTTTCACCCAGTTAAATCCACAGTGTATTAACTTTCTTTGCCAGTATGGATTTTCTGTATCAATAGCGATTTTGAGAAGAGAGACCTTTTATTTGCTCGTGGAAGAGGCCACGCAGCACACACTGACCCATTCCCTCATTCAGACTGCAGCTGGAATTGGGTAGTGAGGCTTGTAATGGACTAAATGAGCTGTCGGAACTTTGCACTCCCTGAATAAGATTCAGCAAGCTTTTTCCTAGTTTTTAGAAGAAAGAAGATACTGAAAATTGAGATCTTCATGTACTTTGTACAAGAAGTAAATTTAACTTAGGAGATCCACACATAGAGACGTACACGCAGTTGCTGAAGTTTTATTCTTTAACAATGAATGAGTCTGATTCTGAAAATTCCCAAGTTTGTGGGAAATCCCAAATTCTGAAGTTGGAAATGGCTTTAAACTCTGACGCTGTTCTGGTGTTTGACCATCAGCGAGAACCTTGTATAACTTTGTCTGAAGTTACCCTTCTGTAATGTCATTGTCTGTAGGGTGGGTGTGTGGCTCCGGTAACACCTACAAACCACCCAGGGCATTTGGATGAAAAAATTCTGAGAAGTCTTTGGATGATGATGATTTTACAAGGTAGTTTTTAAAATAGCACTTTGAGGTTTGAGTGGTGTGGGTGTTTTTGTTTGTTTGCTTTTTCTTTGTCTCCTCTTGAAACATTGTTTAAAATGGTGATAAAATGCGTTCCTCTGGCCTTGTGCAGTTTTTCTAAGTGTATGGGGTTTGGGGGGTTTTTTTGGTAATGGTCTTTACTGGAGGTTCTTTGTTGCTTGCAAAGTTCATTCTGTATGTCAGTTGAATCTGAATTTAGTTGTAAAACATGAGGCCTTGGTTTGTTCCTGTAAATTGCTGGGTCATCTTGGTTGACTATACTATGAAATCTAGTATTTGGTGAACTCTGTAAGATAACTCTGCGTTAGAACAATTAGAGACAGTGTGGTGCCACTGGCTCCTTGTGGACAAGCCCTTTGGAAGCTGCACTTCTGCTTTAGTTCAGGGGGTGGTTAAAGTGCTGCAGAGGCTCAGACAAGGCAAAGGCCTCCCAGGTTCTGCCACACAGTTCACACGATCTGCTACGCGCGGGGTTCTCCATCGTGCAGTGATGCAGTAGGATATTCACATCAACAAGGCTTTATTAAAATACTTGTCATTTGAATCCAAAGGTAACAGACAGACAACCTTCAGTTTTTTCAGGAAAAATATGTGTGGTCGTTTTATTATCAATTTAACATTGTCTTCTAAACCCAGACTCTGTTGTGGATTTAATTTTAAGTTGATCTCTGCTCAGTAAAATACTTAAACCTATGGTAGATTTTTGCTGCAAACAATGGCTTAGGTGAGACTTTTCTTTTTCATAGTTGTTTTCTGTTATGAGAAAGTAGAGATGTAAAGAAAACCAGGGGTGTTCTATGTATTAAAGCATCCCTAACTGTCACACCACCCGGTGGTTCCCTTGTCTGCCTCCTGCAGTTCCAGGTTCTGAGCAGTACCAGGAATTTGGATGTTCAGATCGTCTGACGTGGTAGGAAGGAGTACTTGAGTGTGTGTTTTATCTTTACCACTTACCTGGAGTAAAACAATAAATTTTTTTTTTTTTTGCTTGTTTGGGTTTATTTGAAGGAATAATGTAATTCTAGTAGTGAATCAAAGGCAATTTTTTTACCCATTTCCTGAAGCCATAGTTATAGGCAAATAATAGTGTTTTTATCTGCAGTGAGAACATGTGTACATTGTGAGTGGTCCTGGTACAATGAAGTGTTGATTTCAACTATTTCACTTGTTCTGATTTCTGCTGTCATTTAGCTTGTGCCTTAAGTACTTAGTGAGCAGCCTTTTATTTATTTATTTTCTAAAAAAGGTACTGTAATACTCTTAAAGACGAAGCATTGCAAGTATTAAGTGATTGTGAATGTAGTGTCAGAGGATTAAAGCCCGGAGCTCACTTTCCCTGTGCAGATACAGTGGTTCCTTGTTCTGGTCAGTGTGATGCCGTGGAAGAGACTGATCACTGCAATATCTCCCTGCACAAACTGCCCTGAGATCCTGCTGATGGCCAGGCTGCAGCATCAGGCTTCAAGTCTCTTGATGTGAGTCCTTCTGTTTGAAACCCTCAGGGAAGAAGTGTACCTGTGATAGTGCCTGGAAGAGTTAACTTGTTCAGTTTTGAAATTAGGGCAATTTTTCTAATTGTGCTACTTCCAAGAGCTGTTCTGTTGTTGGTTTACCTTTCATATATGGGAGGTTCTGCTTTTGAGAGGCAAAAAAGTTCTGTAGGATTTAAAAAGATCAGTTTTTATAACACCGATTTCTGATCAGGTGTACATAGGGAGGTGGCCAAAGGTAATACCAGCAGTGGTGACTCTGAAAATCTTGGAGTAAAAAGCCTTGTTCACATTTTTTAATATTTGATTAAACAGCTTAGAAGGATTTCCTGGTACAGTTATTTGGGCACTAACAAATGGTCAGGCTATTGTAATATGTATGTTAAGCTCTCTCCAACGTTCAGGTGTAATCAGGATCCTGAACCTGGTATTAGCCCTCTCACTGATCATATGGGCCGGGTATATTGATGGAGTGACACTGAATGTCTGCAGGTGCCTGACTTGTCACACGCACGGCATCTCTGGGCATGTGAAGCAGGTGGAGTCTGCAGGTGTGCAAGGGTCAGCAGGTGTGTGTTGTATGAAAAAGGACCTGTCAGTCACACAGTGTGTTCCCTGGGTTTCGGTGAGAGCATTTCATGGGTAGAGCATTACACCAATGATCCTTCTCCCAGAGGCAGGGAAGGCGAATCACCGGGACACTGGTACCTGCCTAAAGTCACCAGAGAGTCCGCTGGCAGGAGCTGCCTCTGCATCTCATAAATCTCTTGTCCATTTTATGTCCACACAACCACAAGAAGACATTCGTATTGAATTATTTTCTTAAAAACTCTGGAAGTGCTGCTCTATTGTTACAGGCATTGTATTTCAGAATGCTTTCAGGTGTTTTCAAGCGTTATAATTCTCCATATTCAGAGAAAAGAGGAAAAACGCAGACCCCTTTTTTTTTCTTGCACCGAAAAAGGGTTTCACACCCAGATGCAAAATCCCCTCCCAAAGCAGATTTTACAGCTCAGTTATTAACCCCTGGAAAAGAATTCACACTGGGAGTGCTGACAGTTCCCTAATTACAGTGATTCTAATAGAACCCGTAATAATAAGGTAGCACCCAAGTTCGCTGAGCTGCTGTGTCAGCTGTCGAACCCAAGCTCACAGAAATCTCTTTCTGAGTGGAAATGTGGGGTGGTCCCATTCAGGGCTGGTTTGCATCTGCTGTTCTCGGTGAGCATGCTGGCTGATGTATGAAATGGTGTTTTCCTGCCGTTAGGGCTGCCTGGCCTGCTGCTGGAGGTGTGTCTGAACACAGCTGAGGTTATCTCTGCGCCTTTGAAATGAAACCCAGTGCATTCTTAGACTAGATAAACACCAGTGTTATTCTGGGCAATTGAGGAAGGATTAGCAGTGTTAAAAATGTTAATTTTTCTTTTTCGTTAAAAAGATCCTTAAGGCTAACTTCACTTTGAAGCAGCGGTATTTCAGTTACAGTGCAATAGTCTCCACAGCAACACTTGCCCACACGGGGTGGGAAACTGATACACCAGTGACCCAATTTTTCAAGGTCTGTCCACTTTCCATTCTGCTGTGTCATAAGCTAAAGATTTTTCCAACTTACTTTAGACTATAGAAACTAGTTAATGGAGTTGGACTTGGTGAGAGCAAGGGCCTTGAAGGGGCATTGCATGTGCAGTGCTGGAAGTTCCCCTGCGGAACAAATCCTGTCCCAGGTGAGCTGCCGTCCAGAAGTGAGCACTGGGTCACGCTGGGTGCTGTAGGCAGACCACAGTCTCTAGGAGCAGCTGATACTTGGACTTTTTTTCTGGGCTGTGAACACACTGCCAACACAACACCTGGTAGTGTCAAACCAAACATCTGAGCCTGGGTCCTTCTAAGAATTGACCTGATTGAGCTGTAACTGGTAGTCGGTGTGCTGCGAGACTTCTGGAGTAGGAGAAAGATAGAAAGGGTTGCTGCTAAAAACAAACATCTTCTGTGCTTGATTTTTAAAACATACTTTCAATATGGGATGAAAAAGTACATTTTTAGAGTAATTTTGTGTAGTAAACAGGGCATTTGAGATAACGGTGATGATAGTGTTGATGTGTCTTCAGGAGCTAATCTTTAACATAACGGCTTCTCTGATGGCTGCTCAGACAATCACATTGATCACTGAGTGCTGCTGAGACACAGACTGTGCTTCCAGCATTGATCCATGACAGCATGAGAATACTTTGGGTAAGTAGTCATGTATAAAATTAACTGCAGTTTTATTTTTCAAGTGATGTAATGTCAGGAAAATTAAAGAAGTCTTCACCCATATCCAAAAAATCAGTTTTATTTCATATTTATTGATTATAGTGTTTTAATTAGCATGACTTCATTTCTAAAAAATTAGCAAAATTGTATTGTTTTCCTGAAAGTAAGCAGTTAAGTACTAACTGAAACATAGTTAAATTTCTTTGGCTCTTAGAGCTGGAAGGAACAAGTTGTTTTTGCAGGTGGATTCATAAACATGGCTGTAATATCCAATAATGCAAAGTCTCTTTTCTTTTATGTTATAAATTAAGACAAATGCCAGGATCTGGTTTTGGTGCTACTGGATGTCCTCTCCTGCTAACATTCATTTGGGGGAAAAACGACTGGAAAATGCTGAATAAAGCTTGAAGGCCTGAAGCCATAGGCTGGGGCTCTCCCAGACAGCTGCTGCTTCAGCTGCAGCCATTGAGAACCCTCCGCAGAGCTGCCTCGGAAGGGCCAGGCGCTGCCTTGGGCTGGCAGCCGTTTTTAGGCTGTTCTAAAAGCCGGTGGGAGAGCAGTGCTTACCCTGGAGTCCAGGCTGGGAGCACTGTGTGCAGGTCATTGCTGCTGACCTAAATCCCAGCCCTGGGGTTCAGTGCTGTGCAGTGTGTGTGCTGCACAGCTCAGGGGGCAGCAGGCAGTCACTGCTAGTGCTTTGGGACTGGTACCACCAAAACTGCAGGTCAGGGGGAGACACGAAGGGAAAAGCTCTGCTGTGCCCTGCAGCCACTTACAGCTGCTGTACAGTTTTCTTACTGTTTCTGTTTGCCATGTCCTGATGGCTGTGGTAGTATGGTGTGTGCTATTTAAAGCTGACTGATAAACCAGAGCCAACCCAAGGTGTTGCAGGATCCCACTTCTCTTGTCCCTTAATCAGCAGACAAGCCATTGCCGTAATGTGGTGGGACAAAATTTCTTGTCCTTTCATGTTGCATCACAGCGAGAACAATGCAAGAATAGATCTCTGTCAATTTTTTCAGTACTTCAAGCTAAAATATCTCAGTTATTTTAAAATGTTCATTTTGAGATGTCAGTGATGATCCATGAGGCTGGGAAGATTCTTAATTTATGAAACCAGTTTGGCTGTCACATCTCACTTTTCAAACTTAATGGATTCAAATTCCAAGTTATTTTTCCCTTGCATTCTGAGTCGCTCATTTTATTTTGTTGATCTGTGATAGAGAAGGTGGCTGAAATAAAACTAGAAGAAAAAAAGCAAAAATTATTAATGTCCAGGTGATAAGGATATGTTCTTGCCCTTATCTCTTCTTCTCGACACCCCTCACCACCTTTAGCCTCACTTTTTTCTGCTTTCCATGCTTCCAGTTTGAAACTGGGTTTTTTATCTTTTTGGTCTGCATTTTCTTCCTGTTGCTCTTTGCTGTGCTCAGATCCTGGTTCTAAAGAGATGGTGAGTCTTATTTTCAGCACTCGATGACTGACAGTGGAATTTCTTTGATGAGGCAGACTGTGCCTGTAGAGTCTGTTCTTTGGCTCTGGCACCAGTACAAGCTTTCCGGAGGGCTCGCTGCTGAATGTGATGCTCATCTCTAGTCTAGACAAAACCTTGGCAACTTTGTTTCATTTACTGTCTCTTTTACATTTCCTTCCCTGTATATCCAAACACTGATATTGCTTGGAGTCATGTTTAGAATATTTAGTACAAGCAATTAGAGAGCTTTTTGGCTACTGTCTTTTTATTTTTAGAATCTCTGTGAGGCAGAGTGAGGGAGTTACCTCTGGGGAGTGCAGCCGTCAGCATGTGTTTTAGATTCCATCTGTGGCAGAACTGAATTTCTGCATGGCTCACCAGACCAACCTGCAGCCAGAGGACTGGCTCTAAAGAAATCCATGCTTTTGGTTCCTGAGGTCTTTGACTCAGTCCTGAGTATTCTGGCAGTCATAGCCAGAACACTTCAGTGTTTTGTGGTGGGTCTTTTTGGTTTGTTTTGCCTTTTTTTCCGCACCAGGAGTGGGACAAATAAAAATGCTATTAAAGAAAAAGTACAAAAAACTTCAGTGCTGGTAGTGGGTCATTACCACAGGTAGTTACAAACTGTACAACAGAAAGAAATTTGCTTGCTTTTGAAATGTGAACCATCTTCTAAATGTAATAAGGGCACAGAGAAGTACGCTGTGTTGAGAAGTGACCCTACTTGTTTGGAGAGCAAAGCACGGAAAGGCAGCCCTGCAGCTGGGGGTCAGCTGGGACCCACTGAAGCCAGGAGCAGGCTGTTGGGTGCCCGCCGCGGGGGCTGCAGGAGCCGGTGGTGCTGGGGCCAATCCTCCAGCCCAGGGGGGCTCTTGCCAGAGCCAGCAGGTTCTGCGGAGGGCAGCGTGCCTGGGCAGCGAGCTCTGGCCCAGCACTGCTCTGCTCTGGGCAAGGGCAGCTGCTTTTGTAGGACAGTGTCACTGGCACAGAGACTCAGACGGGGCAGATGGCACTTGCTGGATGTTTTCCTGAGATTTCTGGCACAGCAGAAGTTGTCTCCAAGAGTCTGACAAAGTTGCCCGTGTAATCCGTTTGTGTTTGTCAGTGCAAGGAAAACAGATTTTTCAGTGTTTTTAATTTGCCTTTAAATAGAGAATAGGAAAAAAAGATCCTAACTCTGTATTTTTTTGTCAGACAACAGCTTAGAACCAGAGAAGAGATACTTATGAGTAAAATAAAACATTCAAATTACCTTAGTGGATCATTGGCAGCAAATTATGTTTCTGTGTTTAAAAACAATGACATATTTTGATTTTTAATTGGAACTGGGCACGCAACTCCTTGAGGTTTTTTGAAAGCTTCACCATTCCCAAGTGCCACCTTCAGAGATGTACACATTACAGAACAGGTTAAACTGCCCCTTCAGTTTTCTGCTTGAAATGTGTCATAACAGTTCAGTTTATTTTGTTCAAAACCTGTAAATATAAAGGTTGTGATGGTAAGTAACAGAGCTTTGTCTCTCTGCCAAAAAGGCACTCAGTAGCATCTTGCATTGTCACTACAGATTTTGGACATAATAAAAAAGTAAGCAGTACTAATAATGACCATAGCAAAAACTGATCAATAACACCACTCTATAGATATCCTAATAGCAATTAAAGTGGGAAGTTCATGGTAGTTTTTAATTTTGCAAGGGAAAAAGACTCACTGAGTAAATGCTCGCTATTCCTCTGTGAAACTTCTTGTGAAGGGAGAGCAGCACGAGCCAGAACTGTGGCCTGATTTCACATGTACATCCAACTTCCATCGTGGCTTCGAAGTGTAGAACGGAGAGTCACATGCAGCTGGTTTCTCCATAGCTAGAAAAGTTAGAAACAGAGGGATTTCTGTATTTTCAGAATGACCTCTTGTACTAAGCTACACATTTTCCCCAAAGCATTGTTTAATAAATCTGACACACTAATGGAGTAACTTAAGGTCTGCAGGGAAATGAAATAAAACTTGTCATCTTTTAAACTCTTTTAACCCTGATCTACAGCTTCTGAAAGAGCACTGGGGACGGGGGAAACGGATTTTTGTGGGCTTTGCAGTGAAAGAATAGGTAGCATTATCAAATGAAAAGAGCGTGTTTGTGTTGGTCAAAAATAACCATTGCATGCTTGTGGCTAGGCGTGTTCTTAGGAGGATTGATGCTTAAGTCACTGAAAGGAAGGAGAAGAAGAAGTAATGACTAGAGAAGAAGTTAGTATTAAATTGGAATGAAACTAAACAGAAATCATAGGCTACTATAAAGTTAGTCCTCCAGCATTCTGGAAAAGTCCTACTAAACTGAGAGTCCGAGTCCTGTTTCTGTTCTGTTATTTATGTAAGTGAATGGTGTATCTTAATCCAATTTTAAATGAGGGAAGAAACCTCCAGAACTGCTACCAATTTAACTTTATCTTGAAAGTCTTAGTGTGTTTTACCTGAAAAGTTGAGTTGCGAAGGAGCCTGCCTGGTGAGCTGCAGGAGGCGTGTAACACTAGCTTCTGGCTGTGCGTCCTTCAGAACGTGTTTAAAACGTGTCTGAGATACAGATGATTGGCCCGTGCTGTGTATTCTCAGTGGGTCAAGGAAAATACTGTTTCCTGAGCAAATTAGTATTTTTGGCTCTTTTTTTGGTGTGAAGAGAGGTGAAGGACTGCTATGTTCCAATGCTGGGTATAAGTTAGATTCCTTTCTGGCTGACACAGATTTTATTAATGACACGTACTTGTAAATCCTGTTCGGGTAAATGGAGCAGTTAGAAGATCAGCATCACAGAACATCACAGCCATCATTTAGATGCCAAGAGGTTTTTCCTTCATAAATAGACAAGAAGGGCAAAAGAGCAGTCCGGGGTCATGAAAGAATACTTGGAGTGATACGCGTTCATATGGTTATCATGGAGCAGTTAGGATCACAGTCTGTATCTCAGTTTCCTGCTCTTTCATAATTACAGTGTGACGTTTAGTTACAAATCCTTATTCATATTGGTATGCTCAGCCATCGTTTACTGAAAGAACCAGGACAGTAATTAAATCAGGCACACTGCCTTTCTTTTCTCCTTTGATTTTATACGTACATTGAAATGAAATGTCTTTTTTAATAATAATATCTGCAAGCAGAAAATAAATGTAATCATAATCATTGTGACAAATCAAAGCATACCATCCTATTTAAAGCAATTCTGCATTTTTAGATGGCAAGGGTTAAGTAGGGTGCCAAGTGCTGCTTTTCTGTCCTGCTTTGTGAGTGTACCGGGTCTGGCTGAGCCAGAATTGGTTTTCCCCTGTAGCAGCCCTCATGGTGCTGTGTTTTATGTTGGGAGCTGGCAGGGTGTTGATAGCACACTGGTGTTGTGGCTACTGCTGAGTGGTGCTTACACAGCACCAAGGCTCTTTCTGACATTTCCCCCCTCCCCACAGTGGGACGGGGTGGGCAAGATCTTGGGAGGGGACACAACCAGGACAGCTGACCCGAACTGACCAAAGGGATATTCCATACCATATGACGTCTGCTCAGTATAAAGCTGGGAGAAAGGAGGAAGGGGGTGGGGTCACCCTTCGTCCTCCAAGGCAACCACTACGCGTATCGGAGCCCTGCTTCCTGAGAAGGCTCGACATCGCCTGTTAATGGGAAGTAGAGAATAAATCTGTTTTCCTTTTTTTGCTTCCGCACGCGGACCTTTGCTTCGCTTTGCTTATATTAAAACTGCTGTTGTTTTACCCACAAGGGTTGGGTTTTTTTTTTCCTTTCTTATTTTCTTTCCCGTCTTTGCCCTGTTGAGAAAAAAAGGGGAAGGGGGGGGGGAAGTGATAGAGCGACTTGGTGGGTACCTGGCATTTAGCCAAGGTCAAACCACCAGAGTCTTTTTTGGCGCCCAACGTGGGGCGGGACAACGGCAGTTTATATTAATTGTGCTATAGCTATAGCAGTTAGTAAGCGACAAGCTCTTGTGCTGGTCACGGGTTTGTTTATTGCTCTGCTTTTCTTTATTTTGCTAAGCTCGGGAACATGCTGGAAGAAATTGGGAACATCATGAGTGGTTTTATTCTGCAAGCTCCCGAAGTACTTATTAATTCTTATGTTAGCTCTTTGATACTGTTCATTGATGCTATTTGCCTATTGTGGGCTGTGTGGAGCTCATTAGGTTTTTGGTGTAAGAGAAGGCAAATTTTGGGTGAGAGAATACCAAAATGTGCCCTGAGGCGGCCTGTCCCTGGGTGGCAGGGGGAGTGGAAGGATTTGGGCAGATTCCTAGGACGGTTATCACCTCCTGTAGCCTGGGATCTTACCCCTGAACAGGCAAGCAACCCCGCAAAATTGACACAACACCTGATAGAAGGGTGCCTTGTCTATCCCGATGAAAATCAGCAACTCCTAGCGCTGTACTGGGGCCTGGCCTGTGCTTATCAAGCTGCAGTTCAGTGCTCTCAAAGGACTGTGGTGGAGATGGGGACTCAAACAAAAACAATAACAGCAGAGATTGCCCCAGTAGTAAAAAAGAAACAGTGGACAAGGAGAACAACAGGTCCATACCCTCAATTAATAAGGGACGAAAAAGAAGAGGAAGAAGCGGGTCCTTCAGCAAAGGGGTCAGAAGAGGGAATAACAGAGCTCAAACAGGAGGCAGAAACTACCCGGTCCCTGACATCATCAGAACTGCGAGATCTGCGGAAAGACTATAGCCGCCAGCCGGGTGAGCGGATTGCTGCCTGGCTGCTTCAATGCTGGGATAATGGGGCTGATGCTCAGCAGCTGGAAGGTAAGGAAGCCCAACAGCTGGGTTCCCTTGCTAGAGATCGAGGAATTGAAAGGGGAATTGGAAAAGAAACAGGAATTTGCAGTCTGTTGAACGGTTCCTTTCAAGTGTTAAAGTAAGATATCCCTTCAAGGAAGATCTTACGGACAACTCCCCAGGGAAGTGGACTACTGCAGATGAAGGTGTGCAGTACCTGAGAGAATTAGCAGTGCTGGAAGTCATCTATGGTGATCCAGATAATGATGAAGCCCCTAAAAATCCAGAGGATGTCCTGTGCACACGGGCCATGTGGAGGAAGGTGATTAAAGGTGCACCATCCTCGTATTCTGCTGGCTTGGCTGCGATGTACTATCCAGAAATGGATGTGGGAGAAGGACTAAGATGTACGCCAACTGTGGAGGCAGTCTCTTCCTGGCTTCAGAACTTTGAAGAGAGTCTTGGTACCTCCTCATCTCTACGGGCGAGTGCCTTAAATGTCAGGAGCACCCCAAGAAATCAGTTCTCTTCCACCCCAGTCAGAGGGAAAGGGAAACCTAGGCGCATGACACGTGGCGAACTTTGGTTCTTCCTGCGTGACCAGGGGGAGGACATGAGGAAGTGGGATGGTCAACTCACCTTCAAGTTGGAAGCTCGTGTACATGAATTGCGAGGAAAGACCCCTGCCAAGAAGACATCCAAGAAGGTTGTTAATGTAGCTGGTGTGAAACCTCAAGAAAGTAATCAGCGATCTCCCAGATACAGGAAGACTGAGATCACCTCCCTTGGCCCTGATGAAGGAGTCTCCGGCCTGGCACGGCAAGGGTCAGACAGTGAATACTCTGACCAAGAACAGGAATAGAGGGCCCCTGCCTCCAGCCAGGAGGAGGAAAGGGATGATCGGGTGTATTGGACAGTGTGGATTCGATGGCCTGGCACATCAAATCCACAGAAGTACCAGGCTTTAATCGACACCAGGGCAAAGTGTACATTAATGCCATCAGGTTATAGAGGGGCAGAACCTATCTGGATCTCAGGAGTGACAGGTGGATATCAAGAACTGTCAGTACTGGAAGCCGAGGTTAGCTTGACCGGGGACGAGTGGGAAAAACGTCCCATTGTAACTGGCCCAGAAGCCCCTTGTATCTTGGGCATTGACTACCTCAAGAGGGGGTATTTCAAAGACCCAAAAGGATACCGATGGGCTTTTGGTGTGGCCAGTGTGAACACAGAGAAAGTCAAACAGTTGTCTAATCTGCCTGGCCTCTCGGAAGATCCTTTTGTTGTAGGACTGTTGCGAGTTGAAGAACAACAGGTGCCAATTGCTATGAGGACCATGCACCGACGGCAGTATCGCACGAACCGAGACTCTCTGGCTCCCATCCAAGAACTGATCCGTCAACTGGAGACCCAAGGTGTCATCAGTAAGACACATTCGCCTTTTAATAGCCCAATATGGCCAGTGCGAAAGTCTGACGGAGGGTGGAGGTTGACAGCAGACTATCGTGGCCTGAACGAAGTGACGCCACCACTGAGTGCTGCTGTACCAGATATGTTAGAGCTCCAATATGAACTGGAGTCAAAGGCAGCCAAGTGGTACACCACAATCGACATCGCCAATGCATTCTTTTCAATTCCTTTGGCAGAAGAGTGCAGGCCACAGTTTGCTTTCACGTGGAGGGGTGTCCAATATACCTGGAATCGACTGCCCCAGGGGTGGAAGCACAGCCCCACTATTTGTCATGGACTAATTCAAACTGCACTGGAAAAGGGTGATGCCCCTGAACATCTACAGTACATCGATGACATCATTGTGTGGGGCAACAAGGCAGAAGAAGTGTTCAAGAAAGGACGAAAAGTAATTGAGATTCTTCTGAGAGCTGGGTTTGCCATAAAGAAAAGCAAGATCAAGGGACCAGCACAGGAGATTCAGTTCTTGGGAATAAAATGGCAAGATGGACGCCACAGGGTTAATTCTACTCAAAATTATGCCTCCTCAGAGTGCTATGAGTGATAGTTTCTTGGTGCTTGAGGCTATAGCCAGAAAACTTGAGGTGTAGCAGGTAAGTCTCCCTTTGTTTGTAAGTGGGAATGGTGTCGGGCTGTCATTGTCACTTGATGTATTTTCTTTCTTGGTAACAGGCAGATGCTGGAATAAGCCCGCATGTTTTCCCCTCAGCTCGTCCAGGCTCAGCCACTAAAGATGCTGGAGCAGGGATGAGGCGGTCAGGCTCCTGTGAACGGTGACTGCTTCCAGTCCTTGTGTGGTACCATGTCTGCTGCCTCCCGCCATGGTTCCCAAGGGACACACGGCTCATTCTGTAGTGCTGTTACTTCCTTTAAGGATCTGTTCCTAAGATAATTCTTCAGTTCCCTTTCTCTTATTTTTCAGTTGTTATTCCTTATTCTCATTGTTCTTTTACAGGGCTGTGTCAAACTATACAAAACCCATTACTGTTGTATGGTTTTACAAAATATTTTTTCAGCTACATTTGAATTTTATTCTTTCCTTCTACCATTTGTTTGTGGTCTAATTTTTTTTAATGGCAGGGTAATATTTCTTGATGTATTAACAGTCCTCCTCTAACCAGTCAGAGTAGCGCATATTCATTTTGTTGTAACGCTTTTGCTCTGCTTCCTTAATTTTTTTGTTTTTGATTGTATTTTAATCCCTTTCCCTTTGTCCCGCTTTTGATCTTATTTAAATTTTGAGCTGTCCGTTGTAAACAGTTGTCTATTATGTTGTTAGTCTTTTGTTTTTGAGGAGCTGTAATGGATTATTTATGCCTCCTATGTATCTCTGGGACTCTCTGCTTCTACTTTTTCCACAGAAGTAGATTTGAATTCTGTTTTCACTTATTTCTGAATTATTTTCCCCACATGTACTTGAAATCCAAGAGGCTCAAAGTCTTCTGTTGTATGGGTTCAATGACAGTACAGTATCTCTTGGTCAGCAACCTTTGTTACTTTTCAATTCCATACCTTTCTCTATTAGTAAGAGGTTATTTAGAATTTATTTTCCTTTTTATGGATTTACCATACTTATATTCTGCAACTCCCCCTTCAGCCATAGATTCTTTCAGTATTAGCCTTTTTATTAAAGAAACTGAAAGCTTAGAATTCAGCTAGCGATTGTGAACATGTAAACTCTGATTTGAATTTTTGGTTCTTCTGTAGGTTTGTGAAATCTTGGATCAAATTGCTAAACTTGTCAGAGGGTGCTATGCAAGTTGAGCACAAACTAAAGCACTTTGAATTCAGACGATCTTTCTTAGTCTCAATTCCTCACCTGTAAAATAGGGTGAGTATTTCTAAACTTTGTAGTCAGACTTTATGGCTTTTAAGCAAGAATTCTTCTAGGAATTTATACTAAATTTATACATCTGTTGTGTCCTCTAAAACCAATTCAGGGATTTTTGATTTGCTGATTTTCCCTTTTTTTTTAATGATTGTGCATGTAAATCTGCTAACAGGACTTCTAAATGATTTTTTTATTTGCCTTGTAAAATGTAGGGCTTAATCCGTTATCAAGCGTTCAGTACATATTTGTAAACTACAGGCTAGAACTAAAATACTGTATTTGTATCACTACTTTTTTTTTAACTGTTGTAAATTCACAGGGAATTGTGAAGAGAGGTGAAGTTGTGTTCGAGGCTGCCAGAAGCCGCAGAATCCCAATCCTGATGGGAACACCTGGAGGTGACCAGAAGAGGACAGTGAGGATTGTTGCCGATTCCATCCCTGACTTGCCTGACCTGGGGCTTATTGACAAGGAGCTGGCAACCAGTGGAGCTGGAAATCCCAAGGTAGAACAGATGATTAGAGACTCTACTAAAGCCTTAAGCAACTTGTCACTGCAATGACAACTTACTGCATTTTAGGAAGCAGCTTCCTGGTTTAGGAGCAGGAAGTCTCCATATCATTATCAGGGTTAATATAACATATTTAAAAAGGACTCAACGTGCCAGTAAAATAACAGAGTAGAGATAATATGCAGTCACAGAATAATTGTGTCTAATTTCTGAAGCTATCTTGAGCAAAGGCAACAAGTCCTTCTAAGGTATTTGAGACATACACTCAGGGGTACTGTCTTTCAGTTTATAATACTACTGTAGAAAACTCTGATTGCTTCTCTTATTGTTATGGGTTGTCTGTTATGTTGAAAGAACTACGTAGCTGGTATCCAAAGACTGTCCCAGACCTATTTCAGATGATGCAGTTCAGACTGTGGTGGGAGAAAGGACTAAACTACTGGCATTTTTTTTAGATACTGCATTTTATTGATTGCTTTTTTTATTGCAATATTTTTATAAAATGGGTTCTGTGCGGGCTTCAACTGTCAGTTCAATACTAAAGTTCAGTGCAATACTATAAAAAACAGTTCAGTTGGTAGCTTTTTAAGCCATAGCCTATTAGAATGAAAGTTCATTAATTTATACTTTATTCCTGTTGTTGATAGTGACTTAAATCCTGCTTATAAACACCTTGAGAAATAAAATATGAACTGCCTTTGGCTCCATATGCAAATGAGCCATAAGGGCTCAGCATTAGCAGTCTAGTTTTTGCCTCCTGCATATAAAAGGCAATAGTTACTTGTAAATCACAGAGTAAAGAAACTACAATAAAATGAAAACTGGTTTTAGAGTTCTGCAAATTCCCGCAGAAAACCTGTAGAACTATAGGGTATCTTTTATTATTGCCAGCTTGTCATGTATAAAACAGGGAAGAGTAAATCTTGATTTTTTTTTTTTTTTTTTCCCCCCCAACTAGTGCTGTGTTTTTCACTTGCCTGAAGAGTAACGGTACTCATAGTTGCAGTCATAGTTTGTAACCAAATTGTTCATATTTACAGATAAAAATACAGTGAAATTTCTACATTAAGTTAATGTGCTAACTTTATATGGGAGCTTCTAGGAGGACTTCGGAACAAAATAGTGTATTCAAAAGCAAATTCAGTACACTAACTGTAAAGTTTGGGTTTATTTAAGCTGGTATATTTTGCATTAGGTACTGTTTGTAGCATTGGGTTGTAAACATACTAAACTGTATATTTTTCAAGAGCTTTTTTAAATTCCAAGTATTCACTGGTTTGTAGTGTAAGTTTCACGTCATATTTAGGTTTGAGCCTTTCTATGAAGGAGCACCAGTATTTTCCTTGCAGTAGAATTGGTGTGTAAGCTGTTTAAGGAATGTTTAATTCTAATTAGAATACTTACCTCACTTAGTGTTAATTTTTAGATTGGGCTTTGTTGATTGTAAGAACTTGCATAATTGCTATAAATATCTGCTTTAAAACAGATTTGACATATTGCACGAATCTTGAGTTGTAACACTGTTATTGAAAAGCACTTTTAAATTTCTTACTAGAAGGACCATCAGAGTACAACTAATGTTGAGATTTATTTTTTCTATACTGTCTGATGTTACTGAAAGATGTTATTCTTTCATATATTTTTTATAAAATTATAAATTACATTTCTATAAACTAAAACCCTGTCATAGTACCATATGGTCTTTTCCAAAACATTTTCTGTTTGTGTTAACATGTTTATATTATTTTCCCTTGGTGGAGATTAAAATGATGTTGAACAATGCTGACTGACTTTCACTTTCTTTTCACTTCCCGTGTATCTTGGCTGTCAAAAACTTCAAATGGAACAGTTTATTGGAAAGACAAGGAGATGTGTTTTTCATAGTTAATGTAACTGATACTGCAGTGAGTCTTAAGGGTGAGTAGTACAAGGTTTGTCAACGGCGAATGACTTCTCTAAGAGTTAATGTGTTGACCTCTTAAGGTGAGCTTGGAAGTTCTGTATCCAAATACTTTTTAAGATGTCATCGTAGGGGGTTAAAGTCACTTTATAATTCCAAGTTATGTGCCATTACCTATGTTGTTGAAAGTCCTGTTTTAATTATTTCATTGTTACAGGTGTTAAACTGTAAACTAAGTGTCTGTTAAGCTGCGGTAGTTTGTTAGAGGTCTTTTATAGATCAGCATCTCAGAGAACCAAACATTTGCAGCAGAGCCTGCTAGTTTTCAGACTCACCGGTAAAATTTGTGATTGTTAAGCAACAGCCACACTGACTGCATTTTCAGTGTTCATTGTAAAGTTAGAATTGGTGAACAGGTAACTCCTTCGTACTTTTCAAAAATTTTGATTTAGTGTCATATTTGACTTGGTTGTTAAAACCAAAATATTAATTTCTACACATTAACAAACTGGTCCAAGATAAATGTGTACTATGTTTCAAAAAGAAGTGGTGAAACCATTTCTAAGTTGAATTTAGACCACAGATACTGTACGATTCACAGCTCAGCTTTATTGAGATTGCCTGGCTGTAAAAGGAAGGAAATTGATGTAACATGTCCTTGGATCCATTTATGTTTAAGGGGAAAAAACCCCAGTTATTCTTTCTGAAGATGGAATAAATCAGTGATCATTAGGCAAAGTTCACTGAAAATTTCATCATGGAAACCTTGCCTTGACCTACCACCATCAAAATTTTTAGCTTTGACAAGAACTTTTGTGGAACACGAAGACCTATGAAAGTCTCCTAGGAGAATGCCATATAGCCACAAACTTTATGGGGGAAAAGGGTTTTGTTGGGTTTTTTTTAATTGCAGTGGTAACTATAAAATCCTCCCATAATAGGAAGGAGTGTTTCAGAACTGATGCCCTAACTTACAACCAAAAAATTATCTCGAGGAAAGATCTAGTAGGTCTTGTCTTTCATAATAAGGCATTAGTTTGACTCAAATTACTTAGAAAACAGAGAGGATTGTTCAATAGCTTATAGTTAATGTATGAACATGCATTTCTTGCTAGTCATCCATGAGTGAAATTTATTTAAAAAATAAACTGAAAAGTTGGTGTTTTCGTCTATTTGATTTGACAGTTGGCGCATCGAGCTCCAGCCCCCCTTGCCTCTCTGACAGCTGACACGCAGTGTAGAGCTTGGCACTGGAAACACTGGGTGTTGTGCTTACACTGGCTAAATCCTAGCTTTAGATGGTAATAGCAATCTCTTTCATGCTGAAGGTATGATTTTTTTTTGTTTGTTTGTTTGACTTTGGTGTTTTCATTGTGAAGTCCCAGACTTGTATCATGAATACAAGGAAGAATTTGAGTCACACTTTTAACCGTTGAGCATGCCTTCATTCATCCCCTGATGACATCTGTACTTTGTTGAAATCCCCTTTGCAGTTCCCCTTTGTTATCTCCAAGGTTTCTTTGGTCTCCAAGGCCCGCTCAGGACTCCTCCGCTCCCATTGCCAAGCTCTCGTGAGGGCTCTTTGAGCTCCTTTTTTCCATTTGGAACCCTTCCTGCATCCGCATCTGTTACCCCAGTCGGTCTTTCTGTCCTCCCATCCATTCGGTGCACCTCCATTCAGTTCCCCGGCCCCGTGAGGACATCTCTACTTTGTTTGATTCCCTTTTGAATTCGTTGCATCCCCGAGACTTCTTTGGTCTCTCTAATCCCCGTGACAATGCCTCTCGTTTTGCCAGAACCTTTTCTGAAACCATCTTTGTGCTCCAGAGCCATCTATTTGTTTTCCATCTTATCACATGTCTTATTTGGTATCTGGTATCCCAAAGACGTGTGTCGTCAGCTTAGATCTCTTCCGGAGTTTTTCAGAGAAGAGGATCACCTTCATATGTTATCGATAAATCTCCTGTGGGGGTGTTTGTCATGTTTTGCAATTTATTTTTGTTCTAGCAACTTAGGTGTTAGTTAGGCTGGTTCATACAGTTTCTGATACATGTCATGCAATTCCGTGGTTCTTTATCTATTCTGTCCTTTGGGACTCTTACGGGAGTTAGTCAGAATGTCAAGGTCACTCTGAATTGTTGGCAATGTACAGTAAATAATTTATATTGCAGCCTGTGGTATTTCTGAGAAGGAAATCTTATAGGATCTAATTCTGCTTTGTTCTTTACTCCTATCTAGAACATGGTTTTGTTAGAAGTTAGGTCGTGTGCGTGGTCTTGCTAGAAAAGAAGCGAACCCAGTAGCATTTTTGTTTTTCACAGGAAACTAAAGCACATCATTTAGGATAATGATATCGCTATTGCATGTAGCCAACTACTTCCCGACATCACCCCCCCAAGAGAGATGACAACGACAGCACCGCCACAACACAGACGATGACATGGGCCCACGCCCCCCCCGACAGGCGACGACTTCAGCCCCACCCCCCCCCAAGAGAGGCGACAACCTCACCCCCCCGCCCCCAAAACCAGGCGATTGCACCGCCCCCCCCCCCCACCTAGGGGCGACATCGCCCCCCCCAACACAAGCGACGACTTTGCCCCACCCAAAGACAGGCAACGACCTCGCGCCCCCCCCCCCACAAGAGAGGCGACACCGCGCACCCCCCCCACTCATCAAGACAGAGGACATCACCCCCCCGACCCCACGAAATGCGACGACCTCGCCCATCCCCCCCCCCCCGAAGACAGGCGACCTTGCCCCCCCCCACCTCCGAAGAGAGGCAACGTTGTCCCCCCCCCGCCCGTCCCCCCCCCCCCCCAAGACAGGCGACGACCTCACCCCACCCCCCCTCCCCGCAAAAGACAAACGACATCGGCACCCCCCTCCGCAAGACAGGCGACGACTTCGACCCCCACCCCCACCCCCAAGACAGGCGACGATTTCAACCCCCCACCCCCACCCCCGGATAGACGACGACCTCGCCCCCCCCCCCCCCCCCCCCCACCCAAGACAAGCGACGACCTCGGCACCCCCCCTCCCCGCAAAAGACAAACGACATCGGCACCCCCCTCCGCAAGACAGGCGACGACTTCGACCCCCACCCCCACCCCCAAGACAGGCGACGATTTCAACCCCCCACCCCCACCCCCGGATAGACGACGACCTCGCCCCCCCCCCCCCCCCACCCAAGACAAGCGACGACCTCGGCACCCCCCCCCCCCAAGACAGGCGACATCGGCACCCACCCCCCCCAAGACAGGCGACGACATCGCCCCCCCCACCCCCCCAATACAGGCGACGACTTCAGCCCCCGCCCCCCCCCCCAGGATAGACGACGACCTTGCCCCCCCCCGCCAACACAGGCGACGACTTCCCCCCCCCACCCCAAGACAGGCGACAATTTCAGCCCCCCTCCCCCAGGATAGGTGACGATTTCAGCACCCCCCCACGAAGGATAGACAACGACCTCGCCCCCGCCACCCAAGACAGACGACGACCTCGACCCCCCCCCCCCCCACGACAGACAACGACCTCGACCCCCCCCCCCCAACACAGACGATGACCTCGACCCCCCCCCAAGACATGCAACGACATCGCCCCCCCCACCCCAGACAGACGATGACATCGCCCCCCCCCCCCCCCCAAGACAGGCGACGATTTCAGGCCCCCCCCTGCAGGATAGGCGACGATTTCAGCCCCCCCCCCCAGGATAGACGATGACCTCGCCCCCGCCCCCCAACACAGGCGACGACTTCACCCCCCCCACCCCAAGACAGGAGACAATTTCAGCCCCCCCCCCGAGGACAGGCGACGGTTTCAGCCCCTCCCCCCAACCCCAAGCATAGACGATGACCTTGCCCCTGCCCCCCAAGACACACGACGACATCGGCGCCCCCCCAAGACAGACGCCGACATCGCCCCCCCCAAGACAGGCGACGACCTCGGACCCCCCCCCCCCCCAAGACAGGCGACGACATCGCCCCCCACCCTCCAAGACAGGCGACATCGGCACCCACCCCCCCCCAAAGACAGGCGACGATTTCAACCCCCCACCCCCCCCCCCAGGATAGAGGACGACCTCGCCCCCCCCACCCAAGACAAGCGACAAGCTCGGCACCACCCCCCCTCCAAGACAGGCGACGTCGCCCCCCCCCCCCTCCAAGACAGGCGAGGACTTCGCCCCCCCACCCCCCCCAAGACAGGTGACGACTTCAGCCCCCGCCCCCCCCCCAGGATAGACGACGACCTCGCCCCCCCCCCCCAACACAGGCGACGACTTCACCCCCCCCACCCCCAGGAAAGGCGACGATTTCAGCCCCCCCCCCCAAGGATAGAAAATGACCTCGCCCCCGCCACCCAAGACAGGCGACGACCTCGACGTCCCCCCCCAAGACAGAAGACGACCTCGCCCCTCCCCCCCCAAGACATGCAACGACATCGCCCCCCCCCCCAACCCCAGACAGACGACGACATCGGCGCCCCCGCCCCAAGACAGGCGACGACTTCGCCCCCCCCCCACCCCAAGACAGGCGATGACTTCGATCCGCCCCCCCACGACAGACGACGACCTCGACGCCCCCCCCCAGGACAGGCGACGACGTCGCGCTCCCCCCGCCCACCCCCGAAAGGCGATGACCTCGCCCCCCCCCCAAGACAGGCGACGAAATTGCCCCTCCCCAAAGACAGAATACGACATCGCCCCCCAAGACAGGCGACATCGCCCTCCCCCCCCGCCGAAGACAGGCGACTTTGCCCCCCCCCCAAGACAGGCGACGACATCGCCCCCCCCTTCCAAGACAGGCAACGACATCGACCTCCCCCCCACCCCAGACAGACCACGACATCGGCGCCCCCCCGCAAGACAGGCGACGACCTCGCGCCCCCCCCAACACAGGCGACGACTTCACCCCCCCCACCCCAAGACAGGCGACAATTTCAGCCCCCCCCCCCCAGGATAGGCGACGATTTCAGCGCCCCCCCCCCCCAAGGATAGACAATGACCTCGCCCATGCAACCCAAGACAGGCGACGATCTCGCACCCCACCCCTCCCCCCAAGACAGACGATGACCTCGCCCCCCCCCAAGACAGACGACGACCTCTTCCCCCCCCAGACAGAAGACGACCTCGCCTCTCCCCCCCCAAGACATGCAACGACATCGCCCCCCCCCCACCCCAGACAGACGACGACATCGCCCCCCCTCCCCAAGACAAGCGACGATCTCGCACCCCACCCCTCCCCCCAAGACAGGCGACGACCTCGCCCCCCCCCAAAGACAAGCGACGAACTTGCCCCCCCCACAAGACAGACGACGACATCGCCCCCACCCCCAACACAGGCGACGACATCGCCCCGCCCCCCCCAAGACAGGCGACGACTTCGCCCCCCCCCACCCCAAGACAGGCGACGATTTCAGGCCCCCCCCGCAGGATAGGCGAAAATTTCAGCCCCCCCCACCCCCCCCAGGATAGACGATGACCTCGCCCCCGCCCCCCAAGACAGGCGACGACATCCCCCCCACCCCAAGACAGGCGACGACCTCGACCCCCCCTCCCCAAGACAGGCAATGACATCGATCCGCCCCCCCACGACAGACGACGACCTCGACCCCCCCCCCAAGAGAGACGATGACCTCGACCCCCCCCATGACAGACGACGACCTCGACCCCCCCCCAAGACAGACGATGAACTCGCCCCCCCCCCAAGACAGACGACGACCTCGTCCCCCCCCAAGAAAGGCGACGACCTCGCCCCCACCCCCCCCAAAACAGGCGACCTTGCCCCCCCCCCCCCCCCCAAGACAGGCGACATCGCCCCCGAACCCCCCCCAAGACAGGTGACGTCGCCCCCCCCCCTCCAAGACAGGCGAGGACTTCGCCCCCCCACCCCCCCCAAGACAGGCGACGACTTCAGCCCCCGCCCCCCCCAGGATAGACGACGACCTCGCCCCCCCCCCAACACAGGCGACGACTTCACCCCCCCCACCCCAAGACAGGCGACAATTTCAGCCCCCCCCCCCAGGATAGGCGACGATTTCAGCCCCCCCCCCCCCAGGATAGACAATGACCTCGCCCCCGCCACCCAAGACAGGCGACGACGTCGACCCCCCCCCCACGACAGACGACGACCTCGACCCCCCCCAAGACAGACGATGACCTTGCCCCCCCCAAGACAGACGACGACCTCGTCCCCCCCCAAGACATGCAACGACATCGCCCCCCCCCACCCCAGACAGACGACGACATCGCTCCCCCCCAAAGACAAGCGACGAACTTGCCCCTCCCCCCAAGACAGGCGACGACTTCGCCCCCCCCACCCCAAGACAGGCGACGATTTCAGGCCCCCCCCGCAGGATAGGCGACGATTTCAGCCCACCCCCCCACCCCAGGATAGACGATGACCTCGCCCCCGCCCCCCTAAGACAGGCAACGACATCCCCCCCACCCCAAGACAGGCGATGACTTCGATCCGCCCCCCCACGACAGACGACGAACTCGACGCCCCCCCCCAAGACAGGCGATGACGTCGCGCTCCCCCCGCCCACCCCAAGACAGGCGATGACCTCGCCCCCCCCCCAAGACAGGCGACGACCTTGCCCCTCCCCAAAGACAGAATACGACATCGCCCTCCCCCCCCGCCGAAGACAGGCGACCTTGCCCCCCCTCCCCAAGACAGGCGACGACATCGCCCCCCACCCTCCAAGACAGGCGACATCGGCACCCACCCCCCCCCAAGACAGGCGAGGAATTCGGCCCCCAACCCCCCAAGACAGGCGACGATTTCAACCCCCCACCCCCCACCCCAGGATAGACAACGACCTCGCCCCCCCCCACCCAAGACAAGCGACGACCTCGACCCCCCCTCCCCAAGACAGGCAATGACTTCGATACGCCCCCCCACGACAGACGACGACCTCGACCCCGCCCCCCCAAAGACAGACGACGACCTCGACCCCCCCCCAAGAGAGACGATGACCTCGACCCCCCCCCATGACAGACGACGACCTCGACCCCCCCCCAAGACAGACGATGACCTCGCCCCCCCCCAAGACAGACGACGACCTCGTCCCCCCCCAAGAAAGGCGACGACCTTGCCCCCACCCCCCCAAAACAGGCGACCTTGCCCCCCCCCCCCCCCCCAGACAGGCGACGACATCGCCCCCGACCCCCCCCCCAAGACAGGTGACGTCGCCCCCCCACCCCCCCCAAGACAGGCGACGACATCGCCCCCCTCCCCAACCGCAGACAGACGACGACATCGGCGCCCCCCGCCAAGACAGGCGACGACCTCGCGCCCCCGCCCCAAGACAGGCGACGACATCGCCCCCCCACCCCAAGACAGACGACGACATCGCCCCCCTCCCCAAGACAGGCGAGGAGCTCGCCCCCCCCCCCCCTCCAAGACAGACGATGACCTCGCCCCCCCACAAGACAGGCGACGACTTCACCCCCCCCACCCCAAGACAGGCGACAATTTCAGCCCCCCCCCCCCAGTATAGGCGACGATTTCAGCCCCCCCCCCCCAAGGATAGACAATGACCTCGCCCCCGCCACCCAAGACAGGCGACGATCTCGCACCCCACCCTCCAAGACAGGCGACATCGGCACCCACCCCCCCCAAGACAGGCGAGGAATTCGGCCCCCACCCCCCCCAAGACAGGTGACGATTTCAACCCCCCACCCCCCCCCCCCCAGGATAGATGACGACCTCGCCCCCCCCCCACCCAAGACAAGCGACAACCTCGGCACCACCCCCCCTCCAAGACAGGTGACGTCGCCCCCCCCCCCTCCAAGACAGGCGAGGACATCGCCCCCCCACCCCCCCCAAGACAGGCGACGACTTCAGCCCCCGCCCCCCCCAGGATAGACGACGACCTCGCCCCCCCCCCAACACAGGCGACGACTTCACCCCCCCCACCCCAAGACAGGCGACAATTTCAGCCCCCCCCCCCAGGATAGGCGACGATTTCAGCCCCCCCCCACAAGGATAGACAATGACCTCGCCCCCGCCACCCAAGACAGGCGACGACCTCGCCCCCCCCCAAAGACAAGCGACGAACTTGCCCCCCCCACAAGACAGACGACGACATCGCCCCCACCCCCAACACAGGCGACGACATCGCCCTGCCCCCCCCAAGACAGGCGACGACTTCGCCCCCCCCCACCCCAAGACAGGCGACGATTTCAGGCCCCCCCCGCAGGATAGGCGAAAATTTCAGCCCCCCCCACCCCCCCCAGGATAGACGATGACCTCGCCCCCGCCCCCCAAGACAGGCGACGACATCCCCCCCACCCCAAGACAGGCGACGACCTCGACCCCCCCTCCCCAAGACAGGCAATGACATCGATCCGCCCCCCCACGACAGACGACGACCTCGACCCCCCCCCCAAGAGAGACGATGACCTCGACCCCCCCCATGACAGACGACGACCTCGACCCCCCCCCAAGACAGACGATGAACTCGCCCCCCCCCCAAGACAGGCGACGACCTCGCCCCTCCCCAAATACAAGCGACGAACTTGCCCCCCCCACAAGACAGACGACGACATCGCCCCCCCCCCCCCAATACAGGCGACGACTTCGCCCCCCCCCACCCCAAGACAGGCGATGATTTCAGGCCCCCCCCGCAGGATAGGCGACGATTTCAGCCCCCCCACCCCGCCCCCCCAGGATAGACGATGACCTCGCCCCCGCCCCCCAAGACAGGCGACGACATCCCCCCCACCCCAGGACAGGCGACGACGTCGCGCTCCCCCCGCCCACCCCCGAAAGGCGATGACCTCGCCCCCCCCCAAGACAGGCGACGACCTTGCCCCTCCCCAAAGACAGAATACGACATCGCCCGCCCCCCAAGACAGGCGACATCGCCCTCCCCCCCCGCCGAAGACAGGCGACTTTGCCCCCCCCCCAAGACAGGCGACGACATCGCCCCCCCCTTCCAAGACAGGCAACGACATCGACCCCCCCCCCCACCCCAGACAGACCACGACATCGGCGCCCCCCCGCAAGACAGGCGACGACCTCGCGCCCCCGCCCCAAGACAGGCGACGACATCGCCCCTCACCCTCCAAGACAGGCGACATCGGCACCCACCCCCCCCAAGACAGGCGAGGAATTCGGCCCCCACCCCCCCCAAGACAGGCGACGATTTCAACCCCCCACCCCCCCCCCCCAGTATAGACGACTACCTCGCCCCCCCCACCCAAGACAAGCGACGACCTCGGCACCACACCCCCTCCAAGACAGGCGACGTCGCCCTCCCCCCTCCAAGACAGGCGACGACTTCAGCCCCCGCCCCCCCGCCAAGGATAGACGACGACCTCGCCCCCCCCCCCCCACCACAGGCGACGACTTCACCCCCCCCACCCCAAGACAGGCGAGAATTTCAGCTCCCCCCCCCAAGACAGGTGACGATCTCGCACCCCACCCCTCCCCCCAAGACAGACGATGACCTCGCCCCCCCCAAGACAGACGACGACCTCTTCCCCCCCCAGACAGAAGACGACCTCGCCTCTCCCCCCTCAAGACATGCAACGACATCGCCCCCCCCCCACCCCAGACAGACGACGACATCGCCCCCCCTCCCCAAGACAAGCGACGATCTCGCACCCCACCCCTCCCCCCAAGACAGGCGACGACCTCGCCCCCCCCCCAAAGACAAGCGACGAACTTGCCCCCCCCACAAGACAGACGACGACATCGCCCCCACCCCCAACACAGGCGACGACATCGCCCCGCCCCCCCCAAGACAGGCGACGACTTCGCCCCCCCCCACCCCAAGACAGGCGACGATTTCAGGCCCCCCCCGCAGGATAGGCGAAAATTTCAGCCCCCCCCACCCCCCCCAGGATAGACGATGACCTCGCCTCCGCCCGCCAAGACAGGCGACGACATCCCCCCCCACCCCAAGACAGGCGACGACCTCGACCCCCCCTCCCCAAGACAGGCAATGACATCGATCCGCCCCCCCACGACAGACGACGACCTCGACCCCCCCCCCAAGAGAGACGATGACCTCGACCCCCCCCCAAGACAGACGACGACCTCGACCCCCCCCCCAAGACAGACGACGACCTCGTCCCCCCCCAAGAAAGGCGACGACCTCGCCCCCACCCCCCCCAAAACAGGCGACCTTGCCCCCCCCCCCCCCACCAAGACAGGCGACATCGCCCCCGACCCCCCCCCCAAGACAGGTGACGTCGCCCCCCCCCCTCCAAGACAGGCGAGGACTTCGCCCCCCCACCCCCCCCAAGACAGGCGACGACTTCAGCCCCCGCCCCCCCCAGGATAGACGACGACCTCGCCCCCCCCCCAACACAGGCGACGACTTCACCCCCCCCACCCCAAGACAGGCGACAATTTCAGCCCCCCCCCCCAGGATAGGCGACGATTTCAGCCCCCCCCCCCCAAGGATAGACAATGACCTCGCCCCCGCCACCCAAGACAGGCGACGACCTCGACCCCCCCCCCACGACAGACGACGACCTCGACCCCCCCCAAGACAGACGATGACCTTGCCCCCCCCAAGACAGACGACGACCTCGTCCCCCCCCAAGACATGCAACGACATCGCCCCCCCCCACCCCAGACAGACGACGACATCGCTCCCCCCCAAAGACAAGCGACGAACTTGCCCCTCCCCCCAAGACAGGCGACGACTTCGCCCCCCCCACCCCAAGACAGGCGACGATTTCAGGCCCCCCCCGCAGGATAGGCGACGATTTCAGCCCCCCCCCCCACCCCAGGATAGACGATGACCTCGCCCCCGCCCCCCTAAGACAGGCAACGACATCCCCCCCACCCCAAGACAGGCGATGACTTCGATCCGCCCCCCCACGACAGACGACGAACTCGACGCCCCCCCCCAAGACAGGCGATGACGTCGCGCTCCCCCCGCCCACCCCCGAAAGGCGATGACCTCGCCCCCCCCCCAAGACAGGCGACGACCTTGCCCCTCCCCAAAGACAGAATACGACATCGCCCTCCCCCCCCGCCGAAGACAGGCGACCTTGCCCCCCCTCCCCAAGACAGGCGACGACATCGCCCCCCCCCCCCCCCAAGACAGGCGACGACATCGCCCCCCCCCCCAACCCCAGACAGACGACGACATCGGCGCCCCCCGCCAAGACAGGCGACGACATCGCCCCCCCACCCCAAGACAGGCGACGACATCGCCCCCCCCCCCCCCCAAGACAGACGATGACCTCGCCCCCCCACAAGACAGGCGACGACCTCTCCCCCCCCCACCCAAGACAAGCGACGACCTCGGCACCACCCCCCCTCCAAGACAGGCGACGTCGCCCTCCCCCCTCCAAGACAGGCGAGGACTTCGCCCTCCCACCCCCCCCAACACAGGCGACGACTTCACCCCCCCCACCCCAAGACAGGCGACGATTTCAGCCCCCCCCCCCAAGGATAGACAATGACCTCACCCCCGCCACCCAAGACAGGCGACGATCTCGCACCCCACCCCTCCCCCCAAGACAGGCGACGACCTCGCCCCCCCACAAGACAGGCGACGACCTCGCCCCCCCCCACCCAAGACAAGCGACGACCTCGGCACCACCCCCCCTCCAAGACAGGCGACGTCGCCCCCCTCCCCTCCAAGACAGGTGAGGACTTCGCCCCCCCACCCCCCCCCAACACAGGCGACGACTTCACCCCCCCCACCCCAAGACAGGCGACAATTCAGCCCCCCCCCCCCAGGATAGGCGACGATTTCAGCCCCCCCCCCCCAAGCATAGACGATGACCTCGCCCCTGCCCCCCAAGACAGACGACGACCTCGAACCCCCCCTAAGACAGACGATGACCTCCCCCCCAAGACAGACGACGACATCGGCGCCCCCCGCCCCCCCCAAGACAGACGCCGACATCGCCCCCCCCAAGACAGGCGACGACCCCGGACCCCCCGCACACCCAAAACAGGCGTCGACCTCGCCCCCCACCCCCCCCACGACAGGCGACCTTGCCCCCCCCCCCCAAGACAGGCGACGACATCGCCCCCCACCCTCCAAGACAGGCGACATCGGCACCCACCCCCCCCAAGACAGGCGAGGAATTCGGCCCCCACCCCCCCCAAGACAGGTGACGATTTCAACCCCCCACCCCCCCCCCCCCCCCAGGATAGATGACGACCTCGCCCTCCCCCAACCCAAGACAAGCGACAACCTCGGCACCACCCCCCCTCCAAGACAGGTGACGTCGCCCCCCCCCCTCCAAGACAGGCGAGGACATCGCCCCCCCACCCCCCCCAAGACAGGCGACGACTTCAGCCCCCGCCCCCCCCAGGATAGACGACGACCTCGCCCCCCCCCCCCAACACAGGCGACGACTTCACCCCCCCCACCCCAAGACAGGCGACAATTTCAGCCCCCCCCCCCAGGATAGGCGACGATTTCAGCCCCCCCCCACAAGGATAGACAATGACCTCGGCCCCGCCACCCAAGAAAGGCGACGACCTCGCCCCCACCCCCCCAAAACAGGCGACCTTGCCCCCCCACCCCAAGACAGGCGACGACATCGCCCCCGACCATCCCCCCAAGACAGGCGACGACATCGCCCCCCCCCCAAGAAAGGCGACGACCTCGCCCCCCACCCCCCCCAAGACAGGCGACGACATCGCCCCCCACCCTCCAAGACAGGCGACATCGGCACCCACCCCCCCCCAAGACAGGCGAGGAATTCGGCCCCCACCCCCCCCAAGACAGGCGACGACGTCGCGCTCCCCCCGCCCACCCCCGAAAGGCGATGACCTCGCCCCCCCCCCCAAGACAGGCGACGACCTTGCCCCTCCCCAAAGACAGAATACGACATCGCCCGCCCCCCAAGACAGGCGACATCGCCCTCCCCCCCCGCCGAAGACAGGCGACCTTGCCCCCCCTCCCCAAGACAGGCGACGACATCGCCCCCCCCCCCCAAGACAGGCAACGACATCGCCCCCCCCCCCAACCCCAGACAGACGACGACATCGGCACCCCCCACCAAGACAGGCGACGACCTCGCGCCCCCGCCCCAAGACAGACGACGACATCGCCCCCCCACCCCAAGACAGACGACGACATCGCCCCCTCCCCAAGACAGGCGAGGAGCTCGCCCCCCCCCCCCAAGACAGACGATGACCTCGCCCCCCCACAAGACAGACGACGACCTCATCCCCCCCCAAGACATGCAACGACATTGCCCCCCCCCACCCCAGACAGACGACGACATCGCTCCCCCCCGAAGACAAGCGACGAACTTGCCCCCCCCCCAAGACAGGCGACGACTTCGCCCCCCCCACCCCAAGACAGGCGACGATTTCAGGCCCCCCCCGCAGGATAGGCGACGATTTCAGCCCCCCCCCCACCCCAGGATAGACGATGACCTCGCCCCCGCCCCCCTAAGACAGGCAACGACATCCCCCCCACCCCAAGACAGGCGATGACTTCGATCCGCCCCCCCACGACAGACGACGAACTCGACGCCCCCCCCCAAGACAGGCGATGACGTCGCGCTCCCCCCGCCAACCCCCGAAAGGCGATGACCTCGCCCCCCCCCCAACACAGGCGACGACTTCACCCCCCCCACCCCAAGACAGGCGACAATTTCAGCCCCCCCCCCCAGGATAGGCGACGATTTCAGCCCCCCCCCCCCAAGGATAGACAATGACCTCGGCCCCGCCACCCAAGACAGGCGACGACCTCGCCCCCCCCCAAAGACAAGCGACGAACTTGCCCCCCCCACAAGACAGACGACGACATCGCCCCCACCCCCAACACAGGCGACGACATCGCCCCGCCCCCCCCAAGACAGGCGACGACTTCGCCCCCCCCCCACCCCAAGACAGGCGACGATTTCAGGCCCCCCCCGCAGGATAGGCGAAAATTTCAGCCCCCCCCACCCCCCCAGGATAGACGATGACCTCGCCCCCGCCCCCCAAGACAGGCGACGACATCCCCCCCACCCCAAGACAGGCGACGACCTCGACCCCCGCTCCCCAAGACAGGCAATGACATCGATCCGCCCCCCCACGACAGACGACGACCTCGACCCCCCCTCCCCAAGACAGGCGATGACTTCGACCCCCCCCCATGACAGACGACGACCTCGACCCCCCCCCAAGACTGACGATGACCTCGCCCCCCCCCAAGACAGACGACGACCTCGTCCCCCCCCAAGAAAGGCGACGACCTCGCCCCCACCCCCCCAAAACAGGCGACCTTGCCCCCCCCCCCCAAGACAGGCGACGACATCGCCCCCGACCCCCCCCCCCAAGACAGGCGACGACATCGCCCCCCCCCCAAGAAAGGCGACGACCTCGCCCCCCACCCCCCCCAAGACAGGCGACGACATCGCCCCCCACCCTCCAAGACAGGCGACATCGGCACCCACCCCCCCCCAAGACAGGCGAGGAATTCGGCCCCCACCCCCCCCAAGACAGGCGACGACGTCGCGCTCCCCCCGCCCACCCCCGAAAGGCGATGACCTCGCCCCCCCCCCAAGACAGGCGACGACATTGCCCCTCCCCAAAGACAGAATACGACATCGCCCGCCCCCCAAGACAGGCGACATCGCCCTCCCCCCCCCGCCGAAGACAGGCGACCTTGCCCCCCCTCCCCAAGACAGGCGACGACATCGCCCCCCCCCCCCCAAGACAGGCAACGACATCGCCCCCCCCCCCCAACCCCAGACAGACGACGACATCGGCGCCCCCCGCCAAGACAGGCGACGACCTCGCGCCCCCGCCCCAAGACAGACGACGACATCGCCCCCCCACCCCAAGACAGACGACGACATCGCCCCCCTCCCCAAGACAGGCGAGGAGCTCGCCCCCCCCCCCCCAAGACAGACGATGACCTCGCCCCCCCACAAGACAGACGACGACCTCGTCCCCCCCCAAGACATGCAACGACATTGCCCCCCCCCACCCCAGACAGACGACGACATCGCTCCCCCCCGAAGACAAGCGACGAACTTGCCCCCCCCCCAAGACAGGCGACGACTTCGCCCCCCCCACCCCAAGACAGGCGACGATTTCAGGCCCCCCCCGCAGGATAGGCGACGATTTCAGCCCCCCCCCCCCACCCCAGGATAGACGATGACCTCGCCCCCGCCCCCCTAAGACAGGCAACGACATCCCCCCCACCCCAAGACAGGCGATGACTTCGATCCGCCCCCCCACGACAGACGACGAACTCGACGCCCCCCCCCAAGACAGGCGATGACGTCGCGCTCCCCCCGCCCACCCCCGAAAGGCGATGACCTCGCCCCCCCCCCAAGACAGGCGACGACCTTGCCCCTCCCCAAAGACAGAATACGACATCGCCCTCCCCCCCCGCCGAAGACAGGCGACCTTGCCCCCCCTCCCCAAGACAGGCGACGACATCGCCCCCCCCCCCCCCCAAGACAGGCGACGACATCGCCCCCCCCCCCAACCCCAGACAGACGACGACATCGGCGCCCCCCGCCAAGACAGGCGACGACATCGCCCCCCCACCCCAAGACAGACGACGACATCGCCCCCCTCCCCAAGACAGGCGAGGAGCTCGCCCCCCCCCCCCCCAAGACAGACGATGACCTCGCCCCCCCACAAGACAGGCGACGACCTCTCCCCCCCCCACCCAAGACAAGCGACGACCTCGGCACCACCCCCCCTCCAAGACAGGCGACGTCGCCCTCCCCCCTCCAAGACAGGCGAGGACTTCGCCCTCCCACCCCCCCCAACACAGGCGACGACTTCACCCCCCCCACCCCAAGACAGGCGACGATTTCAGCCCCCCCCCCCAAGGATAGACAATGACCTCGCCCCCGCCACCCAAGACAGGCGACGATCTCGCACCCCACCCCTCCCCCCAAGACAGGCGACGACCTCGCCCCCCCACAAGACAGGCGACGACCTCGCCCCCCCCCACCCAAGACAAGCGACGACCTCGGCACCACCCCCCCTCCAAGACAGGCGACGTCGCCCCCCTCCCCTCCAAGACAGGTGAGGACTTCGCCCCCCCACCCCCCCCAACACAGGCGACGACTTCACCCCCCCCACCCCAAGACAGGCGACAATTTCAGCCCCCCCCCCCAGGATAGGCGACGATTTCAGCCCCCCCCCCCCAAGCATAGACGATGACCTCGCCCCTGCCCCCCAAGACAGACGACGACCTCGAACCCCCCCTAAGACAGACGATGACCTCCCCCCCTAAGACAGGCAACGACATCCCCCCCACCCCAAGACAGGCGATGACTTCGATCCGCCCCCCCACGACAGACGACGAACTCGACGCCCCCCCCCAAGACAGGCGATGACGTCGCGCTCCCCCCGCCAACCCCCGAAAGGCGATGACCTCGCCCCCCCCCCAACACAGGCGACGACTTCACCCCCCCCCACCCCAAGACAGGCGACAATTTCAGCCCCCCCCCCCAGGATAGGCGACGATTTCAGCCCCCCCCCCCCAAGGATAGACAATGACCTCGGCCCCGCCACCCAAGACAGGCGACGACCTCGCCCCCCCCCAAAGACAAGCGACGAACTTGCCCCCCCCACAAGACAGACGACGACATCGCCCCCACCCCCAACACAGGCGACGACATCGCCCCGCCCCCCCCAAGACAGGCGACGACTTCGCCCCCCCCCCACCCCAAGACAGGCGACGATTTCAGGCCCCCCCCGCAGGATAGGCGAAAATTTCAGCCCCCCCCACCCCCCCAGGATAGACGATGACCTCGCCCCCGCCCCCCAAGACAGGCGACGACATCCCCCCCACCCCAAGACAGGCGACGACCTCGACCCCCGCTCCCCAAGACAGGCAATGACATCGATCCGCCCCCCCACGACAGACGACGACCTCGACCCCCCCTCCCCAAGACAGGCGATGACTTCGACCCCCCCCCATGACAGACGACGACCTCGACCCCCCCCCAAGACTGACGATGACCTCGCCCCCCCCCAAGACAGACGACGACCTCGTCCCCCCCCAAGAAAGGCGACGACCTCGCCCCCACCCCCCCAAAACAGGCGACCTTGCCCCCCCCCCCCAAGACAGGCGACGACATCGCCCCCGACCCCCCCCCCAAGACAGGCGACGACATCGCCCCCCCCCCAAGAAAGGCGACGACCTCGCCCCCCACCCCCCCCAAGACAGGCGACGACATCGCCCCCCACCCTCCAAGACAGGCGACATCGGCACCCACCCCCCCCCAAGACAGGCGAGGAATTCGGCCCCCACCCCCCCCAAGACAGGCGACGACGTCGCGCTCCCCCCGCCCACCCCCGAAAGGCGATGACCTCGCCCCCCCCCCAAGACAGGCGACGACATTGCCCCTCCCCAAAGACAGAATACGACATCGCCCGCCCCCCAAGACAGGCGACATCGCCCTCCCCCCCCGCCGAAGACAGGCGACCTTGCCCCCCCTCCCCAAGACAGGCGACGACATCGCCCCCCCCCCCCAAGACAGGCAACGACATCGCCCCCCCCCCCAACCCCAGACAGACGACGACATCGGCGCCCCCCGCCAAGACAGGCGACGACCTCGCGCCCCCGCCCCAAGACAGACGACGACATCGCCCCCCCACCCCAAGACAGACGACGACATCGCCCCCCTCCCCAAGACAGGCGAGGAGCTCGCCCCCCCCCCCCCCAAGACAGACGATGACCTCGCCCCCCCACAAGACAGACGACGACCTCGTCCCCCCCCAAGACATGCAACGACATTGCCCCCCCCCACCCCAGACAGACGACGACATCGCTCCCCCCCGAAGACAAGCGACGAACTTGCCCCCCCCCCAAGACAGGCGACGACTTCGCCCCCCCCACCCCAAGACAGGCGACGATTTCAGGCCCCCCCCGCAGGATAGGCGACGATTTCAGCCCCCCCCCCCACCCCAGGATAGACGATGACCTCGCCCCCGCCCCCCTAAGACAGGCAACGACATCCCCCCCACCCCAAGACAGGCGATGACTTCGATCCGCCCCCCCACGACAGACGACGAACTCGACGCCCCCCCCCAAGACAGGCGATGACGTCGCGCTCCCCCCGCCCACCCCCGAAAGGCGATGACCTCGCCCCCCCCCCAAGACAGGCGACGACCTTGCCCCTCCCCAAAGACAGAATACGACATCGCCCTCCCCCCCCGCCGAAGACAGGCGACCTTGCCCCCCCTCCCCAAGACAGGCGACGACATCGCCCCCCCCCCCCCCCAAGACAGGCGACGACATCGCCCCCCCCCCCCAACCCCAGACAGACGACGACATCGGCGCCCCCCGCCAAGACAGGCGACGACATCGCCCCCCCACCCCAAGACAGACGACGACATCGCCCCCCTCCCCAAGACAGGCGAGGAGCTCGCCCCCCCCCCCCCCAAGACAGACGATGACCTCGCCCCCCCACAAGACAGGCGACGACCTCTCCCCCCCCCACCCAAGACAAGCGACGACCTCGGCACCACCCCCCCTCCAAGACAGGCGACGTCGCCCTCCCCCCTCCAAGACAGGCGAGGACTTCGCCCTCCCACCCCCCCCAACACAGGCGACGACTTCACCCCCCCCACCCCAAGACAGGCGACGATTTCAGCCCCCCCCCCCAAGGATAGACAATGACCTCGCCCCCGCCACCCAAGACAGGCGACGATCTCGCACCCCACCCCTCCCCCCAAGACAGGCGACGACCTCGCCCCCCCACAAGACAGGCGACGACCTCGCCCCCCCCCACCCAAGACAAGCGACGACCTCGGCACCACCCCCCCTCCAAGACAGGCGACGTCGCCCCCCTCCCCTCCAAGACAGGTGAGGACTTCGCCCCCCCACCCCCCCCAACACAGGCGACGACTTCACCCCCCCCACCCCAAGACAGGCGACAATTTCAGCCCCCCCCCCCAGGATAGGCGACGATTTCAGCCCCCCCCCCCCAAGCATAGACGATGACCTCGCCCCTGCCCCCCAAGACAGACGACGACCTCGAACCCCCCCTAAGACAGACGATGACCTCCCCCCCAAGACAGACGACGACATCGGCGCCCCCCGCCCCCCCCAAGACAGACGCCGACATCGCCCCCCCCAAGACAGGCGACGACCTCGGACCCCCCCCCCACCCAAAACAGGCGTCGACCTCGCCCCCCACCCCCCCCACGACAGGCGACCTTGCCCCCCCCCCCCCAAGACAGGCGACGACATCGCCCCCCCCTCCAAGACAGGCGACATCGGCCCCCACCCCCCCCAAGACAGGTGACGATTTCAACCCCCCACCCCCCCCCCCCCAGGATAGATGACGACCTCGCCCCCCCCCCACCCAAGACAAGCGACAACCTCGGCACCACCCCCCCTCCAAGACAGGTGACGTCGCCCCCCCCCCTCCAAGACAGGCGAGGACATCGCCCCCCCACCCCCCCCAAGACAGGCGACGACTTCAGCCCCCGCCCCCCCCAGGATAGACGACGACCTCGCCCCCCCCCCAACACAGGCGACGACTTCACCCCCCCCACCCCAAGACAGGCGACAATTTCAGCCCCCCCCCCCAGGATAGGCGACGATTTCAGCCCCCCCCCCACAAGGATAGACAATGACCTCGCCCCCGCCACCCAAGACAGGCGACGACCTCGCGCCCCCGCCCCAAGACAGGCGACGACCTCGCGCCCCCACCCCAAGACAGACGACGACATCGCCCCCCTCCCCAAGACAGGCGAGGAGCTCGCCCCCCCCCCCCCCAAGACAGACGATGACCTCGCCCCCCCACAAGACAGGCGACGACCTCTCCCCCCCCCACCCAAGACAAGCGACGACCTCGGCACCACCCCGCCTCCAAGACAGGCGACGTCGCCCTCCCCCCTCCAAGACAGGCGAGGACTTCGCCCCCCCACCCCCCCCAACACAGGCGACGACTTCACCCCCCCCACCCCAAGACAGGCGACAATTTCAGCCCCCCCCCCCAGGATAGGCGATGATTTCAGCCACCCCCCCCAAGGATAGACAATGACCTCGCCCCCGCCACCCAAGACAGGCGAGGATCTCGCACCCCACCCCTCCCCCCAAGACAGGCGACGACCTCGCCCCTCCCCAAATACAAGCGACGAACTTGCCCCCCCCACAAGACAGACGACGACATCGCCCCCCCCCCCCAACATAGGCGACGACATCGCCTCGCCCCCCCCAAGACAGGCGACGACTTCGCCCCCCCCCACCCCAAGACAGGCGATGATTTCAGGCCCCCCCCGCAGGATAGGCGACGATTTCAGCCCCCCCACCCCGCCCCCCCAGGATAGACGATGACCTCGCCCCCGCCCCCCAAGACAGGCGACGACATCCCCCCCACCCCAAGACAGGCGATGACTTCGATCCGCCCCCCCATGACAGACGACGACCTCGACGCCCCCCCCCCAGGACAGGCGACGACGTCGCGCTCCCCCCGCCCACCCCCGAAAGGCGATGACCTCGCCCCCCCCCCAAGACAGGCGACGACCTTGCCCCTCCCCAAAGACAGAATACGACATCGCCCGCCCCCCAAGACAGGCGACATCGCCCTCCCCCCCCGCCGAAGACAGGCGACCTCGCCCCCCCTCCCCAAGACAGGCGACGACATCGCCCCCCCCCCCAACCCCAGACAGACGACGACATCGGCGCCCCCCCTCAAGACAGGCGACGACCTCGCCCCCCCACCCCCCCCAAGACAGGTGATGATATCGCCCCCCCCACCCCCCAAGACAGGCGACGACTTCGCCCCCCCCAACCCAAGACAGACGACGACATCGACCCCCCTCCAAGACAGGCGAGGAGCTCGTCCCCCCCCCAAGACAGGCGACGACTTCGCCGCCCCCCACCCCAAGACAGGCGACAACTTCGCCCCCCCCACCCCAAGACAGGCGACGATTTCAACCCCCCCCCCCCAGGATAGACGACAACCTCGCCCCCCCCCCCCCCCAAGACAAGCGACGACCTCGTGTCCCCCCCCCCAAGACAGGTGACGACCTCGGCCACCCCCCCCCAAGACAGGTGACGACCTCGCCCACCTCCCCCAAGAGAGGCGATGACCTCTCCCCCCCCCCCCCCAAAAGACAAACGACATCGGCACACCCCCCCCCCCAACACAGGCGACGACCTCGCCCCCCCCCCAGACAGACGATGACTTCGGCTGAGGGAAGAAAGTTATTCTGTGAATGTCTGCACCAGACAAAGGCCACAAGACGGTCACGGAACAAGTGACTTCATGAGAGTGGTACCAAGCAGTGACTTGCTTAGGTACTACAGCACGCAGGTCTGCAGTCACTGTACAAGATGTGTTCAGATACAAGGATTCCTGCAGCTGACAAACCCAGGCAGGACTCACATGAGTACTTTTACTTGCCATTTTCCAGATTGCTTGTCTCATGCCCACTTCTTTTTTGGTTTGCAACAAGGCATTTAGTCTGCTGACATGATTCACACCGTGAACTACCCCATACCCATCCCTCTGTAGAAAGCCACCTGGTCAGAGCTGGGAGGAGTCAGCAAGGGCACTGCCTTTACTGCCCCTCTGCACAGTCCTTGTGAGATAAGTGCTGTTCCAGCAGGCTACCCTGCTCCACAGCACAGGTTTAGAAAGGGGTGTCCCTGACGTTCCCATGCCTGCCAGGCTGCCTGGGGGCTTATTTTCCTGTAAGCTCCCATTTTACTGCAGCGTCTTCTCCTGGGATAGGCTGTGGTCAGGCCGTTTAATTACAGCTTCCTAAATACACTATAAGGTACAAATAACCTTGTGAAATAGCATGGTCACAGGTCCCTGGAGAAGTTATCCTATTCCAAAGGAAGAAAAAAATATTTCTCACTTAAAAGAAAAAATGTAAAACGCTTACCTCAACGCCATCAAACTTGTCAACTGGTACGTACGCATCTTCAACTGGCTGTAAAGGAACAGATAACTGTGTAAGAAAATGTTTTTTGCTACTTTCATGTTCTTCCTAAACTGTGATAAACTACAGATTTTACACTGCTAAACTACTTAGTATAAACACTGAGTTGCTTCTGAACCAAAAAAAATTGTTAGTAAGCTGCAAGCAGTATGGCACTAATACGGTGCTAACACTGGCTTTAAAGAGTTCCTTAGCCAAGAGATTCAGAGGCTGATCCTGTGCTGTAATGAACCAGCGGTGCACAACGAGCCATCAGTGCTGGTAAGGCACTTCCCTTGGCCGTGAGGAAGAAAAGTAAGAGATTTCTGTAGCTATCTTACCACTGGTTAACATCCAGAGAAATCGAAAAAGTTCTGTCCACATCCGACAGCATGCACTAGTCTTCCTTATTTTGATTTTCTACCGTGCCCGAGGGGCTGTCAGATACCTTATGGGACAGTTTTCAGTGCTGCAGACCCCTTGTCAGAACGGTGCCGCAGCCCACTGAGAGTCTGGTCTCAGGTGACAGTCATTTCAGCAAAGGCTCATTCGCTGTGCACATGAAGTCTGTCCAAATGTCTGCACGAGGAAGACCAGGCTAAGAGGAACACTTCTCAGGAGCTTAGTTTCACACACGAGGTGCACAATAGATGCACCTGGGGGTGATTTTACAAAGCAGTTTTGTACGTTCACAGCGCAGCCCCTACTCACTTGATGTCAAGCTGACAGCGTGCGTCCCTTCCGCAACGTCTGGGGCTGAGTGGCCAGAGAGGAACAGGACCAGGGCAGAATGAACTAGAGGTTCTAAAGCACATCCAGAGGGACACCACGGCAAAGGCGCTGACAGAAGCCTTTCCACATCCCCTTCAACTGCCTTAGCTTTCAGGCTGCCCCTTCCTCTTCCTGCCCCTTACTAGACCTAAGATTAAGGCAAGGCTCCTAGGGACAACCTTGCTTTCTGATACAGCTGACTCATTCTCAAACCACGGGCAGGGGAGAAGTGTACCACAAAGATTCTTATGTGATGTACAGTCACTGCAGAAAGGAACCAAAAGCCTGACTTCTCATGCTGCAGGAAACAGTATTTTAGAAGGTGCTCAGAAACAATTCCTTCTTAAATTTTGCCTTGTAAGACATCCACTACCAATATGAGTCTTTAACATGAATATTCTTTTTGTAAAAGTTGCACAATTATCAAGGAGAGAGCTCAGTCACTCTTAAGATTTTTTATTTCCTCCTGATGTTTTAGTTTTTCAAAGAATGACTGAAAAGTATCTGATCTTTCTACATGTCTAGGAGCAACAGAAACAGCATCTCTGTCAGCACCTGCAAAGAGATTCCATTTCTTCTGTTATTGCTGGAAGTCACTTTCAAACATTAGAACTATCACCAGACAATGAAAGTTCCACCTTTACTGTGTACTCTGAGTCAGTAAGATCCAAATGTAAATATTTTGCCACCAACGTTTGCTACTGCTGAAGGGGGAAGACTCTGTGGGTAGAAGAGTTTACTTTAGAAGATAAGATACACATTGATCTATGTGCAAGTTCAGGCAGCGTACAAGTTTTTCAGAAAGACTACAAGAGCCTCCATAAAAAATGTATTCTCACTCCCTACTGAATTGTTAGTCTAATAGACTGCTACTGTTTTTCTGGAGTGCTTGCAACTCGGAAAAAAAAAAAAAAAAAGAGAGATGAGTAATGTAGCACTCCCTTCATTAATTTACAGAAATTAAGATGCATTATTAGTCTCCCCCACAGCAGACATACATAAATTAACACAATCTAAGAGCTATACAAAGGGCAAATCTAGTGTAATTATTTCTAACTAGATTGGGGGCTGCAGGCTGTTTGGGGCAAGATTAGTGCCACTGACCATCTATCTCACCCCACAATAAGTTGTTTCAGCTTTGTTAACTGCTACAAGTCAACTGAGAGAGCCACTTCACACATCTATTCAGTGCCCCAAAGACTTCAAGATCTTGAACTGAAGTATCTTTTATACCTTATTGCAATGGCAGTTACTACAGCTCTACTCAATACTTAAGAAGTTAAAAGTTGAACTTCATCAATCCTAGTAGTATGGCCTTTGAAAGAAATAAAAAGGCTTCAGCTGTTTTGATAAGAACATATGAAAAAAATCCTTACCTTGCTCTCACCAAGTTCTGAAATCTATTCATTGACTAAATTATTCAGTTTACCAAGAACAACCAGCTTGTAAAGAAAACTCATATTAAGCTTGCCCTAAAAACCCAAGAGGTTAACAAATGTGACAGCCTTGTTATACCTGTGATTCAGTTCTTCCCCATCTTTCAATACCCCAGATGGCTTCATCGCTTCAACCAGCTTCTGAGTATGGATGCAGTCTATAGCCTTAGGAGGAGCCAAGCTAATCGGAGAAGTAATTCCATAATGCCTTTGAGGCTGGTTCTGCAGCTTAGAATTACTGTGGGAGAAAATAAAATACTGAAGACTTCACAGAAGAAAAAAACCCACAACCTTACTGGAAAACATCCTTCAGTTTACAGGTTTCCAAATCAATGTCTGTTCTTTTACCCAGCATTAATATAAATGAGAAAAAAATTGTCCTGCTTATGATTTTTAGATAACTTGACCTAACTTAGAAGTCACAACTACTTTTTCAAAAATATCTGTGGATGTAAGAAAACATCTAAGTTGCTACCAACTTACTTGCATTGCTCTAGACAGTTAGAACCGATCACCAGGAAATGAAAAGGTTTGAAATCCACTAAGGGTGACGCTACACACAGCAGAAGTTTTGGACACATTTCGGTTTCATATCAGTTTTGATTTAAGGATATTCCCATCAGCTTCCTGCTAACATTAAATAAGACCATTTAACGCTGGCTTCTTTTAGTTAAATGTATTTGCTGTGCTTCTGATTCTGGAAGGGCATTGCAGTTGGTTGTAGAGGAAGGACATATAACAAAGTGATCTGTTAAAGAGCTGATGCAGTAAATCCAGCATTGCCTTGTTTTTGTTTATGGAAGAGAGTATGAATGAAAATATCAACCAATCTGCACCTAATTTTGCTAGGAGAGCCTCATGCACTTAACACAGTGTTCAATTTTTAGAGTTCAGAGGCTTAGCTGTACATACATCTGTTTGGTCTAAACCCAAGAGATGTACATCAGCATATAAAGCAGCAGAAGTTAAGCTTCGTATGCAGAGGGTGCTCAAACCTGGCTTAGCCAGCTCACTGCCCAGTTAGGCTGAGCAGGACACCAGGCACCTGGGTTTGGAGCCCCCGTAACTCCAATTATAGCAAGGCATAATTTGTGCCTGCAACCCTCTGCTTGCCCTGCGTGTTTAGACTTATTTGCAATCAGAAGCAGCACAGGGCTGACATGGCAGGACAACATTAAATTAAAGGCAGCATTCACATTTTCTTTACGCCACAGAACCCTTGCTTTAGAAAGGGAAAAATGGAGAAGAAACCCTACTTTGCATTACCAGCTGAAACCAGGAGAGAGAAAGGAGCGGGACAGGAGGGAAGCACTGTACTTAACGATCAAGGGTCTCTACAGAAACACCAGTAGCAAAAGGGGGAAGACGCATTAAAAGGTCTGTACAACTCATCACGCTTGTCAGACCCTAAGGCTAAAGGGATTAATGATGCCATTATTCAAACTGGCTCTTTTTCTACTTCACAGTCAGCCAGCCTCAAATATTAGATGGGTTAGTCACAGAATCATAGAATGGTTTGGGCTGGAATGGACCTTAAAGATCATCTAGTTCCAACCCCCTGCCATGGGCACGGACACCTTGCACTAGCCCAGGTTGCCCAAAGCCCCGTCCAACCTGGCCTTGAACCCTTCCAGGGAGGGGGCAGCCACAGCTTCTCTGGGCAACCTGTGCCAGTGTCTCACCACCCTCACAGGGAAGAATTTCTTTCTTACATCTAACCTAAATCTGCCCTCTTTCAGTTTGAAACTCTCACCCCTCATCCTATCACTACACTCCCTGATAAAGAGTCACTCACAGGAGCCCCTCCCCTGCTACCCCCCCCCCCCCCCCCCATACAGCTGTGAAGGGTTTTAATATCGATACAAGCTGTTGATTCTTGGTTTGTTGGTCAAAGATCTGCTGGCATAAGAAACATTTCAAAGCAATCTCCTGCTTTGGCTTCGATGAAGAATTATGCTTCAACCATACAAATGAACTAAGAGGAATGGGCAACACAACCCATTTTCTGTGCAAACCTTAGCAAAGCCCAACTCTGACCCCATCTGCATATTTTTACAGTGCAATCGTCCTGACTCTTCCACCCAAAGAAAGTGACTATAGAAGTTAATGCTGACTTGCAGAAAAAAGAACTTTACAACTTTGGGGTTGTAAAGCAGGTATGTTTATTCAGCGCTGGGCGCATGGGGGATCGCTCCTCCACAAGCATGCGCGCCTTTCTGTAGTTATTCCCTTGCTTTTATGGTACAAAGTATTGTATATTCATAAGACGCCTATACATATTCATAGCCTATCACCGCCTCCCCTTGCTTCTCATGGTAATTAGGTCTCCTCCCCTTGCGCCTGCGCATTGAGCTCCTCAAGTCCTGGGCAGTGGTCGTAAATTCCTGGGCGGGGGTCGTATAGATGAAGTATCTCCTCTTCCTCGCTGGTGAACTTTTCACCCAGTCGTTCTGCGCAGCCTCAGTCATTCCCTGTTCCCTGGCCAAACTGCCAGGCCAGTTTGCACCGGAATCCGGGGTAATCTTGCTGCTGACCCACACATCTTCAAGGCTTCTGCCCGGACCAGGAGATAGTAGCCTAGCAACACTATCAGCACCTGGTATGTCTCTGCACGTAGCCCTCCCTGCCTCTGCACGAGTCCCTCTGTCTTGTGCCGTCTAACTACAATTTGTTTGCATTCCCTGTCTCAATGCAGCAGGATAGAGAAACACTGGGATTGACCCAGGCATCATGAAAACAAGGAACCTGGAACAGAATTCACCAAGGAGACAGGAACTGCTAGACAGCAGCTAGACTGCTACTGAAAAAACATTTCAAGGTCCACAATAAGTACGAACTAGCACTTCACACTCAGTCACCAGCTCTCCCCTGAACGACTCCAGGGCAGTGATAAACAAGCACACGGAATCAAATGCCGCCTGACCTACAAACTAAAGATTGCCCATCGGTGTCACCGCACGGGCAGAGCAGGTACTGGGGAAGAACATTTGTGTGACTGCCCATCGATTTACTGCCGCAGGGTCAGGATACACCGGCTGGAAGGGGGAAAGGACGTGAACTTCACTTTGCTTAGACAGCCCAGCAAAACTGGCCCAGCAGTCAGCCACTTTTAGAAGTCTTTCAGCATCTATTTCCAACTGCCAATCTTCACTTCTCAGGAAAAAAACTGGGGGTTTTGAGAGAGACCTTACAAAATTATCCCTCGCACAGTAACCTGATCAGGAACATTCAGAGAAAGCCACATTTCCCCCTCCCCCCCATTTAAGCTGGATACCCACCCTCATCCCAGGGTAGAGCCTCAGCCGGCGGCAGCCTGCAGCCAGCCAGGCCGCTGGGAGGGTGCCGGGACACCCCAGCGCAGAGCCCAGCACAGAGCCGCCCCCAGAACCACCCCAAAACCAGGGGCTGCGACCCCCGGGGCTGAGCCCCAGACCCTCCAGCCGCGCCCGCTCCCTGCCTGCCCCTGGCAGAGGCCGGGCAGTTCTGGAGAGGAGCTTTCCCCGGCGGGGGGCGGGTTCCCCCCAGGGCCCTGCCCGGCCCCTCACGGGGCTGCGCGGGAAAAGCCCCTCGGGCAGACGCGCCGCCGCCCCCCCCCGCCCCTCTCCTTCAGGGTCCTTCAGGGACGCGCAGCTGCCGGCGGGGGCTGTTGGCGGCGGCGGCGGCGGATCCACCCCCCCCTCCCTCCAGCGGGACTGACGGGCCGCGCTCGCCAGCTCGGGAGCTGTGGGAAACGCTCCTCGGGCGGCCGCTGCCCCGCCGGGCCCTCGGCGCGGGGAGCCCGGCGCTGAGGGAGCCCTTGCAGCGGGGCCGGGCCGAGCTGCCCGTGGGCAGGGCCCGCCAAAGGTGGCCCCACCGGCAGCCCTGTCCCTGCTCCAGCCGGGGGACGTTCCCGGGCACAGGGCGAGGAGAAGAGCCCATCACCCTCCCGTCAGCTCGTTCTCACCCAGGTAGTGCTGAGGAGCCGGCCAAGTGTCGCTTGACTGATGGTGGGACTGGGTGATCTTCAAGGTCTTTTCCAACCTGGACGATTCTGTGACTTCAGCTGGTACTGGGAGCCCTTCGCACACGCGGTTAATGGCGGCAGATGGATTCGAGCACTCACCACAGCTCACTGCCATGTGGATTTTGGGCCAACAGAGTCTATCACAAGCCAGGTCCTAAAGCTACCGAAAGACCCTGAGGCTACTCTGCACCGTGGCGTTTAGATGGCAGTGCCCCGCTAACATCCCAGATGCAGAAAGTTTAAGGTAAAACCATAATGCTTTTGTAAAGTTGAATACATCTTTGGAAAAAAGCTCACTTCCCAACTGTCTTGATGTCTTGTAATATCAGAGCCTTTCTCTGAGATTAGCACGTACATCATTTCTGTACTTTTCTGGGTTGTCTGTCTGTATTGCCTTTGTTGAAGGAAAATAGATTTTTCTCTTGCAAGATACTTTGAAGGAACACAAACTGAACTTTTGTCCTGAAGCTTCAACAAACTCAGAAAACCAACGTTTGCTGTTCAGACACAAAGGTACTTTTAGCAGGACAGTCTTATCTAACCTAATCAAATACCTTCATACTATGGAAGTTTAAAAGTGACTTTATTTATTTGTTGAATGTGCGTGACAGTACTTGTGCTAACACTTCAAAGTCTGAAAATCAGATGCTTCTCTAGGAGGTTGTGGTGGTAAAGCCAAAAAAGAAGAAAAAAAGTTTTCAAGCAGATTTGTTGAGAGTTTTTTTTAAACCTCTGGTCATGCTCTTGTTATTTGCAGAAGTTCATCGTGGCTTTTAACACTTCATGATCCTCACAGCACTGCTGTGATCCTAGAATCAGGAAAACTGTTGTTTGTATGCTGCTTCTGTGCTTTTCTCTCAGGTTGATAACCATCTATTTGATGTGAGGAAAATACCGGCCTTTATTTTTTTCCAAGTTTAGATGGCTAATTAGCCAATTTTTTAAAAAATCTGTTTCTGCTGCGTGCTTTGGTATTGCAAGGCTAGCTGTATTTGCCTACAGATGGGATGAAAGTTTTTTCATGGAGAGGTGATACCTTTCTTTAAATCACCTACAACTTTCAGGAGAAAACAGCTCTTCAAGCAGGAAGGTTTTCCTCAGGTGCAATTCTAATGTTAAATGGAAATGAAGAGTAATCAAGCTTATCTTGATTGCTTCAATCACCTAAACTATTGAAAAGGGTGGGGGTGCCTGAGAAACAAGGGCTGTTACTGATGGTTGAAGCGAGATGGTCAGGTCGTGAGTTCTTATAGTGACTAGAGCTCAAATAGAGAAAAAAGAGTATTTTTTGTCTGGAGAAGAGACAGTTCTGAAGTGCTATGAGAGCAGTAGTTCAGCAGAAACACTGTTGAACTTTTGCTCGAGTTTATGAATTCTAGTTTCCAATATTATTGTTATAAATGCAGAGGCAGAGCTGCAAATATCTTTTATAAATTTATTTGCAATACGAACAAGTAAAAAAAAGTGTGGCACGCCAGGGGGCAGGGGGGGCTTTCTGCTCCCCACCGACGAGCACCAGGTAGTGCTGCGTCACTCCCTTTCATAGTCCCATCTTCACATGCGCAGCAGGGTCCCTTAAACTTTCCCGGGCTTTCTGGTGTTGCTGGGGCTCCTGGCAGGGGTTCCTCCAATCAGCAGAGCCCCCTAAACTTTCCCGGGCTTTCTGATGTTGCTGGGGCTCCTGGCAGGGGTTCCTCCAATCATTTTTCACCTGCGCAGTCGGGTGTTGCTGGGGTCTTCTGACGGGGGTCCTGCCAGTAATTTTCCACCTGCTTAACAACAGTCACTGAGGAAAAAAAACCTCCAAACCCCTTTTAACCATAAAGCCATGATAAATCTCCTTTAACTTATGTACATGGCAAACACCAACAAAGTCACCATATTTTTAACACGAATCACCACCATATTCTTCACATTATCTTCTTTATTTGAGAGTGTTTCTTGAAGGAGAGAACTGAGAAGACAGATTGGGATGGCCACTCTGTGAGTAATATGTTTTCCTAGAAAACAAGGTTCTTTTGGTTTTTGCTAGCTATTTACATAAAATTCTTTCTAAGATGTGACTTGCATTTCACCTACATCATTTCCATAGTATTATGTGTAGCAGTGATTAAAGCCGATTATGTTTCAGAATGTGTAGAATGTGAGAAGAGTTTGTTTCAAGGTAATGCTTTCCTTTGCTGTGGGTATTCTGTTAACTTTAAAACAGTTCTGTGTAGTGCCTGGGTTATAGAAAAGCCCAATAACCAATTAAATATTGTTAGTTGGGGCTCTTTTTTTGATGTGCATATGTGTTATCCGGATAGCATATTGAAAAAGTGAAATCTGTGTTCTTAGAGTCATATAGGGTGGGGGGGTGTTTTGGGTTTGTTTGCTTAGCTTTATAAATTGCTGGTATGTTCTAAAGGAATAAATATTCTCTGTAATATAAATGAGGTGATACCTGAGTACTTCTAGTCTGTTAGAGGGTATCACTGATTTTATGGAGATGGGCTTTATAAATACATAGGCTGTGTGTTTTCTTGTGTTATAGTCTGTGCATCTTGTATTTTAATCTTGTCTGTAGAGTTAATGGTAGGGTGATGTGTTTTAGAAAACACTTCTGGGAGAGCTTGTGTTTGATAAACTTACAAAATTCAACAGTCTGAATGCTTATTCTTGGCTAAAAAGTTGTTTTTGTACTCGCTGTAGGCTTTGCTGTCATTTTTTACCCCTTTTCAGCTGCTGCCCCTGTATTCCACAGGGGATATTTGCTTGTAAATGCCTGTCCCTTTTCAGTAGAAGGTGACAATCTTGTCTTATTTTTCACCCCTTACAAACTCTTCTTGTCTATTCAAAGTGGGCTAACTTTCTGCTCAGTGCACAATTCCTGTAAGTTGTTTAGGCTAATCTTTTAAATTTCTTTGCTGTGTCAAGTTTTGGCTCGATAAGTCAGTTCAAGTGTCTGATCATGTAGCTGTGGTCAGAAATACTGACCCAAGGGAAGAAGAAAGAACATGTTGTGAGGAGAGAAGAGGATGAGATGGTTTCTTTCAATATCCCCGAGGTAAATCCTGTACCTTATACAGATCAGATCCTTCTCGCTTACTTAAACTGTATTTTCATAGAGTAGTTCTGTGGCAATTAAACCGGTCTAACCCAGGCTGAGGTGACTTTCTCCTTTCGCTCAGAGTCTGTGCTGAATTGGTGTTGAGCGAGATGGGTTTCCTGACTGTTGGAATATGTGCAGGCTCCTGAACACTGCTGGGGGTGCAGGGGAGAAGCAGAGCCACAGCTGTGGAGGGGAGAGGTGGGATGACAGACAGCAGTCTGGATTTAGATTGGTTTACAATGTACCCAAGAACTTGCATCCTTTTCCAGTATATCAGTTGGTTTAAGAAAGTTTACAATCTGTCTACAGTTTCTCTGCTTTTATTCTCCTTCTGCATTGTGAAATGTGTACAGCTGGGTGTGCATGTCTGCCTGTCAGAGTTGTACACAGGCATACCCGTAACCGCGTAGATGAATGCGGATTCTAGTGAAGTACTTCGAGTTTCTATATTGGCGAGATAGCTTGGAGGTTTTCTGATGGGGAGAATACAACTATCAGCTTTATAGGATCAGCTCTTATCCATAGAGGGATGCACATTAATATTACCACAGTTAAATATTTTCATGATCTGTGTCACAGGCTGAACTCTGTATCTTAGGGGTATGGGGAAGATTATACGTTCAGATCTGGGCTTTAACACCTGTCCCATCTGTCGGCTGACCTTCTGGCACTGTTGGTTGTCTGTCTGTGTTTGTTTGAGAGAGTTCTTTTACTAAGTGGGGTGTCTCTGAGGGGCTGATATTTATGAGGAAGTGTGTTGCTGGAGTCATACAACAATGCTAACAATAAGCAATGTGCCTATGTGAATGGAAAAAGTGTGATATTTTAGTCTGTCGTTTTCTTACCGTGTAGCTTTTTCTCAGATGAATTATGTCTTGCAAGCTATTAAAAACTTCATCCAGAAGGATTTTTATTGTATTTTATTTGGCAAAGTGCTTCATGACTCTTGTTAGAATGTTAGAATATTAAAATGTAATGATTAAAGGAGAGTGAAACTTTAAACAGATTTTTGAAGGCAGTTTTGAGGAACTTTTTGTATATGCATGAAAAGTTATGTACCAACTATTGTACCTGAACCTTTCTGCATCAACATACAAAATCTACTGAAAGGTGAAACTGCTACAGAGAAAATATAGGTGTGATACTCAAATATTATCCCCAGAACAGAGAAAAACTTATCAAAATTATTTTCATCAAACTTTGGATTTTTCTTACAAATGTGGAGGATCTTATCTGTGTAATGTACACTATTTCACTAGAGAGAGATTTTTGTCAGCAATAAGTTGTATATATGCATGTAGGCCCTGAAGAATATCAGCTAACAATAACATGAAATTCAATACTGGAAAGCTGCATTTTGTAGTAAATGTTCTCAAGATTTACTGATACATCGCATTATGTGGGCAGGTATATGGTAAGAGATAACAGTGAACAGTAGAAGGTGGGGCTGCTGAAGACAGATTTCAGATGGATGGATTTAAACAAATAGTGGTTGAAGGGTTTTTTTAGTTGGTTGTTTGTGGTTTTGTGTTTTTCCTTTATCTCTGAATCTCATCGATTTACTTAAGGGACATAATTCTATAGAATGTTGGTATTTGTAACCTAACAAGCTACTCTGAAATGTGAATGCATAAACCATTCATATTTTCAGTTGGTCCAGACTGTTGCTGCTGAAGCACTAAGCTTGCCTTGGCGGGCATGACTCTGGCACTGTGGTGTTGCTCTGTGTCTTTCTCGGCTGGCTCGCTGCTGATGGCTCTTAGCTCCTGGTGCTGCCAGTTGTAGTGGGCTCCTGGCTTCCCTGCAATCACCTGGTAGGATTTCAACTGGCCACTGTCCGTTGAGCCAGCAAAACAGTACCTCTGCTCTGCTGCTTTCCCAGGGAAGTCTTGAATGTTTGTGCCCCTTAATGGGAAATGAGTCACAGCTCATCACCAGGACACTGCCACCAAAAGACTAGAGATAAACTTGCACTGGCTTGTAGGGCAGGTGCGGTATCATCAGGAGGTGGACAGGTTTCACCTCAAATTGAAGCTAAGGTTAATTATGGTGTTACCAGCTTCTGAAACAGGTCAGTTAATGGGAACTAACTGCAGGCTTGCTGAAGCAGCACTAATGTGGCTGCTCTCAATGAAGTGTGTCTCTGATCAGCTCATTTTCTCTCAGCAGGCTGAAAAATAGCCCCAGTATGAGTGCTTAGTCTACAGTCATGTTGATTTTGCTTTAGGTTTGTCTTTAGCTGTTGGAGATTAATGAATCAAAATGGTGTTTGAATTTACAACCAGTCCTCATCACTTGGCAGTGTTATTTCTAGCTGTTCTCTGCTTGGCTTACCTGAGCCCATCAGCTGAAGGACTCTGCTATTCTGCCATGTGGGAGTGGGGTGCAGCCTTCAATGTCTAGGAACTAGTGAGGTGATAGCAGAGGGTGTTGAAACCTTTTTTACTTTTCCAACTGTGTAAGTACTGTGCCGTGTATTTGTTGCAACCATGTCCAAATCCACCAGTGGCCTTTCCTCTTCACTCATTTTTGCCCATACCACAATCTTCCCTGACCCCAGAAGAGGAGCCTCCTTTGATTCCACCAGCAGCCATCAGACACAGCGACAGTATGTTGGGGATAGTCACTGATGTGGAAGTGCAGACAGGACCTTAGATGCTTGATAGTGAAGCACAAGCAAAGGGTCTGCTTAGCAAGGTCTGTGTGTGCTGGTGTTTGGATAAGCAGCTGGCGTATGGATCGCAGGTTTCTTCAAGGGGAAAGCTAAGGTGGTGAGTTTGAGTGTCCCTCTGAAGTGTTGATCTCCTATAGACAGCCTAGATATTTTGGTTCTGTAAAGATTTGATTTGAACTCTGGTCCCTCTAGAGGTATTACACACATAATATTCTTTGCACAGCAGTTTACCATTAAGGTGTTTCCTTTTGGGGAAGAAAGTTGAGTGGAAAGTGCACTTGTTCTAGAGAAACAATCTTAAATTAAAAGAACAGTGATCTCTGCTAGCTAACACCTGAAGAAGGAAAAAACCTTTTGTGGTAGGTGTTGGTTCAGAAGTCTCTTGGGTCAGAAATAGTTGCCAGGAAGGTATTACCCAAATTCAGTGGGATATGCCTCCTGTAGTTCTTTTTTTTTTTTTTTTTTTTCATTACAATACTACCTTCATTTTATGGGTAATATTTATTTTATAGGAAGTGCTGAAGAGGTGTAACTTGTTGATGTTTAAAAAGGGTTTTCTCTGACCTGAATAGAAGCTTCTACAGATGAATGTGTTGTATCTTTGTTATGAATAGCTTTAAACAGAGAGCATAAACACTTTTCTCTTGATAGAGAAAGAGAATTAACCTGTTTAATCTTTGCATTGTTCTTAAGTTTTATTTTGGGTGGGGGTGGGGACCCAACTCCTTGGACAGTTGATGTTGTGTAGCACTGTTATTTGTTCTAGTTCCATTATGGCTCGAACATGGCTGTGAGACTGGTTTTGGGCATTAAAGCCTGATCCTAATACCCTCAATGCACTATCTCTTATCATGCTGAGGAGTCTTTGCCATTAATTCATTCATTTCTTGCAGAGATCGCATCTAGTTCTATTGCTTGCAGGGAAACTCGAAAGAGAGGAATGGATACTGATAATTGCTGAAACACCTCAATTCTGTGTGAGAGCTGGGAGAAATGTTCATATCCATTGGCTTTGTAGTAAGACCTTGCTGAAGTTTTTTCTCGCCTTTTTACACAATAGCATGATGTTCAGCTTCATGCGGAAACTTAACATCCATCAGAAAATAGTCAATTTGAATTGTAAACTTGAGCCCATGGCAGGGAACCCTTAGCTGGTCTCCTGTGCTTGAGGAGGCAGAGGCTCACCCCTTTAGCTGGCAGGGCTCTAGGGAGGGTGTGTAGGTGTGCTTGTTTTTAACCCGTTCTTGATAGGGCCCATTGTTTGAAGGGAAACAAAAAATAAATAATTCTGCTCTAACATAAAACACAAGTAAATTACATTGATCCTTTTAATAATTGCTCCTTTGATGGCAGCATGGCTAGGCAGTGCATCCAGACATGGATAACAGCTGTCTGGGTGGAGCTGTGCTCTTGTGGAGACCCGCTGTCTCCGGGAGCTGACCAAGGACAAGGCTGTTTGTTCTGCTGCTGTTTGTTCACAGTCGCTATTTTCCCATAGTCTGTGTGTTCCCATAGTCCTTACACTGAAATGGGGAGAGAAAAATTGAAAGCTAAAGAAACTCTCCTGATGTTCTCTCTATGCTTGCTTCCATTCTGGGCTTCCCTTCTGATATTTGTATATTTGTGCTGTTCTTCCTGGGTAATTATGAAGGGGCAACTCACAGGGGATACATGAACTCTGTTACAGAATGGAGAAGGGGATGAGAGCTTTGAAAGATATAGCGTGACATAAACACTGTTTTGGCTTTTCCACTGTATTTATATCTTCAAATTTAGAGGAAAAAAATACTTAAAATTAACTAAAGCTTACCACCATATTCTGAAGCAAAAATGTAATTTAGAGTAGTTGGAAAGGAGCTGTGAAAGAAGAGTACAGTCATAGCTAGATCTCATCTTCTTTTAGAGAGCTTTGTGATTTTTGGCACCTGTACTCAGCCTGGTGCATTGTTCATGGGGCTTCTTTGTTGTAGTTGATAAAGTAGACTATAAATAATTGTTCTTTTCTGTTTGAACAGTTGCCCAGTCAGGGAATTGGCATGTGCAAGGTAAGCAAGGAAGTAATGCTGACTTTATCATAACAACCTGAAAAAGAAAAGATGAAGCATAGGAGAATGACAAGTAATGGGCTGAGAAGTTTGGAAAAGATGAGGAGCGTTACAGAACAAAGTTATTACAATTCTGTAGTTTATGTGAGTATCCTTTAGGATTTCTCGCATATCAGTGTTTGTACATGTGATTATGCATAGTCAGTCATTTTTGCCTTGATGACTGGCAAACAAATGTATGGGACAGAATCAACATCCCATACAAATATGAAAGTGCTTCCAATGACATTAAAACTGTTCTAACACACCTATTACGTATTCTCTCAGCTACAGGTAAAACTTGAGTGAGAGAATAGAAAGCAAGAGCGAGAGAGGAACAAAAATGAACAGTGGGAAAGATGAGCGTGGTGTTCATGCAACTGCTTGTAAATAAGGCAGTTCAGGGGCTGCCTGCAGGAATATATGGCCTGGGATGGGTGTTCCAGGGTGTGGGGAAACACTGACAGGTTTTGAGCGGCTGAATACAGGGTTTATTCTCAGGTACATCGTCTACTAAAATACAAACGGTTTCCAGGTGGTATAAATGTAATTTACTCTTTTTTTTTTTTTCTTTATGTTTTCTTTATGCTGTGAGAAAAGAAGAAAATGGCAATTGTGCAAATAAGCCCACAGTCTGTGGGAGCTCACAATTCTTACTGTATATCTAGCAGTCACATTTATGTCTTTATTGTACTTTCACCTACCAGGTTCTTCTTAGATAATGTATATTTAGTCTTTTTCTATTAATAAATTTCATTTTAGTCTGAAAGATCTTTCTTTTGCTTGCTGTCTGCAGCAATGTAATGAAAGGGAGGTGCTCAGAGGGAAGATGGCTGTGAAGATTTGACATGTACTGTGTTACTGTCTTCTGAGATGATTGAAAATTGGTGCAGTAGGAATTTGTTGCCAGGTAAGTTTTCCATCTTTGAAGCACACTCTTTTCCCTGAGGAGCTCTTGTTTAATCAATGATAACTAGATATGGTAACCCCTTTCTGGGATGGCTCAGTCTACTCTTCAAAGAGAAGTTTCTAGGCGGTGTTCTTTGCTATTTTGTGCAGGAATATTTAATTATTTCAGGTATTTAGGAAATAATACTACTTTCTGCAAGGTTGCTTTTAATTATGCTCTCATCTGCCAAACTTCAGGAATATTTAATCCTAGTGTGAAACCAGGGACAAGCGTGAGCCCAAAAAGTCATTCTTTAATGCTTAGTGTTACATGATTTGCTGTATCACCTGAGCAAATGACCAGCACTTAAAGAGATGAAAGAGTTACACAGCTAAAATCATGCACATCTTGAGAAATAAAAGAAGTCTGGTCATTTCAACATGGCTGTGAAAATAGTGTGCCATTTTAAGATAACTGAGATAACAGAAAACTGGGTGGGGAAAAAAAAAATGTTCAGTTACAACTGTTGGGGGGAAGTGGAGGGAAGAATGGTGGTCTTCGTGTGCCTGTAAATTTGCCAGGTAGCCCCATAAGTGCAAGTATGCTTTTTGTTAAACTCCTGGTTCCTTCCCTTGATGGATGACCAGCAGGTTCTTAATGTTTCTGGGGACTGTTGCGTAAAGTATATGGATAATGACACTGAATGCGCTCTACAGTCTGGGTAAATACAATTTGTTGCAATGATCCTAGAAAGCAGTGGGTATTGTTGAGCAGAACTTTTTGTTCATGAATCATCATCATCAGCTTGAGTTAGGTTTTGGTGGTTGGTATACTGTAACTGTCACTTCAGTGTGATGCTGCTGAAATGCAGATTCTTGTATAAACTTGAGGCTTATGCAGGGCTTTCTAGCAGGCATGAGATCTTTCCACATGTGCCATACTGTATGAAGTGGACTCTGCTGTGTCGCTCTACGTTCTCTAACCTTTCTTTTGCATGTGTCCTCCTGGCTATGGTATTTCAAGGTCACCTGCCTGAGGAGCATAGTAAGAGAAGAGCTCAGTTCTGAAGCTCAGGGCTGTGATTTTCTAGCAGCAAAACTACAGTGATCTTGCTGCTGTGAGAATTGTCCTCGATGCGGCATCCACGTGTGCAGCAGTATCTATGAATTGTCTGCTTTTGCTTTAGGGTTTCTTTCACTGCTCATAATTTCTTGAGGCAAAAAACCAGGAAGTAAAATTAATTTTTTGAAACATAAATAATGTGATTAGGCATTTAGATGTTTCTGTGGTGTGTGATCTGTACCCCTAGTTAGTCAAGCCTGCAGGAAGAACCTACTGGCCAAATACTTGGTTCATAACTGTGCTGTGCAAATCTTGTTATCATGTAATGGTCTGAGGTAGAATGTCGCTTCTGAGTGAAGGTTCCTCAGAAAGGCTGGGTCTAAAGTGATAACGTAGACACAGATCTGGAACTGTTACTCTGCAGCATAGTAGTTGTACTCTCAGGTGCCTCAAATACTACATTCAACAGTAGCATGTTTCTATCATTATTTTCACCTGTAAGAAAAACAGAATGGGAAAAGCAAAGGCAGTTAAAATGATCTAAAATATTTCCAGACTGGAAAGGTAAAATGAGACTCCCTGCCTGGGAACACCTCTTTTCAAAGACTGTTTCCCTGAGGAGAAGGTGTGGTGAGGGCTCTGCAGTTCAGGAGGGAACAGAAATGCCTTTTGGAAACCGTGTAGGATGATGGAGAAGTAGGGTTGTGTCATCACTGTGTTTTAAGAGACAAAAAATAGCTATTTAGCGATTTTGAATAGAAGTTGTTGTTCCTCTCCCCTGAGTTGGCCATGAGGAAGCATAACAAGCCTACTGCACCCTTTTTTCTTAATTTAGAGCCGTTGCAGAGCACTGCAGAGAGGCTTTGGCTCTGGAGAGCTGGAATAAAGCACATGCTAGCGAAGGTTTGCTCTAGGGCCTTGTTCAAGCCCGTTCCTGTGGCTGCCCTGACCCCTAGTGACTGCAGAAACAGTTAAATAATTAACAGATTCAATTGTTTTAAAAAAATATATATCTTTACATAACGTCTTGCTTTACAAGGGAGCTTTTATCAGCAAGTGTCTTCATTAGGAGGAAATTGTCAACATCCTTCTATTTTAAGCAATCTCTAAGTTCCCAGAGAAGTTTTGCTCAGTTTTTATTTTACAACCAATTTCTTTCTCATTTGAGTGTTGACTTGAGATGGATTTTGCTACCTTAATTAGTAAATAGCTTCATTAAAATATCAGTGCTGCTAAGATGTTGGGAGTTGATGGTTTAAATTTAGCCATATAAATTTGTTCAGGAATGCTGGATCTCAGGCTGGAAGCTTTGCAAACTTTTAATACAATACAGGTGGTACCACTGTTAATCTGTTCGAGATCTGATATGATGCACCTACAGGAGATGTCTGATGATCTTGAGAAGTACCATCTGGAAAAACATTAGTATGTTTTAACAGGTGTAAGGTGAAAGCAACAAATCCTTTCTTTCCCTTGGGCCTTTCAATTCAGCAGCAGACGATGTATGTGCACACGTAATACCAAGGCAAGTTCAGCTCTCCTTCAGTAGCCCTCCGCCTTGGATCTTTGGCTCGTTATCTCAGGACTTATTTTCAAGTAGTGTTAGTTTCAACCAGTGTGGGGGATTTGTCATGCAGGGAGTATGTGAAAACACAGAAATACAGTCTTTAGGGCCCCGCTGCATGAATGTAGAATATCCTCAATTTTCTTTGACTCCCCTTTGGGGCCCTAATGACAGAGACAACCAGACAGAAGATGACTAAGAAACATAGTAGGGGATGCACCCATGATCTATAAAGCACACGTATGTTTTTAATATTTTTATGGATCTTAGTGCTGTTGAGGCTGTGAAAAGGAAATGTTAGATAAGGATTTGATTACACAAAGCACCGATCCCTGTGTGTTCCTCTGATTTCAGTCAAGAGCAGTTCACACCTCACAGGAACTGCTAATATCTCATTGACCCATGTATTTATTGTACAGTGATGAGGTATTTCTTACTAACTATGACTTTCTGGACTGAGCAATTGATGACTCAAGAGAACAGGATTTGTAATTTCTCTGCAGGAAGCTCCAGTGAAGAGGGAGGAGATAATGTACTGAGGTTGTGGTTCCACAACAATCCAGGACCAGCCAAGTGTTGCCCCCATGGCCGTGTCCTTCTCCTCCTGCTTTTGTCTGTCTTTCCCTTGAGCTGGGCCTCTCACTCAGCCCGATCCTGTGCTGGGCATATCGGCATGTCAAGATGCTAGAAGATTATTTTCTTTCAGCTTTGGCTTGTTGGGGTGGCTTTTTGGGGTGGGGAGGTGGGTGAAATTGCATCGGGAGGTGCTAGTTCTTTATGATCCCAGTTTGGAAAGGCACTCGGATTGTGTAAAGCATCTCTTCAGGTGCTGGTTTTCTGAGATCGCATTTAAAAGGAAAGGAGGACAGTGTAGATAATCCTACAACCATTCAGATGCTGGGAGCCCCAAGTTGTGCAGCACTGAATGGGCCTGCGACTATGGCCCAAGCACACCCTGCACCTCCCGTCCATGGAAAAGTCACCCCGTTTTGGTCATTGGAGCTCTTACAGGACTTTCCCAAAGAAGCCAACTCTATTCCTCATTTCCACTGTCAGACAAAAAGGACGTTCACCTGAGAACCTGTCGCTGCGCTCTTAGGTAGCGGCTAGGCCAGGCCTTATCTAACGGGACACAGTATCCCTCTGAGTACGATTTTAAATTGCCTCAGGCAGACAACGTAGACCGTGTTGCCGCAAGGCATCGGGTACTACAATTTGAAACTGCGATGTCTAGTTAGAGGGGAGGCGAGACGCTTAGTCCTTGATTTCAAAAAGGTGTTTCTTGTCTGTTTTTTTACATTTTCTAACTCTCAGCTAAACCAGATACTCTAGATTTTTCTATTCTTCTCTCAGTTAAGGAAAGTGAGGCCTAACTTCATGCATGTTTACAATCACTATAGCCTCTATAAATTTCACAGAATCCCAGAATCGTTCAGGTTGAAAAAACCCCTTGGGATCATCGAGTCCAACCCTCAGCCTACTCTGCAAAGTTCTCCCCTACACCACATCCCGCAACATCGCATCCAAACGACCCTTAAACACATCCAGGGATGGTGACTCCACCACCTCCCTGGGCAGCCTATTCCACCGTCTGACCACTCTTTCTGTGAAAAATTTTGTCCTAATGTCCAGTCTGAACCTCCCCTGTTGCACTTGAAAGCCATTCCCTCTTGTTCTATCGCTAATGACCTGTGAGAAGAGACCAGCACCAACCTCTCTACAAGACGTAGTTGTAGAGAGTGATGAGGTGTCCCCTTAGCCTTCTCCTCCTCGGACTAAAGAGTCCCCATTCAAATGATTAAAAATTAGGTTTCCAAATAGAAAAAAAATTACATCATGACCACCTGAGGTTTATGCAAGATACTCTCCATAAAGTAGGGTAGAGAGCTGTATGACTGTATTTCTCCTAGAACGATAGAATCATTTCAGCTCGAAGGCACCCTGAAAGGTGTCTGATCCATCCCCGTGTTCTAGACAGTCACAATGAAGAAAAAGCTCCAAGGAAGAAAAACACTTTTACATTCACAGTTACAGGTGCCACCCAGATAAGTGCTGGATCCCAGAGCTACAGAAAGAAGTTTGAAGGGCTCTCCTCGCAAACCGATGATGTTCTGAGAATGACCAAAGGTCAGGTAAATGCGAAAAGGGGAAAATGCCTGAGACAAAGATAGAAATCACATCTAGGTAACAGCTGGGTGTGAGGTTGGTTTCTTCAGAAGGCAATATGAAAGTATCCTTCTTCTCAGTCTTCCTCTCACTTTGATCTTGGTCTTTACCCAATCTTTGATACTGGAAAAAGGAAGTTAAGAAAGATGAAACAGAAACCGAATGAGATATTAACTTGGAGCGAGGGTTATGTTTGTGTTTTCACAGATGCCAGCTCTCGCTGGGTTCCTGCTCGGTGTTTGGCCTGTGTTGGAACCTGTCTCAGGGTGAAGGATGGGTGGTCTCACAACCAAACGCCACCGGAAGCCCTGAAAATCCGTTCTCTACGTGCTTGGTAGAAATACCTGTGGATACACGGCCGAATCCACTGCAGTTTTGGCTTAGCAAACAAACTAATGCTACTTCTTTAGCTTTAAGTGGTCTTTTAACTGATGCCGATAGTGTTAGACATGCTATGTTACAAAATAGAGCTGCCATTGATTTTTGCTTTTAGCACAAGGGCATGGATGTGAAGATCTTGAAGGAATGCCTTATCTGAATGGTTTGACTCCCTGGGAATTACAGGATGGTTAAAAGAATTGTTAAAAGGAGGAATCATTGTAATTATTGTGATTATTGTGTTTGCTATTATTTTGCCATGCTAAATTACCTGTATTGGACAATCGTTGCAAAAAGGCTTACAAGGAGTTTAGATTGCTTAAAAACAAAAAGAGGGATATGTGGGGATTCTAAAGGAGTCCCTGCGAGAAAATGGACCTGTGAGCAATCCTGCATGAGAGCAAGACTGGTAAAGCCTCAGCGTCGGCAAGGACATAACCCAGAAAGAATGAAGAAGAACACAGGAAGTTAAACAACTTCAGGGTGTGGGTTTGGGCAGAGAAGGAAGTTTGTACAATGTCAATGTGGCAGTTTTCATCCAATCAGAAGAAAGAGCTTAAGGAGCTTGTGCAAAGCTAACTGTCCAGTCAGAAAGAATTATACCATGTGATTATATCATGTGATTCTCACTAGCATTATAAAAGGCTTGCTTCACCGCAATAAAATTGACATTGCTTAATCATGTTGGTTGTCGGCATGTCCGTATCTCCCACACCTGTGTCATTGTAGTCTTTAGTCTTTCACAGTGTTTTGTCTCCATTACTCACTGAGGTGTTATCGCCCATATATCATCCACCGTTCTGGCATTCTCACATGGCAGGCCACACCTGGGCATCTGCGTCACATCACCTCAGCATCGTTGTGTGTACTGTCAGGCTGTGTCTCTTGGTCTGGCATTAACTCTACCCTGTGTGGTACTCTTGCATCTTTAGGTCATGTTTGTGAGCATGTAGACGTGTGTGTTTGAGGTGGAGCTGCTTTGTGTGTTTGTAGCCATTCTGGATGGGGTGGAATGGTCCCAGAAGGGGATGATGATTTGTCGGTGAGCGTGGCCTGTTCGGGTGGAGATTGTGTAGGTTGGTTTTGGGGATAGGCAGTAGTTATCGGTAAGCAGGCTCTAGAGTTCCTTCTTTTGTCTTTTGCAGGTACAATAGGGCCACCGGGAATCCAGAAGCAAATGCTTCCATGAAGTTTTCCAGAGTGTACAAAATGAAGCAAAGAAGGACCAGGAGCAGTGCACAGAGGGGAACATATTCCTCTTCTTCCAACTATGAGGGCCTGCGGTGTGGAATCATATGAAGTGGTTGTGATGGCTTGAGGTGCATGATGATGCAGTTGGGGTGATCTGCCACTCCGGGAGGTGATGGTTAGATAGAGTAGATACTGAATGAGTGTTAGTTTTGGAAGGCATCTATCCTTGTATGTGAGGATGTTTTTCATTTCAGGGTATATTGAATTTAGAGAAAGTTAATGTGTCTTTTAAAAATAAAGAAACTCTTGAGCAGGGGGATTTCGTTATCTCCCTGACCTGGTTTATTGTCGCTTAGTCCTGGCCGCTCTGTCAGGTGATGTTCATGGCCAGCGTTTGGGTGGAGGTTAGGCTCAGGCCGTGGCGTTTGCAGGCAGGGTGATTTTTAGAGGCCTTCAGGAACCACGTTCCAAGGAGTGCCACAGCAGTGGGTCAAGGAAGTGTTGTGGGGGTCAGGTGGCCGGGTGGGTTTCCTGAGAGCAGGGGGTGGTTAGTGGGGTAGCTGAATGAGTGGTGTGTTTAGTATGTGTCTGCCTGTGCATGAGTGTTTAATGTTTTTTTTTTCTTGCAGGTGGAGTTGAATTTTTTGAGTAGTTAGGGGGAAAAAAAAAAACAAAACAAAAACAGCCGGGGAATTCTTTTTTTTTTTCCCCCAGCTGGGTTTTTTTCCCCGGTCCTGGCCACTCTGCGAGGTGACAATCATCGCCAATGTTTGGACACGGAGAGGTCTAGGGCCGGGGTTTTTGCAGGCAGGGCGATTTTGGAGGCCTCCGGGAACAGTGTTCCCGAGGAGCCATGCAGCCATGGGGTGAGGGACATGTCGTGGTGGTCCTGTACTGGGATGGCTTTGAGAGCAGGGGGTGGTTAGTGGGGTAGCTGAATGTGTGGTGTGTTTAAAACGTGTTTGCCTGTGCATGGCTGTTTAATGTAATGTAGGGGTTTTTCTGTTGTTGCAGGTGGAGTGTTTTGAGTAGTCAGAAAAAAACCAAAAAAACAACCCAGCTGGGGGATTTATTTTTCACCCTGGTCCTGGCCACTCTGCAAGGTGATGATTGTTACCAGTGTTTGGATGCGGAGCAGTCTAGGGATGGAGTTTTTGGCAGGCAGGGTGATTTTTGAGGTCCTTGGGAATGGTGTTCCTGGACTCACGTATGTCATAGTAGTCTCTAAACAGTTATGAATGTAGTTAGTATGCCCTACATACAGACATGATCCTAATGGGCATGTGTGAAATGACCATAAATGCTGAGAGGGGTAATAGTGGTAGGTAAAGCACTTGTAATGGTTTTGGGGTTTTTGAATTCCATAAGTTTTTGTGTAGTGTAGGTTCAATAAAGGTGTATTTGCTGTTGGTTCCAAGGTTTAATAAGGATGTAAAAGGTGGTTTGTAATGTGGATTTAGTGAAGGTGTACTTGCAGTGCTTGTAAGGTTTCCAAAGTAAATAAAAGCTTTGTGCAAGGTAGGCTCAATGAAGCTGTATTTGCTCCTGGTTCTAACTTTATTAAGTAAGTAAAAGCTGTTCTGTAATGCAGTTCTAACAAAGGTGTATTTGTTGGGGTTGGCTCTTGTGTGGTTTCTCTGGATGTGTAAGTTTGTCTCTATGTGTTTGCCGTTTGTCTCTCTCGCCATGTGTCTGACTTTGTCTCTCTGATTTTGTCTCTCTGTGTCTCTCTCGGACTTGGACTTTGTGTCTGTATTTCTCTCTTTGTCTCTTTTAGTTAATTGGTAATTAGCAGTACTAGAACATGGCTGTTGCCAGGGAGTAATCATTAAAAAAAAAATTTAAACTACATTACTCCCTGGTAATTTGGCCATGTTCTACTGCTGCACCACACTTACTATTTTTATTCTTTTACTGTATAATATTAATACTACACCACACACCTGACACCAATGAATAAACCCCTACCCCCCCATAACACCCACCACCACACAACAACATAACATCCTCCACCTACACTCACTCCATCACAACCTATACCAATAACAACAAGTAGGTGTGGCTATGGTTAGTAGGTGGGGCTGGGGGTAGGGTTAGGATTACTGGGGTTAGGGCCAGGGGTGGGACTAGGGTTACTAGGCAGAGCTGGAGATGGGGCTACAGTCACTAGATGTGGCTGGGGGCTGGGTCAAGGGTTACTAGGTGGGGCTGGGGGCTGGGTGAAGGGTTACTAGGTGGGGCTGGGGGTGGGGTTAGGGTTACTAGGCAGGGCGAGGGGTGTGGTTACGGTTAGAGGGTGGACTCAGCGGCAGGATTAGGGGTTGGGGTTAGGGGTTACGAGTTGGGGGTAGGGCAGTTAGGGTTAGGGCAATAAGGGTTAGGCATTATGGTGATTAGGGTTGGGGTTAGGGGTTTGAGTTAGGGTTAGGGTTAGTGTGTCGGATGAGGGCTAGGGTGCCAGGTTAGGGGTTAGGGTGAGGGTTAGGGTTGGGGTTAGATTTACATGTTAGGGTTAGGGGAGGGTTAGGATTAGGGTTAGGGGAGGGTTAGGGTTAGGATTAGGGTTAGGGTAGGGGAAGGGGTTAGGGTTAGTGGTTAAGATTAGGGTGAGGGTTAGGGGTTATGGTTAGGGTTAGGTTTTAATGTTGGGGGTTAAGGGTTGGGGTTAGGGTTAAGGTTATGGGTTTGGGTTAGTGTTTAGGGGTAGGGCTTAGGTGTTAGGGGTTGGGGGTTGGGTTAGGATTGAGGGTGAGGGTGAGTTAGGGGTAGGTTTAGGGGTTAGAGTTGGGTTAGGTTTCAGATTAGGGTTAGATTTACATGTTAGGGTTAGGGTCAAGGGAAGGTTAGGGATTAGGATTAGGGTTAGGGTAGGGGAAGGAGTTAGGGTTAGGGATTAGGGTGAGAGTTAAGGTTAGGGTTAGTGGTTAGGGGTAGGGTTTAGGTGTTAGGGCTTTGGGTTTAGAGTTTGGGTCTCGGGGTTAGGGTTAGGAGTTAGGGGACAGTGTTATGGACGGGGTTAGGGGTTAGGTCTAGGTGTTGGAGGTTAGGGATAGGGTTAGGGGTTAGAGGTTAGGGTTAGGGGTTAGGGTTAGGTTATAGGAGTTAAGGGTTGGTGTTAGGGGTTGGGTTAGGGGTTAAGGGTTGGTGTTAGGGGTTAGGGGTGTTAGGGTTAGGGCTGGGGGTTAAGGGTTAGGGGTTAGGGTTAGGGTTTGGGCTTAGAGGTTAGGTTTAGGGGTTAGGGTTATGCATTAGGGTTATTGTTAGGGGTTACGTATTGGGATTAGGGGTTGGGGATAGGGGTTAGGGCTGGGGGTAAGGGATTAGGTTTAGGGGGTAAGGTTAGGAGTTAGTGTTAGGGGTTAGGGTTTAGGGGTACACATTAGGGGTTAGGGGTAGCGGGTTAGGGGTAGGAGTTGTTAGGGTTTTGGGTTTAGAGTTTAGGATTAGGGTTTAAGGGGAGGGGTTAGGGTTTAGGGTTAGCGATTAGGGGTTTGGGGTTAGGGTAAGGGGTTAAGAGTCAGTGTTAGGGTTAGGGGTTAGAGGTTAGGGTAAGGTTGTAGGGCTTGGGGGTTAGGGTTAGCGGTTGGGGGTTGGGGTTAGGGCTTGGTCTTAGGGTTAGTGATTAGCGGTTGCGTTTAGGGTTAGTGATTAGGGGTTGGGTTCAGGGGTTAGTGTTAGGCTTTAGGGGTTGGGGTTAGGGTTTAGGCGTTGGGGTTAGTGATTAGGGGTAGGGCTTAGGGGTTGGGGTTAGTGATTGGGGGTAGGGCTTAGGGGTTGGGGTTGGGGGTAGGGTTTAGGGGCTGGGGTTAGGGTTAGTGATTAGGGGTAGGGTTTAGGGGTTGGCATTAGGACTTCGGGGTTGGGGTTAGGGTTAGTGATTAGGGGTAGGGTTTAGGGGTTGGCATTAGGACTTCGGGGTTGGGGTTAGGGTTAGTGATTAGAGGTTGGGGTTAGGGTTAGTGATTAGAGGTTGGGGTTAGGGTTAGTGATTAGGGGTAGGGCTTAGGGGTTGGGGTTAGTGATTAGGGGTAGGGCTTAGGGGTTGGGGTTAGTGATTAGGGGTAGGGCTTAGGGGCGGGGGGTAGGGTTAGTGATTAGGGGTTGGGGTTAGGGTTAGTGATTAGGGGTAGGTCTTAGGGGTTTGGGTTGGGGTTAGTAGGGGTAGGGCTTGGGGGTTGGGGTTAAGGTTTGGGGTTAGGGTTGGGGCTTAGGGGTTGGGGTTAGGGTTGGGACGTTGGGGCTTAGAGGCTGGGGTTTAGGGGTTGGGGGTTGGGATTAGGGTTAGTGATTAGAGGTTGGGGTTAGGGTTAGTGATTAGGGGTTAGGGCTTAGGGGTTGGGGTTAGTTGTTGGTGTTAGGGATTGGGGTTAGGGTTATGGGTTATGGTTAGGGGTTAGGGTTATGAGTTAGTGTTTAGTGGTTAGCAGTTAGGTGTTAGGGTTAAGGATTAGTGGTTAGGTCTTTGGGTTAGGGTTAGGTTTAGTGTTGGGGTTAGGGTTTAGTGTTAGGGCTTGGGGTTAGTGGTTAGGGTTAGGCATTATGGTTAAGGGTTAGTGTTATGGTTAGTGTTAGGGGGTAGGATTTGAGTTAGGGGTAAGGGTTAGGGGTTACTGTTGCAGGTTATGGGTTAGGTTTAGGGGTTAGGGGTTGGAGTTAGGGGTTATGGTTAGTGGTTATTGGTTAGGGCTTAAGTGTTAGGGCTTTGGGTTTAGAGTTTAGGGTTAGGTCTTAGGTTTACGACCTGGGGTTAGGGTTAGGGATTTGGGCTTAGGCGTAAGGATTAGGTCTTAGGTTTAGGGTTTAGGGGTCAGAGTTAGCGGTTAGGGTTAGGCGTTAGAGGTTAATGTTAGGGGTTAGGGTTTAGAGGTTAGGGTTATGGTTTAGGGTTAGGATTTACTGTTATGGTTTAAGGGTTAGGGGTTAACGGTTAGGTTTAGGACTTGGGGTTAGGGTTTAGGGTTAGGGCTTAGGGCTAGGGCTTAGGAGTGAGGTGCTAGGGCTAGGGCTTAGGAGTGAGGGGTTAGGGCTAGGGTTTAGGAGTGAGGGGTTAGGGGGTTAGGGTTTGGGATTAGGGCTTGGGCTTAGGGCTTGGTCATATGGTTAGGGACTAGACTTAGGTTTAGGGCTTAGTGTTAGGGTTTAGAGGTTAGGGGTTAGGGCTTGGGGTTTAGTGGTTAGGGCTTGGGGGTTGGGGGTTAGGGTTTGGGGTTAGGGCTAGTTCTTATGGTTAGGACTTGTGGTTAGGGACTAGATTTAGGGTTAGGGCTTGTGGTTAGGGACTAGATTGAGGGTTAGGTCTTAGTTTTAGGGGTTAAGGATTAGGGTTATTGTTACGGGTTAGCGCTTAGGGTTAGGGTTTAGGTTTAAGGGTTAGGTTTAGGGGTTAGGGTTAGGGGTTAGGGTTATGGTTAGTGGTTAGCTTTAGGGATATGGTTAGGGATAGGTGTTAGGCTTAGGGGTTTGGGTTATAGGTTAGTGTTAGATTTAGGGTTAGGGTTTGGGGTAAAGGGTTAGGTTTCGGGGGTAGGGTTAGGGGTTAGTGTTAGAGGTTAGAAGTTAGGGTTATGGGTTAGTGTTTAGGGGTTAGGAGTTAGGATTTAGGGTTAGGTTTAGGGCTTAGGGTTAGGGGTTATGGGTAGGGGTTAGTGGTTAGGGTTTGGGATTAAGGGTTAGTGTTAGGGTTAGGGTTTAGGGTTTGGGGTTAGGGATTAGGGTTAGGGGTTATGGTTAGGGTTAGTGTAGGGGTTAGAGCTCGGGGTTAGGGGTAGGTGTTAAGGTTTAGGGGATAGTGTTAGGGTTTAGGGCTTAGAGTTAGTGCTTAGGTTTAGGGGTTAGGCTTAGGGCTTGTGTTATGGGTTAGCTTTAGGGTTAGGGTTTGGCACTAAATGTTAGGGTTTAGGTTTAGGATTCAGGGTTATGGATTAAGGTTCGGGGTAAGGGTTAGTGGTTAGGGATTAGGGTTAGGTGTTAGGGGTTAGAGTTAGGAGTTAGGCTTATGGGTTAGTGTCCCGATCCAATATCGGGGCGGGTTCTTAAATGATCCCAAGAGCGAGATTAAGACACAAACGAGGTCAAATGCTGTATAACCTTGTGAGCTTTATTTCCCGTAACAATTAGTAATAGCGATAGGACAGAGAGAAAAGGAAAGAGAAAGTCAGAATCCCTAAGCCAGAAAACGGTAGAGATGCAGCTAATTACCGCCACCACCAGGGATCCAACGATGTTGCGTAGACTCGGCCTCGGTGCAGGTGGTGGTGCTCCAAGCTCCGCCGAGGTCCCAGCTCCAGGTAACAGGTGTCGAAGCAGGTTGCAAAGACGGTGGCACCAAGAGAGGCGTACGCAGTCCTTTAGTCCCCACGATTTCCCCGAAGAGTCCGCCCATTTCCACGGAGCTCATTGTAATATGTGCCGCCCCGTGGTCCTCCATACGCGCATGCCCAGGTGTTCTGGCGGGGGGGGTCGACCTGCAGTGCCTTCAGCCTTTGCACGTCTTCCTCGTCCCGCACCCAGCTCGCGCGCAGGTACAGCTTGGCAGGCACTGCCAAGGCTGTCATTGTTCTCACTTTGAGCGGATGTCGTGGTTTTTTCGGGGACTCTGTAGCGTACTCCTTCAGAACAACAGGATGCTGGGGGTGGGAAGTGGTGGTCGCGGAGCAGCAATGTTGAGACAAACAATGTCTAACACAGTTCCTTACAGTTAGGGTAAGGGGTTAGGGTTAGGGGTTTAGGTTAGTGGCTATGGTTAGGGGTTAGGGTTAGCTGTTGGTGTTAGGGATTAGGGTTAGGGGTTTAGGTTAGTGGCCATGGTTAGGGGTTAGGGTTAGCTGTTGGTGTTAGGGATTGGGGTTAGGGGTTGTGGGTTATGGTTAGGGCTTAGGGTTAGGGTTATGGGTTAGTGTAAGTGGTTAGAGTTTAGAATTTAGGGTTAGGGTTAGGTTTAGTGTTGGGGTTAGGGGTTATGGGTTAGGCTTAGGGGTTAGGGTTAGGGGTTATGGTTAGGTTTTAGTGTTAGGGCTTGGGGTTAGTGGTTAGGGTTAGGCGTTAGGGTTAGGGGCTAGTATTATGGCTAATGTTAGGTGTTAGGACTTGTGTTAGGGGTTAGGCTTAGGTGTTAGTGTTGCATGTTATGGGTTGGGGGTAGGTTTAGGGGTTAGTGTTGTGGGTTAGGGTTATGTGTTGGGGCTTAAGGGTTGGGACTTAGGGTTACGGGTTAGGGTTATGATTAGGGATTGGGGGTAGGGGTTAGTGTTAGGGGCTGATTTAGGGCTTAGGGGTTATGTTTAGGGTTAGCGTTAGGGGTTAGGGTTAGGTTGAGAGGTTAGGTCTTGGGTTATGTGTTATGCTTGGATTTTAGGGTTAAGTGTTAGGGGTTAGGGTTAGGTTTAGGGGTTAGGGTTAAGGTTAGTAGTTAGGTGTATGTGTTAGGGGTTAGGGTTAGTAGTTAGGACATGGGGTTACGGGTTAGGGATAGGGGTTGGGGTTAGGATTTATGTGTTAAAGTTAGGGGTTAGGGTTAGGGGGTTGGGGTTAGGGGTTTGGGTTAAGGATTAGGGTTAGGGCTTAGGGATAGGGCTTGTGTTAGGGTTTAAGGTTAGGGCTTGGCGTTATGTCCTGAACCTAGAGACAGGTCTTAGGGGGTAGTGGTTAGGGGTGAGGTCTTATGGTTAGGTTTATGATTAGACCTTAGGGTTAGGGGTAGGGTTAGGGATTAGGGGGTTGGGTTTTAGGGTTAGGGCTTAGGGTTAAGGGTTCGGGATAGGGGTTTGGGTTGGGGTTATGGTTAGGGTTTATGGGGTATCGCTTAGGGTTAGGGCTTAGAGGTTAGGGTTAGGGGCTAGGTCTTAGGGTTAGGGGTTTGGGTTAGTGATCGGTTATCGCTTAGGGTTAGGGGTTATCTCTTTTGGTTAGGGTTTAGGGTTAGGGTTAGGACGTAGTGTTAGGGTTATTGTTAGGGCTTGGGGTTAGAGTTAGGCTTTAGGGGTTAGGGTTAGGGGGTTAGGGGTTAGGGGTTGTAAGGAACTGTATTAGACATTGTTTGTCTCTACATTGCTGCTCCGAGACCACCACTTCCCGCCTTGACATCCTGTTGTTCTAGAGGAGTACGCTACGAAGGAGACACAGAGCCCCGACAAAAAACCACGACATCCGCCCGAAGCGAGAACAACAGCAGCCTCGGCCGTGCCTGCCGTGCTGTAACAAGTTAGGTGCGAGACAAGGAGGACTTGACATCCCCCTCCCCAGCACGACCACCATGGACACCTGGGCAAGACCACGGGGTGGCACCTATTACAATGAGTTCTGTGGAAACGGGTGGACCTTTCGTGGAAACAGCGAGAACTGGGGCTATAAAAGGGTCGCGTACTCCTCTCCAGGGTACCCTGGTCTTCGGCACCTGTTACTTGGACCTGAGACCCCGGCGGCGATTGAAGCTCCTCTACCTACATCACGGCTGAGCCGACGGAACATCGCTGGATCCCTGGTGGTGGCGGTAACTAGTTGCACCTCTACCGTTTTTCTGGCTTAGGGATTCTGACTTTCTCTTTCCTTTCCCCTCTGTCCTATCGCTGTTATCAGTTGTTACAGAAAATAAAGTTCACAAGATTGTACAGCATCTGACCTCGTTTGTGTCTTAGTCTCGCTCTTGGGATCGTTTAAGAACCCACCCCGATATTGGATCGGGACATTTTAAATTGGCGTCACGGACAGGATCCCTTGAGGCGAGAGTGTTGTACTTTCTTACTGTGTTGGATTTAAGCGTCTCAGGACGACTTTACCCACTTTGTGTTACAATAAGTTGTGACCTCCTGAGGCTGAATAGGGGAAATTGTGGACAGAGAGGCTGTATTTGGATTAGGATTAGGTGCGACCTCCTGAGACTGGACAGGGGAAGTCTCTATGTCAAAGTGTGACCCTCTCAGGACGCATATCCCCTTTTTAGTTGGAAAGAGAAAATTGATGGGAACCTTGCCGGCAGTCGATGTTTGTGATGAGGTGCTCTTGCGGGGCGAAGGAATAGATAAGTTATATGATCTTTTGGAGGCACACCGGTCTCGTCCCTCGGTCCAGGGACTTGATTGGGCGAGAAAACATTGGTTCCAGGTGCAGAGTCTGGTGGATAGAATCAGGGTGTTACAAAAGGAAGCTAAAGTTAAGAAGGGAAAAGGAAAATCTATAATTTGTGCAGTACTAGGAGCGAGTCTAGTAGCTGCGATGGAAGAGAAAAAAGAGAAGTCTCGCCAAGATGACATTGTCATAGACTCCCTGCAGTCGGCCATACAAAGCCTGCAGAATCAATTGAGAGAAGCCAAAGAAGTAATAGAGGAGCAAAAGGAGCAAATCATGATACTGAAAAGTGAGTTGAGGGAACAACTTTTGGCAGAGACAGACACACTGGCGGAGGCACAAGTGAAGCTTTTAGAGAAAGGAATACGTCAAATTTACCCACAAGGGGATCTGCAGAAGGCAAAGGAAACCGTAGAAAGTCTTCCCCATATGTATCCTTTGGTCAAAACAGAATATATATATGAGGACGATAGTGATAATCGTCCTCAAGTAATTACCAGAGAAGTCCCATTTACATCAACCGAATTGGCAAAGTTGAAAAAAGATTTTGCAAGGACTGCAAAGGAATCAGAGACGGAATATGTGTGGAGAGTGTCTTTGTCAGGAGGGGATGGAATCTTATTGTCAGAGAAGGAAGCAGAAGGATATTGGGGTCCGGGTGTGTTTTTAACTACCGGTGACCACCGAGCCCCATGGTCATTAACTCAGAGAGTCGCGTATTGGGCTGGAGGGCTGAACCCCTTGGAGAGGGGGGATCCCCTTGCCATAACAGGTACAGTGGATCAGCTAGTAGAAAGTGTGCAGAAGGCAGCCTGTCTGCAGATGATGTATGATCAGGAGCTCAAGCCTAAGCAGGCCTCCCCGATGATGATGCCTGTGGACCCAGAGAGGATGACTCCCCTGATACAAGGACTTCCTGACTCCCTAAAACCCATTGGCATTCAGTTACAAGGAAAAATTCAAAACAGTTCCAATGTAGAGAGAATGACGGCCAGTCTTGAGGGGATAGTGACTCCTGACCACCGACAGCCAGGGAGGAAAGTATGGACATGGGGAGAGGTGGCCCAAGAACTAATTAATTTTGGGAGAAAGTATGGCCCCGTCAGCGGGTCGTCGCAAAGGATAGAAACCAGGATTTTACGGGCTGCAGAGAAAATTATCGGTCGACAATCATCTATGAAGAAGGGCCAAGGCCTGGGATCACCCCGATTTCAGAACTCTGGGAGAGAGAGACCCCTAACTCGACAGGGACTATGCCAACTAGGGCTTCAGAAAGGTGTTCCCCGTGACTTGATGGATGGGCTTACCACGAAAAAATTAGAGCAACTTGTGTACAACTGGTCAGGACAAAAGGTCCCTTCCAGAGCAACCCCAAGTGCCCCACCAATAGTGAGCGATCCACCCCTGATAGACCTTGGGGAGGAACCGACTGGAGAAAAGAAGGTGGCGGGAAACTAGACCCTCCGCCCCCTCAAGGTGAGGGGGGAGGCGGAGGATGGATGTTTATTAGACAACTCACCTGCAACCCGAAAGGGGACTTACTCATAACTGTTGCTGTAGGACCAAGGAAAAGACTAGTAACCTTTTTGATTGATACTGGGGCACAAATTACCGTGCTAACGCGGACCGAAGCAGAACAATGTGGAATTCCGATTCCCTCGAAAAATTTAATTGTCCTAAATGCCCTGGGAAAAACACAGTCAGTACCTATGACTCTGGTGACGCTGTGGTTACCAGGAGAAGAAAGCCCTGTCAACACCATGGTAGCCATAGGAGCTTTCCAGATGAATCTTCTAGGTATAGATGTTTTGAAAGGTAGGCAGTGGCGAGACACCCAGGGAAACTCATGGTCATTTGGTGTCTCCCAGATCAGGCAGTTGGCCGGAATACCAGACACAGAAGTGCGTTTATTGCAAGCGGCACCTACCCTGCCACCCTCCAAATTGACAAATGTGAAACCCTACCCACTACCTCTAGGAGCAAGGGAGGGAATCACACCAGTTCTGGAGGATTTGAAAAAGCAAGGTATTGTGGTCCCCACTCACTCTCCCTTCAATTCACCAGCATGGCCGGTCCAAAAGCCAAACGGCAAATGGAGATTGACAATAGATTACAGGAGACTGAATGCCAATACAGGTCCACTCACATCTGCTGTACCAAACATTGCTGAATTGATAGCAACCATTCAGGAACAATCCCACCCTGTCATGGCAACAATTGATGTTAAAGATATGTTTTTTATGGTCCCCTTACAACCTGAGGACCAGGAGCGCTTTGCCTTTACCTGGGAGGGACAACAATATACTTTTACGCGACTCCCTCAAGGATACAAGCACTCCCCCACGCTGGCTCACCATGCTCTAGTGCAAGAGTTAGAAACAATTCCCAGAAAAGCAGAGGTAAAGATTTATCAGTACATAGATGATGTACTCATAGGAGGGAGTCAAGTAGAAGAAGTTGAAGAAACTCAAAAGGATATTATTGCCCATTTAGAAAACATAGGATTGACAATCCCACCTGAGAAAATACAGACCCCCTCCAGTGAGGTAAAATTTTTAGGAATCTGGTGGAAGGGAGGCATGACGTGCATCCCACCGGAGACTCTCTCCTCTCTCGATCAGATCAAGATACCAGAGTCAAAGAAAGACTTACAGCATGCACTGGGGTCGCTTGTGTTTTGGAGGAAACACATACCTGATTTTTCAATTATTGCCAGGCCCTTGTATGATTTACTGAGAAAAAGAGCCCAGTGGGAGTGGACTCAGGTCCACGATGAGGCTTTACAGTTGTTGGTGTTTGAAGCGACTGCCTACCAGGCCCTGGGTCCAATTCACCCAACAGACCCGGTCCAGATTGAATGGGGGTTCGCCAAGACCGGATTGTCCATCCATTTGTGGCAAAAGGGTCCAGAAGGTCCATTTAGGCCCATTGGGTTTTATTCTCGTAGCTTTAAAGATGCTGAGAAAAGATATACAACTTGGGAAAAAGGTTTATTTGTGGTTAGCCTAGCTCTGAGAGAAGCCGAACGTACCATTCGGCAACAACCTTTAGTTCTCAGAGGCCCATTTAAAGTGATCAAAGCTGTTTTGGCAGGAACTCCACCCCCTGACGGGGTGGCTCAGAGAGCCTCTGTGCGAAAATGGTATGCACAAATAGAGCACTACTGTGAAATCTTTTCTGTAACCGAAGGAGCCCCGAAAGTGCTAAATATACAAGATGAGGTAAACCCAGATAAGGAAAAATCCGAGCTTTTGTCAGTAATACAAGTAGCTCCTCCATTTTCTGGACAATTGCAAAACGTCTGGTTTACAGATGCCTCATCAAAACGGGAGGGGAAGATTTGGAAATACCGAGCTGTGGCACTTCAGGTAGACACCAAGGAACAGATCATTACTGAAGGAGAAGGTAGCGCACAAGTAGGAGAACTAATTGCTGTGTGGAGCGTTTTCCAACATGAGGCTCAATCCGCTTCTTCTGTCTATATCTATACTGACTCTTATGCTGTATTCAAAGGTTGCACTGAATGGCTTCCTTTCTGGGAACAAAATGGATGGGAGGTCAACAGAATACCTGTGTGGCAAAAGGAAAAATGGCAGGATATCCTTACCATTGCCAGACAAGGGAAATTTGCAGTAGCATGGGTAGCATCCCACCAGCAGGATAACACCCCAGTAAGCCGCTGGAATGCTGAGGCGGATGAGCTAGCCCGACTGGCTCCCCTACAAAGCTCCCAAATAGCAGAGGATTGGGAAAGTCTGTTGGAATGGCTACATGTAAAGCGGAAACATTCAGGAATTAAGGACCTCTATTGTGAGGCACAAGCCCGAGGGTGGCCAGTGACCCGGGAAGAATGTAAAACTTGTATATCTTCCTGTGAGCAATGCCGTGTCCGGTTGGACAGACATCCCCTGGAGAGTGACCCTCTGCACTTAAGAGAGGGAAAAGGCCTATGGGAGGCCTGGCAGATTGATTACATCGGTCCCTTTCGAAAATCAGAAGGAAAGCATTATATACCGGTAGGTGTAGAGATAGTATCCGGACTAGTGCAAGCTAAAGCATGTGCCAAAGCAACAGGAGAAAATACAATAAAAGCACTGAAAGAATGGTTTGGAATCTTCCCCAAGCCACACTCAATCCAATCGGATAATGGCTCACATTTTACAGCCAAAGTGGTCCAAGAGTGGGCAGCCCAGGAGGGAATTTCGTGGGTGTTTCATACTCCTTACTATCCACAAGCAAACGGAATTGTGGAAAGAACAAATGGTCTACTAAAACGCTTCCTCAAACCGCATAAGCCAGGATGGGCTGAGCGCGTGTGGGACGCAGTGACCAGCGTCAACAGTCGCTGGGGAGTAAATGGATGCCCGAAGATCACGGCATTCTGTCCAAAACCTCCAACAATTATACCAGCCCCTCATGGTCCTGATCACCCTAGCAACCCATCCCACTTTCCAAGACAACCTGTCCTAGTCGAACTCCCTACAGTGGGCAAAGTGCCACTGGTGTTGGACGCGCCCCTTAACAAATATACCTGGAAGGCAAAAGATGCCTGTGGGAAAATCCATAAGATTCACACGAGATGGATTGTCCCCTCCTTCTAACCCGAGAAGCGAATTTGTTTTTGTTTCACTTTCAGGAGGAAGCAAGCGACACAGACGCAGCTACAGAGGGAGTGAAGCAGGCGCAGACTTTGGTGTAATCTGATTATGATGTGTATGTTGATTTTTGTTGCATTATATTGGGGACTTACCTATGAAGCTGAAGGGAAGCCAATTCCCCCACCTTTACCCAACCCACATGACCCCCTTGAGGATAATGAATTTGTTTCGTTAGCAAAGACTGTAAGTCAAACCTTTAATCTAAGCCACTGTTGGGTTTGTGGTTTTTATCAAGCTGGCCGTGGGTTTCTATACCGCTCTCCCCATGTCAGATTGTAAGTAACTATAGCGACATTGCAAATACCACCTGGGATGATAGTGGAACTTGGCCAGTCCAATTCCCTAATAAGGGCAAATTTTGTTTAAATCTCACTCAGAAAGGAGGAGTTGATGTAGGGGAGAGTAAGTGTCAATGGACACTCACACACAAATTGATTAACAAAGATAGGGGCATTTATGTATGGTTGTGGCTCAACGAACAAGGACGCAGCAAAGGATTCAAGGGGTTTTGGTCAAACAAAAATGAAACAGAACATGCTTAATTGCCGGGAAACAACTTTTTCAATCAAACTTGTGAATGGAAAAACAACACTGGGTCTTGGTACTGTACCATCCGAATAAACAATCATCTAAATGAGGTTTTCAGCCCTCTGGGAGATAGAAACACAACCTATTTTCAAACCCCAAGGACTGCAGAGGGACCTTTTGCCAAAGGTACCAAAGCCAAAAAGGGTCATTATTGGATATGTGGACATACTGCCTACAAACAACTGCCAGCAAACTGGTCGGGAATTTGCTATGTAGGAATCATCCGACCCCTGTTTTTCCTCCTTCCTGAGGCAGATGGCCCTCAACTGGGAATAAGACTATATGACAAGTTAGGGAACAAAAAGATTGACCGCAATAAGCGATCTGTTGAGTTTGAAATAGGTGGAACTCAAAAGTGGGGGGAAAATGAGTGGCCCCCTGAAAGAATTATTAAGCATTATGGGCCTGCCACTTGGAACCCCAATGAACCGATATCAGGGGCAAGAGAGCCAATTTATAATTTGAACCGTATAATTCGACTACAAGCAGTTCTAGAAATTATTACTGTGGTGGTTTGACCTTGGCTAAATGCCAGGTACCCACCAAGTCGCTCTATCACTTCCCCCCCTTTCCCCTTTTTTTCTCAATAGGGCAAAGAAGGGAAAGAAAATAAGATAGGAAAACAAAACAACCCTTGTGGTAAAACAACAGCAGTTTTAATATAAGCAAAGCGAAGCAAAGGTCCGCGCGCGGAAGCAAAAAAAGAAAACAGATTTATTCTCTACTTCCCATTAACAGGCGATGTCGGGCCTTCTCAGGAAGCAGGGCTCTGATACGCGTAGCGGTTGCCTCGGAGGACCAAGGGTGACCCCACCCCCTTCCTCCTTTCTCCCAGCTTTATACTGAGCAGACGTCATATGGTATGGAATATCCCTTTGGTCAGTTCGGGTCAGCTGTCCTGGTTGTGTCCCCTCCCAAGATCTTGCCCACCCCGTCCCACTGTGGGGGGGGAAATGTCAGAAAGAGCCTTGGTGCTGTGTAAGCACTACTCAGCAGTAGCCACAACACCAGTGTGCTATCAACACCCTGCCAGCTCCCAGCATAAAACACAGCACCATGAGGGCTGCTGCAGGGGAAAACCAATTCTGGCTCAGCCAGACCCGATACAATTACTAATAAAACTGCTAATGCTATAGACCTTTTAACTCAACAATCTCAACAGATGCGCACTGCAATCCTTCAACATCGTATGGTTTTAGACTACCTATTAGCTGAAGAGGGAGGAGTATGTGGAAAACTAAATGTTTCTAATTGTTGTCTGGAAATAGCCGATGTAGGTGAAGTAGTCCTTCAGCTAACCACAGACATTAGGAAACTAGCTCATGTCCCCGTTCAAACATGGAATGGTTGGAGCGGTGATCTATGGTCTTGGCTACCCGGAGCACCATGGGTAAAGCAGCTTCTATTTTATCTCATATGTGCATTTGCCGCTTTGATGTTTTTGCCGTGTGTTATTCCTTGCTTTATTCAGTTAATCCAACGTGTTGTCTCTAACATGCAATTTATATCTACTGTCTCATCTGATGGTGTAAAGCAGATTCGTATTGTTCGCCAACCAAAGCCTGTAGCTGTACCAATCATTTAACTTGTAAACTTAGGATAGACGCTTTCAGGCCTAAACCGCACATGCGTTCTGGGCTGGGGGCGCCCATTTTGGCGGATTCCCGGCTCAGGCAAGTCTGACCACCAGTTATCCTTCGGCATTATAGCTTGTGATAATAATCAGAATGTATGCCCTTTTAATACTTGATTTTCTGGCTCTTACTTTGTTGGCTACTGCTGTATTTACCCTTGCGTTTTGTATGTTTTCGTCCGGTAAGTGTCCATGTAAACCCTCTTGTAGTTGTGCTGTCTCATGTAAACAACCATCTCCCTCCCCTCCCCGCCGCCAAGGACCGAGAGCACATTTCTCGGTCCGCCCTAAGACGGGACCAAGGGCACATTCCTCGGTCCGGTCTGAGACAGAGCCGAGAGCTCATTCCTCGGTCCAGTTCGAAATGGAACCAAGATCGCATTCCTCAGTCCGGGTTGGGATAGAACCGAGGACGCATTCCCCGGTCCTGGCTGAGACAGCGCTTTAACTTTGTTTAGTTGCAAACCTGTTAGTCAATATTATTATTGTTATCTTTTTATAAGTTTATTTAGGAGGTTGTTAATGTTGTTATAGATAGTGTTGTTTATTTACTTTTAAGTTTGAGAAAGAAGTTTCTAGGCCCTAATGACGCATGCGCAGTGGGAAAAAGGGGGCAGGGAGAGGAATTTTTTCCTGCTGCGCATGCTGATCCCAACTGCAGCGGACGGTGTGGACGGCCAGAGACTCGAACTTTTTGTGGTATTTTAGTTAAAACTGCGGGCAAAGATGGAAGATGTGTCGGATTTGATTTTGATTCACGTTGTAATCTTTGCTTTTTTAATTGCTATCCTAATTGTTATGCTTATTCTCCTTTTTTGTCCCTGTAAATGTCAATTATGTAAACTGCCATTACGTTCTTCTGTTAATTCTTTGGAACCTTAAAGTTAGTATATAAGATGCTTTTGCTTTATCAAACTGGTTAATAGTATGCATGATATACCTGTTATAGAATGTTATTGGTTATATGCCTGTTAGTTAAGAATGCTTGCTTTACAAAATTGGTTAGTAGTAAGCATGATGCTTCTGTTGGAAGACGTTATCGGTTATATGCCTGTCAGCTAAAAAATGTTTATATTTGTTGTTAATATAGTTGTTAGTAAAAATGCTCACAGCTGTTAAGGATATTGTTAAAGACATGTTTATGGAAAGGAAAATTTGCTGGAAATCTTGTTATCAGTTGTTGCATTTTTGCGCTTTTCTGGTCTCTCTCTCTCTTTCTGTACTGTTATCTTTAACGCCACCACGAAGACAGCAATGTCGAGCCACGGGGTGGTGTAAGGAACTGTATTAGACATTGTTTGTCTCTACATTGCTGCTCCGAGACCACCACTTCCCGCCTTGACATCCTGTTGTTCTAGAGGAGTACGCTACGAAGGAGACACAGAGCCCCGACAAAAAACCACGACATCCGCCCGAAGCGAGAACAACAGCAGCCTCGGCCGTGCCTGCCGTGCTGTAACAAGCTAGGTGCGAGACAAGGAGGACTTGACACCCCCCTCCCCAGCACGACCACCATGGACACCTGGGCAAGACCACGGGGTGGCACCTGTTACAATGAGTTCTGTGGAAACGGGTGGACCTTTCGTGGAAACAGCGAGAACTGGGGCTATAAAAGGGTCGCGTACTCCTCTCCAGGGTACCCTGGTCTTCGGCACCTGTTACTTGGACCTGAGACCCCGGCGGCGATTGAAGCTCCTCCACCTACATCACGGCTGAGCCGACGGAACATCGCTGGATCCCTGGTGGTGGCGGTAACTAGTTGCACCTCTACCGTTTTTCTGGCTTAGGGATTCTGACTTTCTCTTTCCTTTCCCCTCTGTCCTATCGCTGTTATCAGTTGTTACAGAAAATAAAGTTCACAAGATTGTACAGCATCTGACCTCATTTGTGTCTTAGTCTCGCTCTTGGGATCGTTTAAGAACCCACCCCGATATTGGATCGGGACAGGGGTTAGGTTTAGGGCTTGGGGTTAGAATTAGGGCTTAGGGTTAGGGTTTAAGGATAGGGCTTGGGGTAGGGCCTGGACTTAGTGTTAGGTTTTAGGGACTAGTCGTTTGGGGTGAGGGCTTAGGGTTATATTTGAGGGTTATAGGTAGTGTTAGGCTTTAGGGGGTAGGGTTTAGGGGTTAAGTGTTAACGGTTAGGGGTTAGGTTTTAGGGTTAGGGTTTAGGGTTGGGGCTACAGGATAGGGGTTAGAGTTAGGGGTCAGGGTTAAAGTTTTGGGTTATTGCTTAGGGTTAGGGGTTAGGGCTTAGGGTTAGCGGTTTGTGTTAGGGGTTAGGGTTAGTGGTTAGTGTTAGGAGTTATGTGTTACGGTTAGGAGTGAGTGTTAGGTTTAAGGTTAGGACTTGGGGTTAGGGGTCAGTGTTAGGCATTAGTGTTAGGTATAGTTTTAGGGGTTGGGGT